>NW_012142634.1:622268-776957 GCF_000956105.1 Propithecus coquereli
TATACAAATATGTGGCTGTGCAATTGACCATCTTGCCACATATTTGCCAGCACTGAGTATTATTTTTAAAAATATTTGCCAGTTTGAAGTGAAAATAGTTCATTTGGTAACTAATGGAATCGAACGGTTTTTCATGTATTTCAGTTGTTTGCATTTCTGTTTTCTACAAAGTTTATTTATTTCCTTATTCATCTTCCATTTGCATTTTTTAGAGGTATTCATATGTGTTTGTGTGAGAATCACTCACGTTTCTATTGTTGGTGCTGGAAAACCACCACTTTTGATGACTCCTGCAAATGTCATCAGTTTTCACAGACATTTGCTGGGGTTGCTTTTCTCTGTTTTAAACTGTGGTTTGTGTTTGCAGCTCTTTGGACATCATTAGTATCTATGTCTCCATGACATCTAAATCAGTTGGCAAAAACAAACCCTCAGATCACTTGTTTGACAGGACCGCTTATGTTTTGCCTGTCTCACTCGGGGCTGTGGGTGGTGTATACACGTAGACTCTGACTCCCTGGGGAAAGTTAAAGAACTTTAAAAACAGTTTCCTTTTCTGTGCTTGTTTTATTTTCCTTATAAGAACGTCCAGCATCTTTCTGTGTGGCAGATGAGAGGTGCGGTTCCTTGCGAGACAGGCCACGTGTGTGTGCTGAAGCAGGTGTTGAGTGCGGACTGCATTTTTGCACACTGCTCTGAGCAAAGCGTTTGCAGAGGCCTCCAAAATGGTCTCGGCTTAGGCCACAGGCATGCAAATGTTTGAATAGTTGTTTCCTAATTAGGAGCACCTGTGCGAACTTGTTAATGACCATCGTGAAGGGAGGAAGAGTCTACACTTGGTTTGTTCATTCACTAATTCAGCAAATATTCAGGAGCGGGGAATTCAAAGCAGGACCAGATAGACAAAGACCCTGCCTTCATGGACTCTGCCCTTCAGTGGGAGAGACAGGTAACTGAGAAGTAAGCAAATAAACAGAAGGCAGGGTTGGAGAATAGTAATGAGATGTGCTTCAGATGAAGTGTTTGGAAAGAGAACACTCCCTTAGCCAACTGCCAAGGGTAGCAAAGAGACTCATGAGATGTATCTGTTGGCTGAAGAAACCAGGCTCTGGGAAACTGTGAATTATCCACCCAAACCCATTCTCTCCTTTCTTAATATGAGAAGCTCCAAGGTTTACCTGGACACAAGACTCCATGAAAAAAGCCCTGGCCATATGACTAAGTTCTGGCCAATAAGCAGAAGGGGTGTGTGTAACCAGCACTTGTTGTCTCTAATGGAAGACATTCTTTATCTCTTCTTCTTCTTCTGGCTAAAAGCAGACATGATGGCTAGAGCCCAAGTAGCCACCTTAGACCAGGAGGCAGAAGTTTCATGCTGACAATGATAAAGTAACAGGATACAAGGAGCCTGGGTCACTGATCTGGTAGAGTGTTGTAAGAGCTATAGCTTGTCCACTGCTGGACTTTATTTACTTAAGACACATACAAGTCTAGCCTGTTTAAGCTATTGTTATTGTGTTACCAATAGCAGTGTGATATACCCAGCCAAACTGACTCCTAACTCACGTGAGCCCTGTGGAGACATCAGCTGGAGGGCAGAGATCATGCTTTGATTTACTTTACCTCCACCCCCTACCCACTTTGCATAGAGTTGGGCTGGGAATGGATGCTGATGGGGAGCTCACTCCCTCAGCGAATTAGCACTAGCCGCTGGCACAAGGCCGTAGTTCCTCACCATACAGAGGTGACATGGTGGCCAACTTCTCCCAGAGAGTGATTCGAGAAAATGCAAGTGGAAGCCCAATGTCTTTCGTGTCTTTTATGATCCAGACTCAGAAGTCCTCCTCTGCCGTTTTCACAATATCCTAGCCCAGCCTAGTCAGTCTGGAAGGGAACTACACGGTGCTACCACCAGGAGGCTAGAATCATTGAGGCCCTTCTTGGATCCTGTCTCATCTCATCTTGAAGACCCTTCCCCATCCTATGGGAGGGCACCACATTATTCTTTTTACATCTCCCTGAAAAGAGAGTTTAAGCCAGCGGTGCCACAGAGGGGCCTCATGTTCCCTTGGATGAGTGGGATGGAGCCATTATTTGACAAAGGACCACGTTGGAGATTATCAAATGGAAGAGGCCCTACACCTTAAAGAAGAGTGGTTAGAACCCAAATCTCCTTTCCCGCAGGGAGCTGGATGTAGCGTTCAAGGAGCTAATCTCATCTGGGCAGGGAGCAAAAGATATCATGGCATTGGGGCTGAGACTTACTTAGGCTAATTAATGAAAAAATAAAGTATCTGCCGACAGCTAGGCTGGAGAAAGGGGCTTGTCCTTCTAGGCCGGGCCTGGGCCTGTCTGCAGCTGAGCTTATTGGGGCCTAGGAAGCTGGTGCCATGGACATTTCCTCGGTGTGTCCAGACTTCTAGAAGTGACATAAGGCCACCGACTTTCTGCTGTGAGAGCAGTGCTGTGCCGAAGCCAACCCGCACTGCTTCACGAGAGCCCATTGTTAAGTTTTTAGGAATTTTGAGAGCTGGTTGTTAAATGTAGCCAATGTTAAAAATTAAATTATTAATATATAAACTCTTAAAGAAATTATTTTAAAAACCAAGGATAATAAATACTCAGAACGTATCACTTCCTAATTATTTAGACTATAATCTGTGCTTTTGAGGTTACTTTTGTCTGCTGCGTCTGTGCGACAGAGATGCCACGTGACGGGGGCTCAGCATCCCTTCCCGGTCTGCTGCAGTGACCTCCCATTGGTAGCTCTCAGCTGGGCACGGAGGGAGTGTCGACACCACGGAAAATGGCAGGTGCTGCCATTCAACGTCACAGACGTTTGCCAGCACACCTCTGTGTGGGGCAGGAGGTACAAGGGCGTATTGGGCAGGGAAGAGCACACTTGGGAGGGGACGATCTCTCTCAGGCTCTGGTCCCCTGATCCACACCGACGTGTGGGTGCCTTGCGAGTGTCCTCTCCTCTCTGGACCTCAGGAGGAGCAGGTGGTGGCTGGCTTCCCTCGTGGCCCTCGAGCTGTTCATTTTAGGAGAGTCTATGTCTCGCCTTGACCACGCCCCGCGTGTCAGACATCAGATTTCCCGTCCGAGGGAGGACTGTTCATGTCAGCCCGGGCAGGGCTGAGGGTGTGAGGCTGATCTCCTGCTAGGCTTCGAGGGAGTCCAGGAAGGAAAGTGAGTTGGCTCTGATTGAAAGGCTAAGTCATTCCTGCACACTGACATATTGACAGGTAGTGTAGAGAAAGGAAACTCCCAGAAGATTGCATGTAAACCACGAACCTCACTGTCCTGACAGCCTTCATGCCTCCCCCAGTCCCACATCCTCCTCCCCAGTTCATTTAACTAGAAGGCCCTGGAAGTGGCCAGAAAAGGAGGAGTTAATCCATTGCCGCCACAGGAGTGAGTCTTCCTTCCGCCTTTGGTGCGGCAGACCATTAAAATGTAATATTACGTGTATCACGGTCCATTTCCCGTATGTGTGGAGTGGGGCGGTGGGTCCGGGGCTGCAGCATTTTTCGTGCCTCGCTCGGATTCCCCAGAGCCATAGATCACGCGGGGATGTGGCGCCTGGGTGCGAGGGTCAGCTCGCTGCAGGTGGGAGCAATTCGGCTCTGCCCTTCCAGCTCTGATTGCCCTTGAGCCCGGGCCATGGCCCTGTCAGGAAACCAGGGTGTGGAATCCAGGAGCCATTTTGCTGTCCCTTGGGTGAGTCTGGGGTCAGTCACACTGGACAGAGGCCTGGAGGTGTGTTTTGCAGATGAGGCTGCAGCAGAGCTCCCGGATGAACCAAGGCCTGGTTCTGGGTTCTGGGGACTCCTGATCCAGGAGGTGTCCATATGGTGTCCGGGAAGCAAGGCCGGAAACCTGTTCATTACTGGGCCTGGTTCCACCTGCTTCTTTTCCAAGGGGTTCCAGAATGCAAAGCACCGTCAGCTGTTTGTGCACTGCGGCTCACGAAAGCAATCTACAGTCCTTTCAAATAAAGTTGCCAGCGCCAAGCTGGGAGCCCCAGAAGCAATGCTGGAATTCGGGGATGGGAGGGAGATCCCAGTCAGTCGGGCGGCTGCAGCCCCCACACCCCTACAGGACTGTGCCTGGGCAGGACGGAGCAGCCCCCTGGGAAGAGCTGGCGGGAGAGTAGAGGCCAAGTGCCGTCTGCCTCCAGGGCCTGGGCCCCACCGTTCCCCTTGCTTTAGGTGGCAGCAAATTGGACTCGATCACCTCCACCACTTCCTTGTCACATGTCACTGGGCTCCAACCCTGTTCCCTTCCCCTGGGCCATGGCCCTTGTCGATGGACCCCCGTCTTCCTCCCTCCAGACCGAGGCAGGTACTCACGGCTCAGCGCCTCTCCAGCTGCCGCTGTGGCCCCCCCATGCCCCCTCCACCCCGTACTCAGGGCTCTCCCTAAACCCCACCGGGCCTGGCGCTCACCTGCCATCAACCCTCACAGGCTCCCTGGCTTCCCTGGCCCGGGGCGACTTGACCTGGCCCCTCTTCCAATGACTCAGCTCTCACGGCTCTGGTCCTTGCAGTCTGCGCAGATGGAGGTTCTCCCCACGCCTTGGATGTATCGGGCTCCCTCACTCCCGGGCCTTTTCCTCGGCTGTTTCTTCTGCCTAAATGTTCTTCCTCAATCTCTTTATTTGAGTAATACATTAACCAATCCACCGAGACCGGGGTGTGTGTTTCTAAAGCCTCCATCTTTCCAGATGGTGTCTCAGCGCCGTCTGCAGCTGTGGGGTGTGCTTCAGTCTGCCCTCCCCTCTAGGCTGTGAGCACCACGAGGGCAGGGCCAGGTCTGTCGTGGTAGCTGCTGTGAGTAAATGCCCAGCATGGGGCTTGGCACAGAGCAGCCACTTAGCTGCACTGACTTCAACCCATGGGCAAAGATACCGGGGGCAAGAACTTTCTAGAACTTTTTGGAGATGCCATACACTGCCTTGGAAAGTAGTGAGTTTCCTGTCACTGGGGGTATACTAGCAGTAGTTAGGCATTCCCTGGCAGGGCTTATGCATTATAATGGGAATAGAACTGGATGGCCAGTTGAAATGTGACAATTCCAGAATTTCCCTCTCCTACCAGTCTGGAGGTTGGAGGGTGGGGAACGTGTGGCACAGGTGGGGTTGGGTGGGAGTGAGGAGGGGAAGGCCACCTGGGGTTACAGGAGGAGGTGGCCATCAAAGATGGAAGAGGCCTGTCCTCACCTGGATGTGCCCAGTGGCTCCATTTACTCCCACGCCTGGCGTTGTGCTGAGGCGTGCATGCATGTCTCACCGCATCCTGACCGCGGCCCTGTTACAAGGGCTCTGTTATTACACTCCTCTTATAAAGAGTGGAGGCTCAGGCTGCTGCCCTAGTCATCCAGCGGCAGGGGCGGAGCCGAGGTTTGATGTGGGCTGTCTGCCTCTGCACCTGGGCTCTAAGTTGCGCCACCTGCTCCCCACACAGGGACCTGCCTCCCTTGCTTCAGGCTATAGCTGCCCTGCCCTTACTGTGGCCATGTCGTTTCCCGAAACATCTCCCTACACGTTCCCCTGTCTTGTCCTGCCTCAGGTCCTCCCCTTCAGGGACAGGAGGCCAACCTCTCGTACTAGCTCCATCAGTAATTACGAAAACTTGCCTGGAGATGGCTCCGCTCTGCTTTGCCCCGGTGCTCCTGGCCCAGGGCCCACCACCTGCACGTGTCACTTGGAAGTGCCTTCCCGTTCCTTCCTGCAACCCTAGGCAGTGGGGATGAGAGGTGGGAGGATCCCCCTTTGCCCAAAGAGTAACTTCCTAATTGGGATCCAAGGAGGAAGAGAATGTTCTGCCCCCGGCCCCTCTCAGAAACCTTCTGATAGTAAGAATGTTAACAATGATAACGAAAACACCCTGGCAGGTTCACTGTGTGCCGGAGCCGTGCTAAGCACTGTGCATGCATCAGCTCATCTAACGCTCACGGCATCCATGGGCGGGGCCCCATCTCTTCGCTTTTTAATCCTCACTTTGCAGATGACAGAACTGAGGCTGGGGGGGAAGGTGCCCGTGGCGCCACAGCTAAATGTCAGAGCCTGGACTCACGCCCAGTTCCATCTGCTTCCCAAACCCGTACGCGCAACTCCTCTGGTCAACTGCCTTCTGGAAGAAGGGGACCGAGCTGTGAGTGACCAGAATCAGATGATGACAAAGCTCAGGGCTGAACAGACACCGCTCAGATGCCCCGACACAGCGACTGTCCCCTGCACCACGATGAGCTGGCGGCGGCCCCTCAGAAAACAGAAAAACGGTGAAGGCCCAGGTGAGGCGACCGTTTGATATCCGTCAATGGTTTTAGGTTGTGGAGGAAACCGGGCAAAAGCCAAAAGGTCTTTGGCCACAGCCGTCTATGGGGGGAAGGATACCAGTGGAAAGACAGAGCTGGCACCGAGAGCGAAAGGCTGACGCCTTGTGGTCGATCCTCGTGGGAGGCCGCCACGCAGTGTGTCCTGTCCACCGCTCCTCCCGAGCCCCCGCGGGCACAACGCGGGAGCCTGGCGGGGCTCCCCGCCCCACTGCTCTGCCCCGGGAGCTCTGGGCCGTGCCAGGGAGCAGGAATTCGACCTCTAACCTGAGCTCCCCCTTCTCAGGGTTTGTGCCGCCCGGGTTTATTTTTAGTGAGCGCGCCCTGTTGGTAGTTGGCAAAATGGGCTGCAGTGAGAGAGCAGCGCGAGGGGGGAGGCAGGTCTGGGAGGTTCTCAGAGGACAGGCGGAGACGGAAAACGGGCGGGCCGCCATCCCTCTGGTGCTTTGGGCCTGGCTGCCTCAGAGCCCCCGAGCGCGGACGCTCAGAATCCCAGCTGGGAGAGGCCGGAGGGGGCCCAGCGCCTGGCCTTGGCCTGCCCAGCCCGCGCCGCGCCACCCCCTGCCACCCCAGCTGCTGAGGCCGGCTGGCACTGCCCAGCAAACGGTCCCGCCATGTTGCTCTAAAACACAAGCTAAAATGGAGCTGGGGTGGGGGGTGGGAAGGAAGCGCTGTTCACGCAGTGTCTGTGGGAGCCAGGAGCTGTGCCAGGCACTTCGTGATTCCATTGAATCCTCTGCATTCCTCTGAGACACGTAGTAAGGGAACAAGAATTTGAGGCGCTGGGTCCCTGCCCCGGGCCAAGGCCCTGTCACAGGTGTTATTTCATTTATCCATCAGCGGCCGCGTGCGGTTAGGAGCACACACTCCAGCGTGGGGCGGGCAAGTCGCGCGTCCAGTTTTCCAAAGCTCATAGCTGGCAGAGCAGCGACTCGCACACCCCTGCCTCCAAAGCCCGTGTTCTCAAACCTCCACCCTGCCTGGGCTCCCTGAGGGCTGTTGGGGAAGGGACCCCAGACGAGGAGAGTGAGGCCCTGGAGGGTGGGCCCAGGGAAGAAGTGAGCAGATTAGGTGCCACTGGGAAAAAAGGGGATGGGACAGCACAGCTGGCATCTGGGGGAGGAGGGTCCCCAGACTCCAGGGAAAGGAAGGTGGGAACAGCTGTCCTTAGGGCTGCTTGCTGTCTCCGCTGTGGTCATGTGGAGTGGGGCCCTCCCTGCATGCGTGCAGAGTCAGGAGTGACTGCCGGCGGTAGGTGTGAGCCAGGCTGGAGGGGGTGTGGCAGCGGGGAGGGTGTAGGACAGCAGCACTCCGGAGGCCAGGGCCGAGGGTGCATGTGTGTGCATGCAAGCAGGAGGGATTTGAGTTAGACACAGGGATAGTATTGTCGGCCTGTAGGCAAGTGACTGACTTCTCCTAGAAACCCACTGTGCTGAGTCATGGTCAATGCACCCTAAACACTGAGTGTTGTGCTGGAAGCAGCGTGAGCATCAAAGCAAAGCTCATATCCCAGTGGCAACAGCGGGCAGCTGTGTGGTCCTGGGCAAGTTGGGTGACCTCCCTGAGCCTCCGTTACTAAACTTCAGTTTCCTTGAGTGCAGCAGAGGTGAGATGATGCACGGAGAGAAAGGTGTGGAGTGGGCCTGGGTAAAGCCCTCCCCCTCTGTAAGTTGGGGTGGGTGGGAGGCTGGACGATGTAGTATGAATCTTTTATACTCCTCCTAGCTCTGCTAGTTGCAGATTCTGGGTTTCACTAGACTTGAGCCAGTAGGTCATGGGAAATAATCTCTTTGTAGTTGGCTAACTGCTCAGGGTGACTCCGGAGTTGCAGTCTTTGGTTGGATGTGTGCCTCTCCTCCCACGGCAGCACTGATGGCTAGTGCCCTCCTGTTCTCAACCCCTGGATGATGAGGGGGCCCTCTGATAGCCAGAGCTGCTGAGAGCCCACTCCCCACCCCCATCGGAAATCGTCAAGCTGTCTGCATCAGCAAGGGAGTCACAGATGGAAACATGATGGTGACTCTGAAGAAATGGGGTCTAATTTCTTCTTGACTGCAGCTGCTAGCACTCCCTCCCCACTCTGCATGGCTCCTAATTGCTTTCTCTAGCCCAGGAGTCTTCAGAATGTCCAGCTTCAGAACCAGTCCCTGCCTCAACACAGCCAGTATCTGCTGTCTCTCTTGGAAGGGGACATCTTGGAACGAGGGTGCTCGGCTAATGCATGCGGCAGAGGTCAGCCTCCTGGAGCACAGAGTGGGGTATGGAATGGGAGGGACACCAGGGAAAGGTTCACCCACATGGCAATTTGTTGTCCTTGTGCCTGGTCTGCCCTTTGTGTAAGGGGTGGTTGGTTTACCCACCATGGGCCTCCTAGGGAAGTCTGTCATCCACATTGCCCTTAGACCGATGCAAGCAGGGCTCTACCCAGGCCCAGAGCCTAGAAGAACCTTCCTCAACATTTCACAAATCTCCCTCAGTGCTTGGGAACAGCGGTGGCTGGCTGTGCTGTCTGGGCAGGGAGCCCAAAGACTGGTTAGTGATCTATGTGGGCCCTGAGCCCCGTTTCTTCCCTTGGAGGTGCTCTTCAACCCTCTACCCTCTGCCCTGTCCCTCAGGTGTTGGGTGAACCAGATGACCCAAGAGGCTATGGGACTCCCAACTATGGGGTCATCCTGGAGTCCCGTTTGCCCTGGTTCCAGGCCTGCTAAGGAGGTTGTTCCCACTGGCTGGCATGGCAATTCTTTTGCAGGACTATATGAGATTGAGCCACTGATTTTTGGGTGACTCAAATTGTTTGCATAGACAGAAGCCCAAAAAGTATTTGTCCAGGGCTCCACACCCTAGGGCAGCCTGGTCTGTCGTCTCTAGGTGCCCCTTTCTGGGGTTCTGGAGTTAGATCCCTTTGCCCCTCAAAAGGCCCCTCCAATCCCTGGGTCATAATCTTGGTGCATTGGCAGGGCCAGAGCAGGCCTCTATTATTAATAGTTGGGCCCACAAATGTGACCAACATTATAGAAATTTGGAGATCTGTAGTGGAGCCTTCAAATTGTCACAGTCCTCATATTCCAACTTTAATCCCCTCTCAGTATGGCCAGGTCTGCGGGAAAAGTGTTGTGTCTTTTACGCCTGACTTTGCCTACTCACTGTTTACTGGGACACCCCCCACCTCTGCCCGCCCCGTCACAATTCTGAGCATGTTACAGTAGACTCAGTGTCTCAGTGATGTTTTGATTCCACAAACGATTTACACAAGAAATTAATACATTCATTATCCTGCTAGAGCTCCTGGAGGGAGAATTCTGGTTTTCTTTTCCTTTTTTCTTTTCTTTTCTTTTTTTGTTTTAGATAGGAAAGATCCAAGAAGACAGAAAATATGTAAATAGATTTCTTTCCCACTCTCATCCGCTGCTGGTAGGAGGACAAGCCATTCTAATCTTTCTGGAGGGCAGTTTGACAATTGAAGCCTTTAAAATGTACTTACCCTCTGACCCAACAATTCTGCCTCTAGAAATTTACCCAGGAGAAAGAATTCAAGATGCGTTCAGAGAGATGTATCTACAAGACCACTTGTTCAAGTATGGTTTATAATAGTGAGGTATTTAAAAAACATATCGAAAGCCAACAACTGGGAGTGGTTTGTATAAATTGCAGAGCGTGTGTGCAACCGAGTCCTAGCCAGTCACTAAAACTGTTGTTGCAGAACAATTACTGATATGAAAAGATGTTTACGATGTATTTCATGTTTTTGTAAAGTGCCAAATCAGAACTGGCGATAGAATCTCAGTTTCATTTTTTTTTTTTTTTTTTTTTTTTTTGATGCCTGGGCTAGAGTGCTGTGGCATCGGCCTAGCTCACAGCAACCTCAAACTCCTGGGCTCAAGCAATCCTCCTGCCTCAGCCTCCCAAGTAGCTGGGACTATAGACATGCGCCACCATGCCCGGCTAATTTTTTCTATATATTTTTAGCTGTCCAACTAATTTCTTTCTATTTTTGGTAGAGACGGGGTCTCGCTCTTGCTCAGGCCGGTCTCGAACTCCTGAGATCAAACAATCCGTCTGCCTCAGCCTCCCAGAGTGCTAGGATTACAGGCGTGAGCCACCGTGCCCAGCCTCAGTTTCATTTTTAAAAATTGCTATGGTTTGAATATTTGTCCCTTCCAAAACTCATGTTGAACTCAAAGTGGCAGTGTTGAGAGGTGGGGCCTTTAAGAGGCAGAGCCCTCATGAATGGGTTAATCCATTGATGGATTAGCGGGTTAATGGATTAATGGGTTATCACAGGAGTGGGACTGGCGGATTTATAAGAAGAGGAAGAGAGACCTTCTAGCACACTCAGCCCTCTTGAGAAGTGATGCCCCAGGACTCTGCAGAGTCCCCTCCAGCAAGAAGGCCTCCAACAGACACAGCCCCTTGACCTTGGACTTCTCAGCTGCTATAACCATAAGAAATAAATTCTTTTTCTTTATAAATTACCCAGTTTCAGGCATCCTGTTATAAGCAACAGAAAATGGATTGAGACAGAAAATCTATGTCTATGTATGCATTAAGAAAAGACCACAAAGCTATATATCAAAATGCAAACAGTGGCATTAAGTTTCTTTACTTTTATTTTAATGTTCAGTACTTACCACGCATTACATGTACAACCTGTATAAAGAAATGAAAAAACGAGCCCCCGAGGACCTCCGTTCCTCCTCGGAGGCCAGCATTGTGAGTAGATGTCTGAACTGCCTCTTCTGTGAGACCGCTTTAAAAGTTAATAATTATCACTGAGGCCTGCTGGACACACACCTCTCTGTGGGGCCCCGAGAGGGTTTGGCGAGAGGTGTGACCCCGTGCCTGCCTTCCAGGGAGACAGACCCTTCCTGGAGGGATCCTGGTGCTTGTTGGGCTGTGTCTGTTTGCTGTTTCGGGAGGAGCAGATTGGGAAGCAGCTCACGGCAGAACTGGGCACATCAGGGCAATTGCAGGTCAAATGGCTTTGACCGATGGGCAAGGTCTCAAGAGATGGCTATGGGAAGTGTCTTCCAAGGGGGAAATGAGTGAGACCCTTTCAGCTCTGCAGTGCTTGCCCCTCTGGGTGGGTTCTGCCTCGTTAGCGTGACTCACACGGAGCCCAGCCTGGGGCACCAAAGCCATAGAAAACACTCCACCTTTACTTAGGTCTTGGGCAGAGACCCCTTCCTTCCAGGGAAAGCAGGTCCAGTCCTGGCCTGGAGTCACAGAATCTTCCTGCTACATGCTACTGGCTACCTCCAGACTATTGGAGGTGGTTTGCCCTCTAGTTTTAAGCCACTCTTGGTTGGATTTTTCTTTTACTTGCAGCTGAATGCATTCCTAATCAATAGCATCACTTTCTGCCTGCGTGGCCTCGGGCCAGTTCCTTCACCATGCTGAACTTCAGCTTTCTTCTCTGCAAAATGGAAACGAGCTCCCAAGTTGTTGTGAAGATTAAATAACACAGTGTACACAAAGAGCGTAGCCCGCGTGGGTGCTCAATAATTGCTTCCCATCCCCTGCACATCATCATGGAGATGTCAGTCAGGGTTTCCCACATCTATGGCAGGCGGTCTCTCCCTGTCACCGTGTCTGGGTCCTCCCACAGCTGTTAGCGCCCAGCTTCCTGGCCCCCGGCTGTCCCCTGCAGCCGAGCAGCCCCGCACAGAGAGCTCGTTCTGGGCGAGCACGGCCCCTCCTGCCCACCTGCCCTGGGCAGGTCTAGACGTGCGGACACCGGGGCAGCCCCGCATGCATCACACCTGCAGGGGGGTCACAGCTCACAGGAATAGAAATGTAATACCTGAGATTTACGCTTCCCTGGCCTAAAACAACATCCTAACCACAAGTTATCTGAAAGAACACGCTCTTGGTGAGAACACGTCTGTTTTGTTTCCTCTGCCAGCCGCTGCAGACGAAGCAATTGACTGGAAGCCTCGATTCCAGCCCTTGTTGTGAGCGAAAGGCCCCCGAGCTGCCCGAGAGCGGAGGGTGCTGGGCTCTGGCTGTGCAGCTGGGGCAATAGTCTTTGCTGTGCTTCCCTGGGCATTAGGGCCTGGGAGCCATGGGTGAAATTGGGTAAACCTGGGGCAGGAAGGAGGCTCAGGGAGGTGGGGCCTGCTCCGTTGCCCCCTCTGATGGTCAGAGCAGCCAGCATTCAGCATTTACACCCTGCTGGGGAGGGGGCTACCGCTGGCCGGCCCGCCCTGAGCAAGCTGTATCCTCGTGCTGCAGAGGCCTCAGGCACAAGCAGAAGTCCCAGTGCCATCCCCAAGATCCCATTCTCATGGGCAGGAACACACCTATGTGCACACGCCTGCATGCACACACACACACACACACACACACACACACACACACACACACACACACACACACCCCCATGTGGTCCAGACGATCCAAGAGGCAGCAGAACTAAACAGAACCAGCCTGAAGTTTGCATCCCAACCCCACCATTTAGTAGCTGGTGGCCTTTAAGAGTGAATTCACCTTTCTGGGCCTCAGTTTCCCTGTCCGTAGAATGGGGATAATAAACATATCCACCTGAGAGCATTGTTGAGCGGATTAGAAACGCTGCATATAAAGTGTCTCAGGCAGCACCTGGCGCAGGGTAGGTGTTCACAGAGGGCTGCTGTGTGATCAGGTGACTGGGTATGTCAGCAAAAGCGAGGCCCTGGGACTGTAGGGCTGACTGTGGCTGTGTGCCCAGGAAGTGGGTGCTGGAGATTAGTCACAGGGGTCCCTGGGGCAGGGCCTGAGGCAGTGGAAGAGGCAAAGGCAGGAGGGAGCCAGGACAGTGAACGAGTGCAGCAGCCTCTGTGGTAGGGAGGTGGGTGAGGGCAGAAGACAGTTTGGTGCAGGACGCCAGGCTGGGGGAGGGGAGGCTGGGCAGACGTGGCAGTGGCCCGGTCCAGGGGGTGGTGCGGGGAGTGTTATGCATCACCAAAGCCCTGAAGCTGGGGGAGGAAGGTGACGCAACACCTCCTTGGACCACCTTGGAGGACACCCTTGCTAGCATCCCCCAGTCCTGGGACCCCTCCCATGGGAATGAGTCACCCAGCCTCACAGATGGGCTCTGGAAGACTCTCAGGTTGATTCGGGTAAGGTGAGACAAGGACCTCTCCTGCGGTGGGGCAGAGATTGGAGAGAAAGGGCCGACCCCAGATGTGAAGGGGAGACAAGGACTATGCCTGGCCTGGGAAGGGCGCAGGGGTGCGAGCGGGCGGGGTGCCGGGGGTGTGGCAGAGGTGTCCCTGCTGTCGGCTAGGGGCCACTGGAAGGGCAGGGGCCTCTGCTTCTGTGGGCCAGACAGAAGCATGAGAGAAGAGAGTGCCAGAGAAATCGGAATAAAATCCTACGTGACGGCTCCAAACCAGTGTCCTAGGCATGTCCCCTCCCAGGAAGCGTCTCAGCTGCTGTGCAAGCAGGTGCCTCTGGGCTGCGGCGCAACCCGGGCCAGTGCAAGTGGCCCATAAACAGGTCACTGGAGCAGACTCCACGTCCCTGTCACCCTTGGCAGTGCAGGGACGGGGTGAGGGCCCTGCTCAGTGGAGGAACAAGGCCCATTTTCCCTTGGACCCTTAACAAGCCTTGGGTGTGTATTTTTAGCAACGGAAGTGAAGGCTTTTCAGGAAACGAGGGGCAGGGTGAAATATACTGCTGCCGCCACATGTTTGCAGTTGGTTTGTTTTTATTTTAAAATAATTACACTATTGAATTCAATATTTTCTAACTATGAAAGTGACGAGACTAAAGGAGCTTGAGTCTGCGGTCTGAGGGCCAGGAGTGGGCGTTACAGTGAGGTTGGCGGTGTGAGATGCTGGGATCCAGATGGAAGGGATGGGAAAACCGGAAGAAGAGGCAGGTGAGTCAGAAGCAAACTAGGCCTCCGTAGGCACAGGTCAGGTATTCCACGCCCATTTCACAGATGGAGAAACCAAGGCTGAAGGCGTTCTCGGCTTGTCCTGGCTGAGGCCTCTGGACTCCCCAGCGTTTCCTGATCCCTGTCCTGGTGGGAGTCTGGACATGAGGCAGGTGGTGGTGTGGCCTGTATAGAAACCACTGAGGACAACGGTGCCCCAAGGGGTCGAGGTCTGCACGTGTGGGGTTGAGTGTGGGTCTGTGTTGTGCCAGTTCAGGAATCCAGTGGACACTTTCTTCTTATTCACATCTCAATCTCTCCAGGTGGCACCCCCATTTCTAGCTTTCTCTCGTGCTTTCCTTACCCTGCAGTGGCTCAGGGCCAAATGCTCCTTCTCCTGTGATTACCGTCTGTCTCTCACCCTCGTGGGGGCTGGAGGGCACTGGGCTGTCCTAGCTGGCCCACGGGCGAGTGAGCGAGCGAGGCCACCCAGCACCTGGCGGAGGTGCTAGCTCTTTCCCAAGTCATGGCGTCCTGCCTCAGACCCCGGGGCTCTCTCTGCTCCCCAGGGGCAGGCCTGAGGGTCAGCGGTTAACACCCAAGGGCGGCGGAATGCCTGCACCTGTTGCACGGGGCCCTCATGCATACCACCTGGGCAAAGCCTTTGGTGACTTTTCCTTGCTCTTAGGGGAATTCCTGATCCTACACATGGCCTAGATGCCCCTGCGTCCAGGCCCCTGGCCTGGCGCCAGTCTCATCCCCCTCACGTCCCCTTCTCCCCCAGCCCTTCCAACCCAGAGCCGTCCTCGAGCTGCCCCTTGCCCTGCCTGGTGCACACACGGCCTCCAGGCCTCAGCCTGGTGCCCTGGGGTTCTCTGTCGCCCCTCCGCTGTGGGGTGGGTGTCCGGGGTTGTGCGGCAATACATTTACTGTCTACCTTCCTGTCACAGGGGAGGCGGCGGAGGCCAGAAACCCCCCTGTGCCGGTTCCCACTTCCAGCCGCCAGCACTGACAAGGCCCCGCTGTGCCCAAGCCGCTCAAAAACCATTGCTGACAAAGGAAACAGACGCGGGTACTAGGAGTAAGCGGGGCCCCAGCGCTGGGGTCCCAGAGCTGATAAGGGCCTCAGGGGAGGTATTGGCCAAGGGTAGGGAGGGCCAAACCCAGAGGTGTTAAGGTTACAGGTTTGGGATGTGATGCTCGCGGCATGGAGGAGGGAGGAGAGGGAGAAATGGTGACGAGGCCGTGGTCGCAGGCCGGTCTTTACAGACAGTGAGCGCCGGACCAGGGCCCAGCCAACCACGGCAGGCAGGCAGGGGCCGGGGGAGAAGGGAAGCTGGCTCCCTCCGCTCCTTCCCTCACTGAGGCCACCTTGTCTGGCCAAGCCTGGGCCATCCCTTCCCTGCGCCTCTGCTGTGCCCTGCTGGCCTGGCCTGCCTCTCCGAGCCGCTCTGCCTGCAGCTAGGGGCTCATGTGAGAAAGGCCCGTCCCCGCTTCTCCCGCCTCCACCTTTCCGTGGCCCCCTGTTGCCACCAGGAAACGTCCAAATCTATAAGTCTGGCTCCAGAGGTGCCTTAAGGGTCCAGCCCCAGCTGACTTCCGGAGCCCCATTTCCCAGCAGCCTGCCCCAGTCACCCTGAGCGCAAGCTCCTGAGCTCCTTGCGGTTCTCTAAACACGTCAGATGCCTATATCCTCAGTGCTGTCTGCACATGCTGTTCCTCTCCCTGCGTGCCTTTCCCCACCATGCCCCTGGGAATCTGTACTCAGCCCTTAGGACTCAAGTTAAAAATTCTCTGCCAGGGAGACCCTCCCTGAGCTTCCAGGGATGGAGGGGGTACACGCATCTGCCCTTACCTTTCCTCAAACTGTCACACAGGCACTGTGACAGCCCTCACCACATAGACCCTCATGGCTTGTTTCCCCAAGTGGCTCCACTACCTCCAGAGTGAGCCAGGACACGGTCCACCGTGACCACGGCATCGGATCCACAGCAAGACAGGAGCCTGAGAAGGGGCTCGGGAGGGCTGGTGGGCTTTCTCAGCCCCTCCAAGGCTTGCCCAAGCTAACACTGCTTTTGTGTACCACAGTTGCGGCATCAGGAAGTTGAGGGGCGTGCTCACCCCAAGGCAGCTTGTAGAGGCCCCCGGCTCCCCTGTGCCAGGCTCTGAGATGAGGGAGGGGCTGGGCATTTTCCAGTCCTGATTTTCTTCCTTCAAGAGTCAGGGCACCTACTACCCTTGGATAAGAAGCGGCCCAGTCTCGGGCTCGCTGCCGGAGCAGCTGCGCTGACAGTCGGAGGAGGAAGGCCGTCACAGGGGCCGCCAGCAGCAAGGACAGGAAAGATTCGTGTTCTGCGAATTCGTTTGCATACATCCCGGCTATAATTTTTCCCCTTGGGAGAATGGATGTCACAAGTCTGACAGGCGTTCAACAGCTGGGTAGAACGGGAAGTAAGTCGCAAGCTGCCGGGGCTTCAAAGCAACACTTTCTTGGCAGAAAGGACGTGAGAACAACTTGACAAGAGAAAGGGTGCGGAGTTCTGCGCTGCACAGCAACGGACGCTAAACGCATAATTGGCCTCTGGAAGCCCAGGTAGTGCCCGGACCGCAGCTCTGAGAGCATCGGGAGAAGGACGACCACAGGCTGGCAGGGGGGACCGCCCCAGCTCCTGGGACAATGCCCTTTTATGCTCACCGCAACGGTGTGTGTGTTTGTGTGTATGTGTGAGTGCGTGTGAGTGGGTGTGGGGAGAAAGAGTTCAGTGGTCCACAAGTGTGAATTCATACGATGGATTGTGTTTGCATGTGCGTGAGTGCTCCATGAGTGCCTCCGTGTGATCTCAGTGTACGTGTAGACTGTGTGTGAGCTTGGACATTGCATCAGTCAACTCTTGCTGCAATAATGCTGCCTCACAGAGCACTCCAGACCTCAGTGGCTTAAAACACACTTCCTCAGTTTCTGCTGCAACTCGGCTGGGCTAGCTTGGGCTTTCGGCTCCAGGCTGTGGGCGCCAGGGTCCAGCCTGCAGGGTGGGACCAGGAGTGGCCCATGTCTTGCACATCCTCCTTGCACTAGTGGCCCCTGGACATGGGTTCTGCTCCACGAGTCTCCTTCTGGGGCCCTGGCTGAAGGCATGGTGATTCCTGGAGCATGTTCTCACTGTGCCCCACCAGCATGAGAGGGCAGAACCATGATCCAAGCACATTCCAGGCCCTGTGCTTGCTGGGTCTGACAACAGTACCCCTTCGGCCAAAGCAAGTCTCATAGCCAAGCCCAAAGTCAAGGGTCAGGGAGGTGTGTTCTGCTCAGCATGAGGTCTTTACATAGTGGAGAACTGTAACCAGTAATTCCATCTAGAAGTGAGGCTTGGAGTGACGTAAGTGTTCTAAGGGTTTCGATGTATGTTGTCATGTGTCTTGGTGTGTGTGAAACAACACTGTGTGTGCATGTATGTTTTATTCAATGAACAATAGTCTTCCAGATGGGCATCATAAAATTATTTTAGCGAGATGACAGGTAGGGGTCACAGGAGAGAAATGCCCAGGGTCGCGGGACTGCTGGCACAGTTTGAAATTTAGTGCAAAGTGCTAAAATCCACCTGGTATAGAAGTTATAAACCACTATGCATCATCTTTAAGGTATGTAATTTTTTGGTCCTATCACCCGCTTGTAAGAAGGGGGTGGGTACAGCCAGGGAGGGTTAACTTTCCAATCTAATTAAGGGAGGCCAGAAATCTATTATCTGGAGGCCACAGCGGAGAAGTTGGAATGAAAATTAAGGTTGAGGGACTTCTCCTGGTGCAAACTGAGTTGAAAGCATCCCCACAGGTAGGAGAAAAGCCAGGTCTCATCTAGGGCCGGTTCCCCAGGGGAGGGACAGAAATAAATGCATCGATCCGAGAGTTTCAGGTAAGAGGCTTTAGCAGTCGGTGTGCTCTCTGCACCACGTGACAGCAGAAGCACCCTCCAGCGGCACATTAACTGTCCCCCATCAGCTTTCAGGCAACTGAGCCACCTTCTCCTGTTAGTTACATTTGCCTTTTATTTTTCACGAGATGAATTTTTAATTTTTACAACAGTATCGGGAAAATTTCAAAGCGTCTCCACAAGGCAGGCTCCAAATGCGCTGTGTATTTGGTTGAATAGTCAGAGCTTCCAGACAGGTCAGTACCCAAAGAGGAAACACAAGTCGGGTTTCCCCAGCCTTGGGACGTGGGCTTGCACTTGAGCCCCGAGTCACAGACTGCTGTGGGGCAGGTGCTGCCTTTGCCCCCGGGGCGGGGCATTTGATAGGCGTTCCCTAAGCACGGGCATGGGCCTGGCGCTGGGCTGGGCTCTGGGGCTATAGCACAAACCACGACAGACAGCATGGGGTCCTAGTCCACGCATGCTGCTATGACAAAGTACCACAGACTAGGTGGCCCATAAACAACAGCGTTGAGTTCTCACAGTTCTGGAGCTGGAAGTCCAAGGTCAGGGTGCCAGCTGGGTCCGGTTCTAGTGAGGGCCTCTTCTGGGTTGTGGACTGCTGACTTCTCCCTGCACCTTCTCATGGGGGAAGGAGGGTGAGGGAGCTCTCTGGGGTCCCTTTCATAAGAGCACTAATCCCATTCATGAGAGTCCATCCCATGACCTAATTGCCCCCTAAATATCCCACCTCCTGATCCCGTAGCCTTGGAGGTGAGGATGTCAACATAAGAATTTGGGGGGACATGTATCTAATCCACAACACGTGGTCTTTGCCCTCGTGGAGCTTACACTATGGTGGGAGCCAGACCTGAAAGGAAGACGCTAACGAGCTCCATAGCTGGGCCGGGAATGAACGAACCCACAGGAGCTACGATAGCCGGAGCAGAGAGGCCTCTCTGGACCCCTCTGGGCTGAGGGGGCTGGGGAGGAGCTGGCTGTGCCGCCTGAGCACCGCAGGTGGGCGCCAGCAGCTGTGCTCCCCTGGGACTGATGCATCTGGCATCAGATTGCCAAGGGGGCCACGTTAGCCCAGCCTGGCCCAGGGAGAGAGAGCTCTCATCCTGGCTTTAGGCCCCTGCCCGTCTCTGAAGCAAGGTCCCGCATCCAGCTTTGGAATGCACCCTGCCCCTGGCTTGGAGCCGGACACCCTGCGGGCCTGTTTAGCCCCTCCAGAGGCGGGTGAGCACCTTCGCTGCCAGCCTGCACACTGTCCTCCTCTCTTCCCTCCTGCTGCTGATGTGCGGCCTCACCCCAGAGTCTGAAGGCGGGGAACTCAGAGGAGATGGAGAGAGCCCCGCCTTCCTTTCCCATACTTCCTCCTGCTCGATGGCCCTTCCGCTGTCTGCAGGTACCGGGGCTGCGAGAGAGCCCTCCGGTACGGTCCCTCTTTGGGTCTGCAGTCAGCAGTTTGCTAATAAGGTCAAGAAAAGGCCTGCCTCTGAAATGAAAGCCCGTTAAGATCAGAGGAGCATAAAACGCCCGAGTTGTAAGGGATTTTCCTTCCTCACTTGCTTGCTCACCCCCTGGTGTTTGTGGAGCCTGTCCCGTGTGCCCACTAGTGCCCTGGACGACGCTGGCCACTGCAGAAATCTGGAGCTGAGTGTGTTTCGCGGGGCGCCGTGGAGGCAAAGCTGTGGGCCCAGGTGTAGGGGGACGTCGGAGAAGGCCTTGCTGATGACCTGGTGAAGCCATCCGGTGTGGCAGGAGACTCTGCAATGTTCTATTGTGGACCGAATGTTTGGTTCCCCCTTAAATTCATATGTTATTAATAAAACCCGCTCCCCAATGTGACGGTATTTGCAGATGGGCCTTTGCGGGGTGATTAGGCCGTGAGAGTGGACCTGCGGGAATGGGATTAGGCCCTTACAGAAGAGGCCCTGGAGACGCCATCCTGCTGCTTCCCCCATGTGTGGGTGCAGGGAGCAGGCAGCAGTCTGCTCCCCGGAAGAGGGCCCTCGCCGGAACCTGACTGCGCTGGCACCCCGATCCCGGACTTCCCGCCTCCGGAACCGTGAGAAATCAGCGCTGTTGTTCACGAGCCACCCAGTCTATCGTACTTTGCCACAGCAGCCCGAACTCATTTAAGACATCCTCCTTCGTCCCTTCATGCTGCCGCTGTCTATAGGGACACTGGGGTTGGCTGGAGAGGAGGAATCTGGCCTGGACATTCCAAATGCTGAGGTCGTGGCCTAATGAGAGAGATTAATGAGTATTTGCTGAGCTGGTTTTTCACCACAAGGGAGATAAAAGTTCTCCAGGCTGGGGGACAGGGAGAGGATTCCAACGAGCCCCTGGTGTGGGTGTGAGATGCAGCCTTCCCGGGCCAGAGCCGGGGCAGAGAGGATGCTGGGTGTGGAAACCCAAGGACGGAGGGGACCGGTCCCCACCCCCCCTCAGGTCAAGCACAGCCGCGGCGCAGTCTACAATTCCTAGTTTCACTTTGCTTCTGTGTGGAAAGAGAACTTAAATGCTCACTCAGTGACGCGGCTCAGGTCCCTTGCCGCGTTTCTGTCATTTTCTCCAATTTCTAACAGATGGTGACCCAGGTCTGCTGTGATGGATAACATTTTTAGCAACTTATCTCTACCAAGCTTTACCCAAGTTTCAACTCAGTTTTCATAGAAACAGCAACTCCCTTTCTTTCAACATTTATATTTCGTTGGCTTAAATAATATTTAACGAAATTACATAATTATAATAACAAAACTGGCACCCACAGGTCTGGGACCACCACCTCTGACTCTTGGTGACCATGCAGCTGGACAGGACAGAGCAGAAGTGGGCAGGTCCCAGGAAGTAGTCCCCGGGCTGAGGGCTGGCACTGGGACATCGGGTAGGCTGGTTTATCAAGGGAAAGGAAAGAATCGGCTACTCAGCCGCTTGTTAAGTAGAAGCTGGTTAAGAGAACGTCTGCATTTGCAAAGAATGATTGTATTTTGGGTTGGGTTCCCCCAAAGCAGACCCTAACACAAGGATTTGAGAGTAAGTAAGGTCACTAATTTATTTGCCAAGAAATACAGGCGGGGGTGGGGAGGAAAGGAAGGAGGCCAATATGGACATGCTCACGGCAGGTCACCACTGCGGGCATCAGGAGCTCAGCATGGAACATGCCTCACACTGTCCTGCCAACGGAGCGAGGCAGCCGGGGCGATCCGTCCCCCGACTCCCCTTCTCTGTGGCTGAGGGCTGTCCGGCGGCATGAACTGTCTGGCATGGGGAGCATCCCAGCCCCGGGCTGAGCACCCTGAGAACGCTGTCACGCCAAGCGTGGGGGCAGCACTGACTTATCCATCAGCCTTGGCAGGCGCAATGCCCAGGACACAAGACACTTCCTGGGACCCATGAAAATGCTTTCAATTTTTTTATCCGAAGAAAAATAAACAAACTTTTAGGTTGAAGAAAATGTTTTAATACATAGTGTTCATGTATTTGTCTTTCTACCAAGGCAATTGTAAAATACCATTTTTAATATTTTTTTATTGAGTGTCTTAGTCTCGTCGGGTTACCATAACAAAATGCCATAGACTTGGTGGCTTAAACAACAGAAGTTTGTTTCTCACACTTGCAGAGGCTGGAAGTCCAAGATGCAGGTGCAGGCCCCACTTGGTTCCTGGTGAGGATCCTCTTCCTGGCTTCAGACCACTAACTGCTTCCTCCCCGTGGCCTTCCGTGGCCTTTCCTCAGTGCATGCGTGGGGGCGGTACAGGAGAGAGAGAGATTTCTTTTACTTACAGGGCCACTAATCCTATCAGATCACGACCCTCCCCTTATGACATCATTTAGCCTTAATTATCTCCTAAAGTCCTATCTCCAATTACAATCACATTGAAGGTTAGACTTTCAACATATGAAGCTTAAGGGGAACACAATTCGATCCACGGCGTGGAGGAAGGGACCCTGAAAGTCAGACCGTGGCCCTGACTGCAGCCGCTTGTGCTGAGAAGCCGTCAGGGCAGCAGACACGGGGAAGGCCCAGAGGCTCCAGCCGTGGTCCTGGCAGGGTCCAGCAGGTCGCGATGGTGGCAGGTGCAATCTAACTTGGGTAAGGAGGAAGGTGAACACGGGGGCGGGAGCACTTGGATAGTGAGACAATGAAGGGGTCGGCGGATTTGGGGGTCTCAGCCAGGAGATAGAGCGGTTGCAGTGGGGTCATAGGGCTGGTGGGCTGGAAAGGGAGGCGGTGCGAATGTGTGGTTTTAGGGGCAGTGCAGTTGCACGTTCGCAGGGAGAGCAGGGACTGAGGCCAAGTGGAAACTAAAGTCGTCAGAGACAGGGTTCCAGGATGGCAAGCCCAGTCATCCAAGCTGTCGGCCACGTGGGCCCTGGCTGTTTAGGGTGACGGTGGCGTGTGGTGGGAGGCAGACGGTGGCAGGTGCAGAGGTCTTGAGAAACAAAGGGGATGTGACCAGCAGGGCAGGTGGGCAGAGCTGTTCCCAAGGCGGAGAGAGGACAACTAAACAAAATTGTCCCCGAGGACAAGAAAGAAGCCAGCTTCTACTTGACCCCGAGAAGCGTGGGGAATGGGGAGAAAACAAGCATTTGCTGTTCCTCTAAGCAGGAGACTTGTTCAACACCCTCACTGTCAGGGCGAGGAGAAGGAGGACTTGTCTGAAATTCCTCCCCCAGACAGAGGCAGAGCTGGGACTAGAACACGGCCCTTCGAACTGAATTATTCAAGCTGATTTTAAAAGGGAGTTTACTAGACTATGGACAGATAAGCTATGTTCTTGGTCAGCAAGATAAAATATTGAATAATTGTCTCTCTTCCCCCAAGTTCATGTATAGATTAAATACAATTCCAATCAAAATCCCCAAAAGGTGTTTTGAAATCAATATGCTTTGAAGTCTCATGTGAAATAGAATTTCAAAGGATGTTCTTGAAACTGAGAGCAACAGAGTAAGGGGGAGGGAGGGAGGGTGGTGCGGGCCGAGCTGGGCCCAAGAGCAGATCATAACGCTAAGTTATTGACACCTCCGAGCTGGTTCCTCACAAAGAGACACAGACCAACGGACAGCCCAGGAACCCAGAAACAGGCCCGAGTATGGAAATGCCAATGTGGGATAAAGTCCACGTCCCGCAGCAAGCACTAAGGAAGAAGTGTTTTTAAATTGTGTGGATAACGGGACAGTCGTTTAGAGTAAAAGATTAGGTTGGATCCGCACAACACCATATGCCAAATAAACTCTAAGTAGATCGAAGTATTAAATATGGAAAACTAAATTTTAGGTAAGCTAGCAGACAGAAAATAGAATATTTATCAGATCTGTGGATGAACTGCTCATCTCA
The DNA here is from genome assembly GCF_000956105.1 of Propithecus coquereli. Lineage (NCBI taxonomy): Eukaryota > Metazoa > Chordata > Mammalia > Primates > Indriidae > Propithecus > Propithecus coquereli. Next base: position 645,723 of record NW_012142634.1, read on the forward strand.
CAAGCAGCAGAAGCAGCTACAAAGACAAAGATTGGCTGAGTTGAATGCGGCAGGTCTATAGACTTTTGAGTAATGGCAATAACAGAAAAAAAACTTAAGGAATAATGCACCGGGCGAATGCTTACACCAAAAATGAAAAGGACATGGTTTTAAAAACATGATTGACGAAGAATTATGAATAGTATCTAGAATATCTAAAAAGCTCGCTGAAATTTATAAAAACATTAAGATTCCCAGAGATAACAAAGCAAAGGTCTAAAAATCATTCACAAGGGAAGAACAAATTGTTAATATGAATAATTACAGAGGTGAAGCTTGGGATACCATTTTGTACTTCCTTGAAAACCTGTTATTTTGAACAGTTTAACCTTGAACCACTGAGGCTAAGGTGAAACGGGCAAAGGCACTAATCTTCGCAGCACTATCAGAGGGGACAATGTATTGGGAAAGCAAAATGTTGATATGAAGCAAGAATCATAAGGATGTATCCAATCTGACTCCTCACTCCCCCGTCTGAAACCCTGTGCTAAGGAAACCATTAAACGGAAGCAGAAGCCACAAAGAAGTTCGTTATCATTTATAATAGCATGCTTAATGGTAAAACAAAACACAGAGAAACAGAAATGACCTAAATGTCCCCAAATAAGGAGTTGAGTTGTAGCATGTCTACTCAGTGAGAGCATGTTCAGCTATTAAACCTACATGGAGAAAAATAGAAATGGCCACTGTGTTAGGGCTATGGTTTAAATAATTTTGGGGAAAAATGTTTTATGTGTCACTCCTCCCTCCCTCCCAAGCAGAGCGGACCATGCACCGAGTCAACAGACTGGAGAGGCTGTGGAGTGCCGGTGATGCTGTCACTTAGTAGGACTACAGGTGGGCTTGGGGGCCCTGGGGGTGGGGTGGGGACCTCCTCGCATCTGCCAAACATGCATACTCCCCTTAGGTGGGAATCCAAAGATTGGGACATTAGAAATGCAATCTACATATTTATTTCTAAATCATGTATGCTGGTTGTAGATACATTGCCAGATGAACCCCAAATACTATTTTTAGGTATGTCTGGAAAAAAAATTCACTTCTTGGTGAAAATGCATCACATTTGCAACAAAACCACAAATCTCAACACTCCAGTCTTCTTCCTGGATTAACAGGAAAGCTTGTTTTTCCTGGGCTCCATTCATACCTTCTGGGAGCTGCCGTGGTTGTGGTGAGGGGTCTCTGGTGTAACCACAGCTGTGGGCCCCTGCTCTGCACGCCCTCTCCTCCAGCACCTGGCCGGCCACCTCCGGCTGGGCTGTTGGCGCCCAGTGAAGCAGCCATTCCTCTCTGCTTCCGGCTTGTCTTCCCAGGGTTCCAAGGCCCTGCTGGGGCATGTGGGGAGAGAGTAGGCATTGGGTCAGGGAGTAGCAAAGCAAAATGTCCTTCTACCTGGGCCACCTTCTCCGTCTGGCCAACTGGTCAGCTCCTTTTCTTTTGGTGGTTCTCTCTCAGGCTGCACTGTTGCTCTTCCTTGTCAGACCCCATTTAGTGACCCCGCCCCAAGTCCATCATAGAGGACCCCAGAGGTGTCACCTGCAGCTGTTGACTTAAGTTCTCACTCCCAGGATCCTGGACCCCATATAGGTAAACAGAGGTGGCTGGGAAGTTGTTTCCGTGTTCTAGGGCATTCTGTGAAAGCTGAGGGTCTGTTCTGTTCAGGGCACACAGGACCCTGGGGGCAGTGCGGCCTTTGTCTCATACCAGCCTGTTAGAACCCTGGTCGGCAAATCAGAAGACCCACAAGCTGGGCCCTGCGCCCCATGGTTGTCTGCTCAGAGAGGGAGAGACAGGACAGACCCCGAACGAATCCTTGGGTACGGTCACTCTGGAAGCCAGCTCTGCCCCTGGTCTCACGCAAGACACATTTCATGAAGCTCATCCCAGTAGGGTTTCTGACACAGAAAAGGAAGAGTCCTGAGAAGTGCGATATTCAGTCACTGCTTCTCAACGACGATGATTCGTCTCATTGCACCAGGTCACGGGTGAGGGCGTGGCTGCCACAGGCCTGGGGTGGGGGCCAGGAAGGAGCAACAAGGGGCCCAACCAGAGCCCAGGGCCTTGGTGACAGGGAGTAGACGGACACCAGCAGTCCTCTCGGCCATGTGAGCTCAATGGTTGACAAGCAGGACCTGAGCCCCTCCTGGGTCAGCGTTTGGAGGCAGCGGCTGGGGCTGGTACCGAGGGTGGTGGTGTCTGTTCCCATAAAGTGCTCCTGAGAAGAGCGAGTGGCACAACGCATCGGCCGATCCTGTGCCCATCAGCACATGTCGCTGATGAATTTCCGACAGCGTGGACCTGGCTGATAAATCCTGAGGAGGCCCCAGCGTGTCTCTTCCGGAGAAGTGAACTTTAATTTATTTAAATTTAATGGAAAAGCGTATGGAGGGGAACAGAGAGCTAATTTGAAATAGTGCTCAAAGCAATCAATATGTTAACAGATTCCTGCAACTTTTGCTCAGCTGCAGGGAAAAAAAATAACAAAAAAACCTTTAAATTGTGAGTGGATCCCTCCCATCCCCCTCCATCTATATGATGAAAATGTTAGTTTTGATGTCTGAGGCCGAATCCTCGGGAGTTGAGATCGACCAATCTGGTAAACATTAAAATGTGCTTTTGGAAACATAAATCATCTGATGATGTCAGAAGTGATACTGGAGAGAACTTGAGCAGAAAAAAATGGCTTTGGGTGAGGCCTGTGAAGTCTTTCAAATCCAACTATTGTTTTCTCTGTGCGCTTGGGTTTTCGCATCTGCAACGTGGGCCTGACGAGCTTCCCTTCGTGGTCTTGTGAGACTCCAGCGGGATGAGGTACGAGAGCCCGCTTTGCAAGCCGCGGCGCTGTGCAGTTGCTCATTTAGGACGGGTTTCATTCCTCCTTCTCCTAAGAGCCCACGGGTTCTTCGAGGGTCAACGTTGTCTCCTTGACACGTCCCACCGAGAAGACAGCCTAGGCCAGCACCATGGGTCCTCAGGGTCATGCTGGATTCAACTGAGCCGATTGGAGGAGCCCAGGGCTGACCTACCCACCTCCTAGCCCGTTCGTACACACGCGCCGCGGTGTCTACCACTCCACCGTGAACGAACCACTCCTTTGTTGTGTTCTCCCTCTTCGTCTCTTCTGGCCAGGCAGCATGGAGTGGAGCAAAGAACAGGGCTCTGCAGCAACGCACTTGAGCTCGAATCCTGCCTCCAACAGGCTTCCTGGCTGCTGGACTTTTCCAGGTCACTCCTGCCTCAGGTGTTCCGTCTGTGCTGTGTCGTGCGGAAGGAGTCGGATGCAGCGGTGCTCTGTAAGGAGTAACTCTGTATATTCCTTCCAACATCGGGTCCTGCGGGGATGGTGCATTGAGAAACTCAGCCCCAGTGTTTGGGACTAAGCTGGCCCTGCCTTCCAGTGGGGTGCTGGGGAATGACGGAAGGCTATCTGCAGGTGGGGACAGGCTTCTGGAAGCCCTTGTGGAAGTGGGTGCTGGGTGAAGGAAGCTGGGGAGGCTTGGGGGGCCCTTGCATATAAACTGCAGCCTCCTTTCTCCCATTCTGATGCCGAGAGCAGCCTTTTTAACGGCAATCAAGCCCATTCAACTGATAGGCACCTTCTCCCAGCTTTTGGTGCTTCCTTGTTCCTGAAAGCACCTCAAGGTCAACTGTTTCCAGATTGAAATTTGAAAACCGACTGGCAGACACCATCTGCATCCCGATTCTCGCACCCCTCTGGAGCCGCCCTTCGCGGGGCCGGGCCATGTTAAGATTCCGAGGCTTCTTCCTGCTCTGCTGCCAGGTGCTCGGAGCCCTCATTTGCTTATATATTAAAAAAAGAGAGAGAAAAAGCTGCAGGACCACTTTAGAATTTCATATGTAATCAAAATCTGCCTAATTGCATTTTCTCCTGGATAAAGGAGTATTTCAGGGCTATTGAGTTGCCTCCCAGCCTCTTTTAAAGGTGGCTTCATTTCCATCACGGTTCCCCAACCGGGCCTCCCTGTCTGAGAGCCGTGATCCAGACGCTGTCAGCACTCTTCTTCCAGGAGGGGTATCTCAGCTTGCCAAGAATCTGCTGGCTTAAATGTCATCAGGTTTGCTGGAAATGTGTGTCACCAGGTGTCCAGAGGTGGCTTCTAGAAGGTTAAAGAGTTGTAGGGTTGTTCCCCAAATAGAAGGTGAGATCTGGAAAGCTAAGGTGGTTTCTTTCTCCCATGTAGACATACGAGCCGCACAGAAGGAAAGGACTGCGGAAAAACCCAGCAACCATGGGTGGGATCTGTGTTATGTCTCAGAAAGCAACAGAGTCAGTGCAAAGGTGACTTCGTAAGGACATTGTTCACATCTTGTCAGAAAACCAGGTGGGGCAACAAAATTGTGGCTCCAGGAGAGATGAAGAGAACCTGAGAGCAATGCCTTCTGGAATAAGCAGGGAGGATGGCTCTCCCCAGCACACAGCCTTACACGGTCCTGTGCAGTAGCCAGAACAGGACCAAGAGAACTAAATTTACAGGAACACTGAGAACAAAGGCCCCAGAGAAAGTTCAAACCTGTCTAATTGCAGACACCATCTGAGAATTCTTTGCTATTTGTATAAAAAAACCCTCATGCCAGGAAATTATGGCTCTAATGTGAGGAATGTGGGCCACAGAAGGACTCCGAGCAGGGCTGAACGCCCATATCCAAAGCTGGCTGCATATATAAGTGTGCTGGGATTGGTGGAGAGGAACATGGCGTCATGCTCCAAATCTAACGTCACCAGGTGGGCTTTGCAGTCACTCAGATTGGCCAGCTCCACTTCATACTCCACCCCATGCCATGATAAGCCCCCTTACCCTCACCTGTCTCACCTGTCCCACCTGTCTTATCTGTCCTACCTATTTTACTCTCCATCTTACCTTAAAAATGGGGGTTATAGGGATGCCTACCAATTATGAGCACTAAATTAAATAATGCACATTGCATGAGTCTGTAACTAAATCTTGCCCATAGTATATATTAAGACATGCTTCTCCTCTTCCTTACTATTACTGCTGTCATCGATGTTGTTATTTTAAACTAATTCTTTTGCTGACTCCATGAGGATGCTGTTAAGAAGGACCTTATCCACGGGATCCCCAACCCTGTCCATCTGGACCACGCAGGTGGCCCTGCCGCTCAGAGCAGAGCGCAGGTCTGCTGGACCCATGAGGACTCCAGACAGCCCCCGCCTGTGAGACCCAGGACATCCACAGGGCGTGTTCCTTCACCCCCACGATGGCAGACCTGCTTCAGCCCCGAGGGACCGAGAGCGGCCTTCGAGGAGGCCCTTTCTTCACTCTGGGAAGGGCCACACTCCGGCGTGCCCTCTCTCACGGCTCTCGTGTATCACAGCACAGGGCGCCGTGACATATAATATGTGGCTATAAACAGGAGCCTGGCTCTGTTTTTAGAAACGGCGTTCACAACTGTGCAATGTCGTGAAAGGTCTGTAATTTCTCCCGGGTCGAGAAGAGAATGTGGCTTGCACCAGCATTTGAGGAAAATGCATCTCAAATGCACAGTTTGAGGTGACACAGCTGTGCAGCTCCCTCATCCTGCCACCCAGGTCTCCTGCGGTGGAGAAAGGGGCACCCTTGGCCCTGGAGGGGTGGCTCCGGTGGTCTGTGCCTCGCTGAGCCGAGTCGCCACCAGGGGGCACCTCGTCAGCACTTCCGGTCGGAAGTGGCCCAGCCGGAGTGCCAGGAGCAGGGACCCGCCTCGTGGGCTGGTGGGGAGGGATGCATGCACCCCACGCGCTGGGCTCCGTCTTATCATGCGGGGGCGCTCAGTAAATATACGCTCTGACCATGAGGAGGAGATTTGAGCCCCTCACGATCCTGTCCCCACGCGCCCCTGTTATGGGTCCCATCAGAGCTAATTGGGATCCCTCTTGGTGGGTCCCACGCCCGGGCTCACATCCGCAGCGGGACCCCAGGCAGAGCGTGGCTGGCCACAACGGGCAGGCCATCGGGGACAGAGGACGTGGCCATCCGAGGCAGGAAACCCTGGGCTAAAAGGCCATAGCGCCTGCCTGGACTGGGGCCCCGGCAGCAGCTGGTTTTTGTGCCTCGCGGGGCTTGTCCAGCCTGTGCCATTCAGACCACGGCTCTGCCCCTCTGCTGCCAGTTTCCTGTGCTGTAAGATGAGTGATTGTGACTTCTGACTCCCAGGGGCTGTACTTTTTACTAAAAGGGGCTCAAAGCTAGCCCTGCGGCCCCATGTGGCTTCATTAAACCCTGGGGCATCTGTGAATCCACCGCATGGAGCCAACACCCAGCGACAGAGGGATTGAAATCCAAATCCAGGCTTGGGCTTTTTTCTTCCCATACAGAAGTAAAATTGTTGACCAAATGTCTATTCCAGCTGTCAAGGTTTTCAGACTGCTGAGTAGGAGGTTCGGTTTTTAACCCATATCAAAAATCCCACAGGAAACACACGAGGCTTGTGCCAAGGGAGTTGGCTGTCGGTGAAATTAACTCTGACTGCTCTGAAAAGCCCAAGTTTGAGACAGGAAAACTGGGGCAAGGGTGACGGGGCAGGAGTGAGGATGCCAGGCCTGGCCACTGGCTCCCGGGCTTCCGAGATGCCCACCCCACCAGGAACGAGGGCAGCCCCGGGGGCCATGTCACGGGGAGAGTGGGGCGCCCACACCCTCGTCTTCCTCTTCTGATCAGCCTCCTGCCCTCCTAGACTGCTGCCTCCCCTGCTCAACCCTGGAAGTGGGCCGAGTAGCCGCTCCCCTGGGAATCGCTCTGGAAAATTAAAACTTAAGGGAGAAAGAAGAGAGAGAGGGAAAGAAGCAGATGCTGATCATAGCTGAGTGACCGCACCGGTCTGAGCGCACTGCCTGCCACAGGCACGCCTGGCCCGCGCTGGCCCCGGCGCTGCTGGCCTGTGCTGGGGGGTGGGTCTAGGGGTGTCTCTGACGGGAATGGTGGTGTTGACACAGGCGCCCGACAAGGGCTCCCTCTGTCCCTCTGGGAGAAGCCACTATGTGTGTGTGTACATGTGTATGTGTGTGAGCATGTACGTGTATGTGAGAGTGTGGGGTGTGCCCGTGAGTATGTATGCATATGTGAGTCTGTATGTGTGTGAGTGTGTGAATGAGTGTGAACGTGTGTGTGAGTGTGAGCAAGAGTGGTGAGAGTGTGTGTTGTGAGTGTGAGAGTGTGTGACTGTGAGTATATATACATACATGAGCCTATATGTGAGTGTGAATTTGCACATGTGTACTTGTGTGTGTACTTGTGTGTGTGAGTGTGAGTGTGAGTGAGTGTGCCAGTGAGTGCGTGGACACCTCCCACAGGGCTCCCAAGGCCAGGGAGAAAGCTTCCGAGGGGCCTGGCTCCGGACACCTGACCAGCTCTTGCCAGACAATCTCACCAAGACAGGATCCAACACGGAGGGCTGGTCCCCAAATCAGTCTGCCAGCCGTTTGCACAAGACAGGGGGTGACCACTGGGTAGACAAAGGTCACAGTGGTGCAGGACCCCCACCCCAGGGAGAGCGAGGGCAGGGCCTGGCATCCTTCTCATCTGGCGTCTGCTTCCTCGGGTCTGGAACCAACATGGGAGATGAGTTCTGACCTGCTCAGCAAAGAAGGCTTCAGCTTGGCAAAGGGGCTGCCCTGCTGTCCCCTGGGCCATGGACCTTGGCCCAGAGATGGAAGCTCCTGGGGCAGGGGCCGGGGACAGCTCTGAAGATCTGGCTTACTGAGAGGGTCTGCTTTGCTCTCCCCTTCCCTGCCTTGCCTCACCGTGTCTTGGCGGTGGGTGCTGGGGCCGCCCCTCCTGCACCAGCCTTTCTGCGTGCCTTGCCCTCTATCTGACTGGGAAACCGCCCCCCAGTGTCCCCTGTGGTGCCCTAGTCTCCGTAGCTGCTCAGATGGGGCTGTTTTGAGGTTTTGTTTGACGGCTGCATTTATCTACCTGGTCAGTGGGCCCGGCTTGTCTCAGCCGCCGCTGTCCAGACGCATTTGGCTCCTGCTAGGGTCTTCCTGGGCCAGCCAGGGAGCCACAGCCATTTTCTAGCCCCTCTGAGCCTCTGTCCTGGGTGCAAGGTGGGATCGGTGGTCCCTATTGGACAGGCTCCCTGTAAAAATTGAATGAGAAAAGTACACGTAACTCCAATGTAGTTGGGCCCCCTTGAGTCTGCTGTCTGCACGCCTGGCCCTTGGAAAACACACAAGAGTGTCGAGGAGGATGTCTGCAAGCACCTCTTGGGGAAACACAGGACAAAGGTGACCCAGCAGGACACAGCAAACTCCCATCTGGCGTTTCTCTTCACACACAAGTCCCCCTCTCTGGTGCTGCCTCCCAGCCCTGCGCTAGTCCCGGCGTGAGGCCGTCCTCCTCTCTCTGACGCACCTCCCAGCCACCTGCCAGTGAAGCACAGCGATCTCGCCCTCTCTTCGTCTCTCTCAGTGGCATTTCCTCCAAAAGTTTGATTTCTGCACGAACAAAGGATCCCTTTTCCTCGCTGGGTGAAGAAGGGGTTCCCAAAGTGCCTATGATTTTGTTTTATTTCTCTGCGGTCACTTATGTGGGGTTTCTCGATGGTGCATGGCCCCCTGCAGCTGTTGGATCAATAGTGGCTGCAGTGGCAGCCGTCACTGCAGCTATTGCTGTCTTCGTGGTTCCCAGGGTGAGTGGCTCCTTCTACCCATGGGGATAGGGACCCTCCAGAGGTACAAGGGCTACTGCAGAGTCTGGTGGCTGCACAGAGGAGTGGCTTTCAGGGCCCAGCTGCCCTTGGCTGGTGGGCTCCCATCTGGGCCTGCATGCAGTTTCTGCACGTGACCCACAGATTTATTCTGGGCCTGGGTCTTCCTTGTACCCAAATAGTCCAGCAGGAAGTCAGGGCTCATCATGTTTGAATTACAGGTTTTCATTCAAGTTCATTATGGAGAGTATGTTGATGTCAAGTGGGACTTCGAGCTGGATGTACCTCTGCCTAGAGCCTTCACTGGCTCCCCAGCACTGTTAGGACAAAGGTCTGGCTCTTCGGGATGGAGTCCAGCACCTTGGTGGTTTGGGCCCCACTTGCCTCTTGGCTGTCCCTGCACTGCCACCTCAGGCCCTTTGCATGTGCTGTTCTCACTGTGTGCAGCAGCCTGACTGCCCTCCCTTTCTCTCTCCCCGGCCAGCTCTGGCTCACCCCCACAGTTCGGATTATTCATTCGCAGCTTCATGCGGCTCTGCCCCGGAACAGCGGGCCTCTCTTGGTTTTCCAGACCCCATCAGAACGCTTGGCTCGGCTCAGAATCACCTGCTTTCTTCACTGGAGCCCCCCTCTGTCCCCCGCCAGCCCCACTCTGAGCTCCATGAGGGCAGGACTGCCCCTGTCTTGCCACCATTGCGTCCTCAGTAACTGCTGTGTGGTTGGGACTCAAGGAGTCCCTTGAATGAAGGAACCATTTTTTTTGTTGTTCAAATTCCATTCTTTTAGCCAAGAAAATCTGAGTTCTGGTTCAAGGAATTCCCTACGTAGTCCTCTTTTAAATACTGTTACCTCTGGCTTTGAATAACATTTTAAAAATAATAAACACTTTGTTTTCGGTTCTTGCTTCAACACAAAATATGGTTTGTCAAATTTCTGGAATCCTAGTTGGGTCCAGTCTCTATACAAAGTAAAACTTCTCAGTCAGATCAATTATTTGCTCATCGTGAAAAAAATTCATATCCAGCGTTTGGTTAAATTAGACAATCCCCCCCCACAATCCCCTGCCCCCCGCCCTGGCTCCAGATCGGAAGAGCCACCGCTTGAGGCTCCTGAGGGTCCCCACACAGCGCAGCCCCCGAGCAGGTGGGAGAGAGGCCTGTGCCGGTCCATTTTCTCCTTCCTTTTTCAGATGATTTAATGCTCTGGGGAAAATGCTTTGAAAAGAACCCTCCTCCCGCCAGCCCTTCAGCAGGTTAGTTTAGCTTAGTAATTAGCAATCACAATATGAGCTAGGATAATTATCCCCAAAAGTCAAAAGAAAAACACAGATGTTTTTAAAGCTGCATAGTAGAGATTTTGCCTTTCGATTGTAATAATTTAGCATGCAAAATGAATTAGATGCCGGTTTTTCCTGGGACTTAATTTCCAAGGCAGGTTAAGGAAAACCCTGCTGTTTACAAAAAGAACAGTCTTGTATTGTGTTGTGTGCTGTGTGTGTGTGGGGGGGGAGGGGGGCAAACACACATGACAATTTTCAAAGTCTAGCAAGAAGCAAGGGAGGTTGGGTTGAATAAATTAATGCGTTTTTTTTTTTTTGCTCCTGGGATTTGAGTTAAAGCTTTTTCATAATTGAAAATTGTGAGATGCTCCTCTGTGCTGATACACAAAACTACAGGTGTGTGCTGGCGTGGCTGTGAGGTTCCATGCAGAGATTAAGAGTGAAGTGGGTTGGGACAAAAGAATGGATGCCCCATCCCCACTCCCCAGCTCGGAGAGGGCCCAGGGCTGCTCTCTCTGGGACCCGCATGGTTCCTGGGGCAGCCCGCCAGCTCCTTCACCACGCTTACTCTGCAACTGCAACTGCGGGAGGGTGTCCATCAGAAAGACCCTCAGCAAAACTACATTCCTGGAACTGAATAGAAGGACAGATCTTTGGGGAAATAGAAGAGGCTTAGCCAATGAGCCCCCTGGGCAGGATGGGTCAACTCTCATTTCTCATGGGGTCCTTTCCGAGGGCTCCATCCTGCGCTGCCCTGCAGGGCCCTCAGGAAGTTTAATTTCCCTGAGGACATGGGCGTGAGCTTCAGATCTGCTACTGACTCACTTGGCTTTTGGGGGTAGACAAGGTCCTCTCTCAGGGACTCAGTTCACTCAACTGTAAAATGGGTGCTAATTTTGATCCAAGCTCTTCAAACTCGTCCTGCAGAATTCTAGTTCTAAGAGGCGTTAACAGACGTTGCATGAAAAACAAAAGAATCTTGTGAACAACGTCCTTCCCTTGGTGCAGTGGGGCTGACCTCTCTGCCCCGGGGACATTTGGCAAAATCCAGAGACATTTTTTGTTGTCATAGGTGGGAGGTGCTGCTGGCGTCTAGTGGGTAGAGGCCAGGGATGCTGCTAAACATTCTACAAAGCCCAGGACAGGCCCCGCGACAAAGAATTATCCAGTCTCAATGTCAGTAGTGCTGAGAGTGGGAAACGCTGCCCTAAGGTCCTGGGACTACTTGAATATTAAAGGCTATGAGCAAGGCTGCAGTAGAGTGTCATTTAACTTTTAAGCCAGAATTCTGCACATTTATTTGCAGGCAGATTCCTTTTTGTTTTCCCACCCAGCCTGGGATTAATGTTCCTCAGAGGGCATGCCAGGAAATACTGAACCAGACGTTGTCTACGGTTTGCTCCAGCTCTGACCGTCTTGGACACTATAGCCAGGGAACAGAATCCCTAAGAACGATCCAGGGGCTTGAGTACACTGCCACTTTCAGAGAAAACGTTCAGGAATTGCCAGGGAAGTTCAATCGAAGCTGGTCTTAGTGTAGGTTCCCTGACAGAGAGAGCCTGAAACAGAGATACTTATTCGATTAGCTTATTAGAAAAGAGCTCTCAGGAGACGAGTGACGGGCGGGGAAGGAGCCAATGTGGCCTCTGCAGGATGCTTGCTTCTGCCTGATGCCTGGGGGATTTCGGGGTGCTCGGAGGCATGAGTTTATTACAGTGTTGCAGTCACCTTGAGGCAGGTGGCCGGTCTATCTTCCCCTCCATGGAGTCCATCCAACTTTGGCTTTGGCCTAGGGGAGGGCATAGCCTCCCTGGTAAAGCTTCGACACTCTGCAGATGGGGAAGGCTCTGAGTTATCAGACAACCCTCACAGCTTGCAGGGACTGACTGCAGGGGCAGGTAGAGGGGACCTGGGCGAGGCACCAACAGCTACTACTACTGTGTAGCATGGTATGCAAGTGCTCAGCACTCTCAAAAGCAGGGAGCCCCACTGGCTGGAGGAAAAGTGTGGTCTGCACTTAAATGGCCTCCTTGGTCGGAAAGCGCTGTCCCACTTTGCTAGAATTGGGGAGGGACTTGGTGGGTTAACTCCACCACCATGTCCCCGAGTCTGTTCCTTTCTGAAACTTAACTAAGAACAGTTGAGAGGTATGTACAGTGGGTATTTGTTCCTCTTGTTTTAGCCAATATTTGGGCTTTTAAAATTTCTCTCCCCAAGCTTTCTGGGATACTATTGTTGCTGAAAATCATGGGAGCCTTTAGGAGTCAGATGGCTGATGGGGAAGACAACAGAGGCGAAAACCAGCCACCAGCATCGTCAGCTACTTGTTGGGCACCTGCATTGGTCAGACCCCAAGCCAGGGGCTGTCTCAGAGGAGGAGCCTGGGTTCTGAGTGGTCCAAGATCACATAGCTCATAGGTGCCAGAGAATCAGTACTTCTGGCCTTCTCTTTGCACCATTCCCCATGTGGGCCATATTCCCTCTTCAAAGTGGCAGGGTGGGGTTGATGGTGAAATAAACAAGGGTGAGATATGCAAGTACATGATGGAATTATTTAATTAGCCTCACATTTGAAAACATGTGGCTTCAAATTGGATGCCAGGGAACATTCTGGCCCACATATCCCACTCTTCTTCCCCGCTCTGAACCCCATGTTGCCGCTGTGCACCATTTCACGGGTGTTAGCTGCTGCCACCTCCACCCGGCTCACAGCTGTGGCAAGGTGCAGGCACTTCCTGGGCAGACGTGAGAGGCAGGCTCCCCTTGTGGGAGGACCTTGAACTTGGAGTCAAAGATTCTGCTGCCATGGAATTTCTAATAGAGCATTATATCCCTTCCTGTGGATTTACTTGAATTTTCATGAGGAGTAATTTATTGTTAGATGTTTGGGATATTTTTTTCCAGATTTTCCAATATTATAAGTAAGAACACAATGAATATCTTTGTATATTCACCTCTGTCTACATCTTGACAAATTCCCTCGGGATAAAGTCTTTAAAATAATTACGGGGTCAAATTTACCCACATCTTAAAAGCTTCTTCCACATGCCGCCAGGTTGCCTTTCGGGGAGGCTGTGGCACTTTAAACCCCGACATTAGTGTGTGGGAGGTGTTTCTTTGCTCCTTACCTGGACTAGTTATTATCTTAGCCAATATGTTAGGAGGAAAATGACATCCTAGTGTTTTAATTTGCCTTTATTTGTTTACTGGTGTTAAAAAACAAAATGTCAACAAATTTAAAGATCTGATCGGTTTTTTTTTTTTTTTTGAGACAGAGTCTCACTGTCTTGCCCGGGCTAGAGTGCCGTGGCATCATCATAGCTCACAGCAACCTCAAACTCCTGGGCTCAAGCGATCCTCCTGCCTCAGCCTCCCGAGTGGCTGGGACTACAGGCACACGCCACCATGCCCGGCTAATTTTTTTTTTTTCTATATATTTTTAGTTGTCCGATTAATTTCTCTCTATTTTTGGTAGAGACGGGGTCTCGCTCTTGCTCAGGCTGGTCTCGAACTCCTGAGCTCAAACGATCCACCCGCCTCGGCCTCCCAGAGAGCTAGGATTACAGGCGTGCGCCACCGCGCCCGGCCCTGATTGGCTTTTGTTAATATTCGTGATTCATGAATCTGACAGCATCTCATCCAACAATTTAGAAAAGGCGCTGCTATGAGCTGAGCAGCGCGGGTGGACTTTGCAGGCAGGGCAGTGCTGAAGAAGCAGAAATAGGGAAGGAAGAGCAGATTCAAAGTGGTTTCCTCACAGGGTTGAAGCAGAGGGACTTCTCATGCCGGCTAACACTGGCCTGTTTGGGGACTTGGCGCTCATGTCTCTCCCCATTTCTCAGACGGTCAGAACAACCACTTTTGGTGACATGGAACTTGAGCATGAGCGACTCCATTTTGGTTTGGTCTCTTGGGCCCAGTGCAGGAGCTCAGTCCAAACCAGCGGGCTCCCACAAATGTTATTTGACAGTTGTGGGACTGACATTTGTCCCCTGTGCTCCGTGAGCATTGGTATCTCTTCTTTGGTGACTTCCTACTTGCAGCCTTGGCCCACCCTTCCCCTGGTCGTCTGTCTTACAGCCGCCCCTCACATATCGAGGACATCGACCCTTCATGAGAATGCTCTGCCCTCGTTCCAAGTTTATTCTTTGTTCCGCTTTCATTTTACGGGACTCTGGTTTTGAAACTTCAACCTCCCGGGTAGAGGTGGTTCCCCAGGAAGTAGGCATTGGGGGAAACGCTGGTTTAAGGCACTATCTCCTAGCCCGCCCCACCTCCGCTTTGAAAAATTTAAGCTCAGCTAGAACTGGAGAGTTCAGTGGGGAAGAAGTTCAAGAGGTCAGAGCATATCCTGTTCCTCCTTTCACAAATCATGCTGCTAATTGCCCAATTTAGAGTGATTTGGTGGCAGCGCTTGGCAGCAGGATGCGATTGCCTCACGCAGGACAGCTGAGGATGTTTTCATTCAGCTGGGTGATGTGTACAGGAAGTCCCACGGTGGCCTCTGGGGCCCCGTACGTTGGTCTTGGAGCCTGGTAGGCCCCGGGTGTGAGTTCCGGCCCCACCGCTGACTAAGCTCTGTGCAACCTTGAGTTGTCATTTAACCCCTCTGAGCTTTCTGTATCTGAAGCAGGGCTGCACGCGTGCCCCGCAGCATGGCGGGACAAGGCCGCGGTGGAGGATGGGGACCAGCCCTGCCTGTGTGTGATCTGAGGTGGGGGAAGGACTCCCCGGAGGCCCCCAAAGTGACGAAGCGTGGTAGGATAAATCTTTATTTTTGCCCTCACTCTGTGTGCTGTGATTCAATTTCCTCTCTCCATCTATAAAATATAATTGTTTTTCACAGTGCTGAACGGAATGTGGCCACTGTGTCCCCGGGCTGTTTGGGTTCTCTCGGAACAGAACTCTGGGTCTCGCGCTTCCCAGGAACTCCCGCCGGCTGCAGAGCCGCAGGCAAGGACCCCGCGAGTCCACACTCCGCAGTCGGGCCTCCTGCGGGAAACAGAGATGCAGCAGGGGCCGTGGCCACTGAACAAGCCCGAGTCTCAGCTGGCCTTGTCATAACAGCAGGGCTCACGGTCGCCAGCACTTCTGGGCGCTCAGGCCACTGAGGCGGACGCCACACTTGTGCACTGTCCACGTGGAGGCCCCACCGGTTCTCCCTCTGAGGATGCCTGGGAGAGGACACACAACACCCCCACACACATTCACACAGACTCACATAAACACACTCACACACACACTCAGACATACAGGCATCGTCAAACACACACAAATTCACACGCAGATACACGTGCACATAGACACACATTCACACACTTATGCAAACTCTCTTGTACACCCTCAATACTCACACGGATTCACACACATTCTCATGTATTAATACATTCACACACACAGGCACACACAGACACACCCATACATACAGTCTTACAGTCACATAGACACGCACACAAACTCTCACACACAGACACGCAGGCGCACAGATACTCACAGACACACACGGACACACCTAGACACACTCACACGATGACACACTCACATGGTGCCATCAGAACCTGTCAGTTCTACGCCCACGCACAGGACCTGGTGTCTGGGCCGTCACACATGAAGGACACACACAGACTGAGGCCCACTCACAGGAGGGGGCAGGGGTGGCTCCTGTGCCTCTGAGGAGACCACGAGGACTCCGCGTGTCCGGCTGGGAGAAGAGATGACTCAGCAGGGCCACCGAATGCTCTTCCAGTGGCTCACGAACATTCCTGCGGACGACGGGTCATTCTGTGAGGCCCAGAGACCCGGCAGATGCAGGCTGGAGGAGGGGGGACTTAAAGGGGCAGATCTGGGCTCAGAAAGGACTATAATTATTTATTAGTCAAATACGCATTGAGCACCTGTTACGGTTTGAATATGTGTCCCCTCCAAACTCACGTTGGAGCTTAACCCCAAGGTGGCAGTACGGAAAGGCAGGGCCTTCGGGACCCACGATCGGGTGGCGGGGGCTCCGCACTCAGTAATGGACTAGTCTCTCGTGGGTGGTGGATGGGTGGGTTACCGTGGGAGTGGGACTGCGGCTCTCTAGGAAGGAGAGAGACCTGAGCCAGCACGCCCAGCCCCTCGCCACGCGATGCCCTGCACCACCTCGGGGCTTGCCCGCAGCGTGAAGGCTCTCACCAGATACAGCCCCTCGACCTTGGACTTCTCAGCCTCCAGAACCATAAGAAAGAAATTCCTCGTCTTTACACATTACCCAGTTTCAGGTATTCTGCTGTAAGCAACAGAAAACAGGCTGAGGCAGCAACCCCTGTGCCCGGCGCTGGGATGAAGTGGGGAGGACACGGTGCTGCCTCCCTGAGGTTCACGTTCTTCCAGAGGGGAGACTCAGGACGACTCCATCGCGGTCCCTGCGAGGCTGCCGGGCTGTGCAGGGGCAGAGCTGAGGGCGGTGCCTGAGCCCCACCAGCGGGAGTGAGCTCCCCGTCAATGGCTGTGTCCAAGCAGGGCTGGGCAGCCAGTTGACAAGGGTGCTGAGGAGGCGCTTCGAGGCCCTGGTGGAGGGTTGGATGAGACACCCCGTAAGGTCCTGCTCATCCCTGACTCACAGGTGGCTGATGTTTTAGGTTTCACGTTGGGTGGTTCTCACAGAAGAGAGATCAGAAAGAGGAAGTAACCATGGCTCCCTCCTCTCTGTACCCCCCACCCCTCTTCCTCGGGTGGCTTTATGTGAGCACATCTCTAGTAGCAGTGTCAGGGAATAAACAGTGGTCCTGCAGCCCAGGGGATCATTGCCTTTGCAAAAAAAAAAAAGAATTAAAAATAAATTAAAAAGGCGCAACACACTTCATACATCAGCGGATGCTCAATGCAGTTGGGAGGGCCAAGGGGCACAGAGGCGAAGGAGGAAGAACCTCTGCTTGCAACTTATTTGCTGTGTGTTTAGGCAAGTCACTTACCCTCTCTGGGCCTCTGCTATGATTTGAGGGGGTTGTTTTGGTTGTGTAGCCACTCCAGCCCCGAAGGGCTACGAGTAACCCTGTACTGACTGAGCCCTCAAAGGGTGGGTGGGCAGGCACGCCCTGCAGCCACTGCCAGGCCAAGATCAAACGTCTAGGCAGGAATGTTTTTGGAGTGATGCTATTTATGCCTCTCTGGGTTTCTAAGCAAAACCCCAGAAGCAGAAACCACTTACTTGTCAGCACCCAGAGGTTTCTCTCCAAGGCTGATACATGCTAACCAAAGACAGCTGCAGCAGAATCGAGATCTTTCCTTAAACTCTCCTCTGTAAACCTCCATGCTGGACACGCCACGTGCCTGCTGCAAAGCTTGGACTTTAAATAGACATCCTCAGGCCCTCCGATCTCAGCCGAGGCAAAATCCACAAGAGTCCAAAAGTAAACGGGAAAATTAATAGCTTTCAGAAACTTACGTTTTAAAAATTGCAAAGAGCATGCAGCGGGTTTTATGAAATAGCTCAGTGTTACTAACTTGTCCCCAACCTTCCAATCCTTGCACTAAATTGATGCTGGTAACACGCTGCCAATCAGGCATAAACTTTGAATGGTGCCTCCAAAGGTGATAAAGTATGTTGACTTTATGTCCACTCCTTCAGCCAGTCCTCAGGCCAGGTGACCCGTCAGGGACAGCTTTACAGGTGGGCACAGGGCCCTGTGCTTACAAGGGCCCCCTGCTTGGTTTAACGTTTGCTGTCACAATCTCAAAAGTCTTAATAATTTTTGAACAAGTGGTTTCACTATAATATGCTGCATATTAAACTTTAAAGCCAAAGAAAGGTGTCAAAATATATAAGATGAAAACAGAAATATAAGGAGAACTTGAGAAATCCACGTTCATAGATTAATACAACTCTATTGATCAGACAAAAGTAGTACAGATATTGAATAAAGTTTGATTTTATGAAAGAATAAATAAACACAGCTAATATATTTATAATATTCTAAGAATGTATGGATGTTTACAAGAATTTATATTGTAGTAAAATCTTGAATAAAGTCTCAGCAAATACCAAGAATTAATACCATAGTAACTCCATCTCTCAGTACAAGTAATTAATTAAAACTCAACTGTAGAAAATTAAAAGTATGTTTGGAAGTTGTTATGGTGTGAATGTTTGTGTCCCTTCCAAAATTCGTACGTTGAAATCCTCACCCCCAAGGCGATGGTTTTAGGAGGTGTGGCCTTTGGGAGGTGATTCGGTCATGATACACAGCAGGACTCTCATGAAGGGGATTAGTGTGCCCTTACAGGGGGCCTGAGAGAGACCGTCTCACACCTTCCAACAGGTGAGGACACAGCAAGACGGTGCCATATACGAGTCAGAAAGCGGCACTCATCAGACACAACTTGCCAGCACCTTGATCTTGGACCTCCCAGCCTCCAGAACAGTGAGAAATAAACTTCTGCTGTTCATAAGCCACCCAGTTTATGGGACTTTGTTATAGCAGCCCAAGTGGACTAAGACAGAAGTTTTAAAATGATGCCAAATAACTCATGAATTAAAGAGGAAATAACCATGGGAATTACAAAATATTTAGAACTGAACAAGAATGAAAGAACAGTACAGCAAAACTTGTGGGATGTAGCAAAAGCAGCACTGGGAGGAAAATGCATAGCTTTACCTGCAAATGAGTTAAGGGTCCAACTTGAGTGTCCAGGAAAACTTTGAAGTAAACCTGAAAAAAAAGGAGGAAGCAATAAAATGATAAGTGTAAAAGCAGAAATCAATAAAACAGAAAACAAAATGATCAATTGTTATACTTGAGAAATATATGAACAGAGTCTGGACTTTATTAAGAATTTTTATTGGCACAAATAATTTCTTCAGAAGTCATATTCCAGGCACGGTTATTTGCTGAGTAGCTGTCTTCCCTGTAAGAATTCCACGTTCGTTTTGTTCACCATTTTATCCTCACAGTCTGGATCTTGACCGACATTCATTAAATATTTGCAGATTGAATGAGTGAAGGGAGTCCTGGCCCTGCCACTTACTCTGTGCCTTTCAACAAGATACTTAACTCATCTGAGCCTCTCTTTCCTCATCTGTCAAGTGGGGAGAACAAAGCCTCCCTCCCAGGGCTGCCGTGAGAAACCGTAACGAACGCCAAGTCCCGCAGTTCCTGGCCTGAGACCAACAGTCCATCCACGGCGGAAGGTGCAACTACGAGATGTGGAATTGGCTCGGACACTGGGGAGTGACCTGCCTGCCGGGTGGCACCCCCCCAAACCCCCAAAAAACCCCCCAACCTTCCGCAAGAACACAATTCAACCCGGCAACAAAGCAAAAAAAAAGCAAACCGGAAAAGGGCAAGAAAAGCCGGCAAAAAAAAAACACAAGGGGCCCAAACAAGGGAACAACCGGGAAAAAGAAAAAAGGCCCCCAACCCCGCCCTGGCCACCCGCCCCCCCTTGCCGGAAATCCGGACCCCAACCCCCTTCAAGGCAACCCCCCTTTATCACACGTGTCCTGACTCAGTCGTTACCTTGTGCACTGGCCATTTGCCTGTTTGCCCTAAGATCTGTCCTCCACTTTTCCCTGTCCTGCTGTGTATCACACGATGGCTTCTGTAAAAATTCTGCGTTTCCCTGGGGAAAATGTGTTTTCCCAGCCTTGCTTGCCTTTGGTTTCTGGTTAGGTTCAGGCAGCAGGAAGTGCTGGTGGCAGATTGGATGGCAGGAGGAAGGGAGAAGACAGGGTGTCTCCATCCCCCGCCTGCTGCATGCTTCACGTGCCGTCTCCAGCAGCTGCTCCATCTCCTCTGGGCTCCAGATCCTGCTGGACAGCCCTTCCCTCCACCGCATGCCTTCCCGGGCTCGGGAACCCACCGCCCTTCGTCTCTGCTGTTCGCATCCCTGGGTAGCCGCACCATCTTCTTTGTTCCTTCTGCCCTTGCAGCACCTTTGGAACTAGTTCTCGAGATTTTAACATCTCTTGAACCGCCTGGTCGGGATCCACTTTCTTAATTGGAGACTGAGCGATGCTCCTTCTCAGACAAGCCATCCGTGAGAGAGAGCCCCTCGAGGGCGCGAATGTTGTCTCGCTCACCGCCATGTCCGCAGCACCCTGCAGAGTGCTTGGCACGTAGTAGGTGCTTGATGGATGTCTATGGCCTGTCACTGGGTGCCACTAATCTACTGTGTGGCCACTAACCTAATGTCTGTGCCAAGTCTCATCTTCTCACTTGTCAGTAAGAATTGGGCTTAATGTTAAATATCTAGGGTTAAATGTCTGGGATTCTGTGACTTTGCTTTGTAATTGCTATTATAATTCAGCCAACTTGGAAACAACTCAAAATTTCTAATTTCCTTGTCCATAGTTGTCAGCCCAGCTAATAAAGGTTAGAAATCACTAACTCCTTGGAGTGCTTTGTTCTGCTGGAAGGCCATTTGTCCCGGGAAGCCACTGCTCTGTATGAAGTGCTCAAGTGTGTGTACTCATTAGGAAGAAATGGAGCAGAGAAGCCATCACTCAGTCTCAGCAACGACCTGACAACACGGGCAGCTCGCACCATCCATTCCAAATACCAATAAATACGTAATTAAGGCGTTGGAGGCCAGCAGAACTCAGCCAAGTTCACTGGAACCTGCCCTTCTAAGCTGTCTCTAGCAACACATGGGAAAGGCTGGCGCTTTTGTGTTTTGAACTTGAAGGCAGACGCATACTGAGTGGTCATTTCCACGTGGACACATCACGAGCATTAGCATTCTTTTGAAATATGCACTGAGTACTCAGTATTTGAGCGGCTTCTCTCACCCCATTGCCACTGTCACTGGTCAGAGTCCCACCGCTTCTGGTCTGGACCCCTCCCCAGCTTCCTACCGGGTCTCTTGCTTCCAGAATGCCCCCTCTTCTTCCCCATCCCCCGCAATCCACCTTCCACACTGCCAAGAGAATGGCCTTTTTCAACTGCTGAGAGGACTGAGTCACTCACCCACTTAATACCCTGAAATGAGTCCCCAGCTTCCCGGATAGTCTCCCGGCTGCTCGGCACGGTGTGGGTTGCTTAGGACTGGCTCCCGACAACCTCTGCAGCCTGAACTTTAACCAGCCCCTGACGCGTGCTGTAAACCCCACTTTCCTGTGGTCTCCCCTCTCTACCCGCGGCCTCACCCCTCAGTGTCTTCGCTCACGCGTCTCCTCTCTCCTACAATACCCTTTTCTTCCTTCTTTGTCTGTTGCGAACTCACACCTTTTTGCCCCTCAATTTTACAAGAAAATATCTGGCATCCTGGAGATTTGAAGAACATACTACCAACTTTAAGAAACAAAGTATATCAACACAGCCAAGGCTCTTTGTGTATCTCTTCCTTGTCCTCTCTCTCCCTTACTCCCTCCAGGTAACCACCACGCTAAATTTGGTGTTTTATTCTTTTCTGAAGGTCTTTATACATGAATGTAGGTCTGCGCCTCTAAGCAATACGCACTGTTGCTTTAAATGTTCTAAAATGCTATATAAACGATATCATGCTCTATGTATCCTCCTATAACTTGCCGTTTTTGCCCAACATCATGTTTTTGAGTTGCTCCGTCTTGATGCACGACCCTAGTTGATTCATTTTCAGGAGTGTGCAGTATTTCAGCGAGCGTGCGCGTTTGTTCTCTGGAGAGACATTTAGGTCGTTTCCTTGTTTCTGCTGTTACAAACCTTACTGCCGTGCACGCCGCTAAGCACATCTCCTTGTGCACTTGGGCAAAAGCTCTTCCAGGGGTCATGCAGAAGTGTGATGGCAAGTCACAGGGCCGGCACGTCTTCAGTTTTACTAGATATGGCCAAATTAGATGTCAAAATAGAGCAGTTGATATGCTCACTAGTAGTACATAAAGAAAATTCCCCTCAGTCTATGTGGTTGCCTAGACTTTCTATTGATAGATTTGAAAACTTTTGACGGCAAATGAATGTGAAATATAATCTCACTGTAGTTTGATTTGGCATTTCTCTGATTATAAGTGGGTTGGAA
The DNA here is from genome assembly GCF_000956105.1 of Propithecus coquereli. Lineage (NCBI taxonomy): Eukaryota > Metazoa > Chordata > Mammalia > Primates > Indriidae > Propithecus > Propithecus coquereli. The sequence continues at coordinate 667,678 of NW_012142634.1, forward strand.
AATGCCTCTGCATAACTTTTGTTCATATCTCTGTTTTTTCCTCTAATGACTTTTTGGATAATAATTTTTTTATTGTATGTTTTTAGAGATAGGGGTCTCACTTTTGCCCAGGCCAGCATCAAACTCCTGGGCAAGTTCTTCCTGCCTCCCAAGTAGGTAGGACTATAGGCTTTCACTACCTTACCCGGCAATAATCCTTTTTTTTTGGTGATATATACTGCAAATATTTTCCCCGTTTGTGGTTTGCCTTTTTCTGTTTATGGTATTTTTGACTGACAAAGATTTGTTTTTAATTTAGTTACATTGTTCTATTTTTCTTTTATGGTTTATGCTTTTTATCTTTTTCCTCCCCTATACTATGAGGTAGGGAACCAATTCATTTTTCATGTGGATAACCGATTTTCCCAGCACCATATTTATCAAAGCCAATCCTTTTACCTTCTAATTAGTCAACTTTCTCTGTTGAATAAAAGCAGTAATTTTAGACATTCTTGCCTTCTTCATAATTTTGAAAGGAACGTTTTTAGTGCTTTATTATCAAATATGATGTTCATGTAGTTATTTTTAATTTATTTCCCCATCAGATTAAGTAAATTACTATCTTTTTCTAGATAACTAGGAATTTTTATTATGAATGAGAGTTAAATTTTATCTAATGCCTTTTTCTGCCGTTAATGAGATACTAATTTTTCTTCAGTCTCTTAATATAGTAACATTATCAACAATGTGCTAATAATACATCATTTTCATAGTCTTAAGACAATGCAATTTGATGATGATGTATTATTATTTTATAGGAATTGATAGATTTGGGTTGTTAATATCCCATTAGGATTCTTGTATGTATGTTTGTGAGAGGTGGTGGCCAGTGACTTCTCCCTTCCATACTGTCTTTATCTGGTTTTATCAAGGTTATACTTATTATTAAAGGTTATACTTTATTATCAAGGTTATACTTCCTGCAGACCTCACAAAATGATCTTCCTTTTTCTAGTCTGTGGAAGAGTTTATATAAGACTGGAATTAGATGTTTGGTAGAACTCTCCTGTGAAGCCATCTGGGCTTGGTAATTTTGGGTGGGTACTGATTCCATTTATTTAATGGTCATAGAACTCCTCAGGTTTTCTATTTCCTCTTGTGTCAGTTTTGGTCAGTGAATTCATTAGGACATTAGGATTTAAGAATAAGCTCAGGGGTTGTATCCTACAGGAAGCCTCTGTGACTCTCCCCTTCCCATAATGGACTAAGTTATCTTCCTGTTAACTCCTACATAGTACTGTCATTTGTCCATTCAAGCAATATTTGATTATCTACTATATGTAGGTGCTAGGGAAACCACAGCAAACAAGACAGGTGAAAATCCCCATTCTTGTAGAATTTATACCCTAATAAGGGGAGACAGTCAATAAACCATATGAATAAATTAATTATATGACATACTGAAGGAAAAAAACAGCAAAGAAGAGGTCCAAGGAGTGCCAAGGCAGGAAGGGCTGCAAGCTTTAATACAGCAGTCAGAGATGTCATTGCGTACATTCCTCCGTCTTGGAAATATTTATACAGTACCTACTAGGGGCGAGGTACTAGGACTACAGTGGAGAACTCCCTAGGTAATATTCTTGCCTTTGTGGAGTTTATATTCTAGTGGGGGACATAGGTACATGTACATAGGTACATACACAAGTAAATAGTCCAATAAATAGAAATTATAGCTATTGATGAAAGAAATCTATAGGTGCTTTGATAGCAATAACAGAGAAGGCTGGTATTAAATCAATGTTCAGGGAAGATCATTCGCAGGGGTGGCCTTGAGGCTGAGACCTGAAACCGGGAAGGAGCCATGTTGAAATAATCTGTTCACCTCTTGTCACATCCCTGAGACTCTGAGCTCCTGGAGGGAAGAAATCATGAATTATTCATTTCTGTATTTTCAGCATGGCACCAGGCCTGGCACATTATAGATGTTCAAACAAATGTTTGTTTACCTGTTAGGTAGAAGAAATCAAGAGTAAGCGTTGACAAACATTTGAGAATTGCCATTAGCTGGCTGGAAGAAACAACATTTATAATGCAATTAGCTGACATCTACTCAATAAATACTAACAGTGTATGGCATTGTTTGGGTTGCAGGTTGTAAGGGAGACCCCCCCTTGAAGTGTTACAATCCAATCCTGTCTAAGGACAAATCCAGGCCCAAGCAGCCCCAGCACAGAGAGGTGGGTGTGTGGCTGGGAGCAGGTCAGTGTCGCTCAGCATGGGTGTGCCACGTCCCTTGGGATAGAAGGGTGGATGTGGTATTAGAGCCGGCCTGGGTCCTTCCCTGTCCAGGGTCTTGGAGACAGATTTGGGCAGTGACCAAACTCCAGTGAAGAGCAGTTCTGGGGGATGGTCAGCTGGGCTCCTTGATGACCGCAGGACATGGCCAGCCTTGTTGAGAAGACAGCCACAGCAGATGCCACAGAGCACCCAAACCCTGTTTCCAACTCATCCCGTGGCATTGGGGACGTGCCACTGGCCATCTGGTTGCAGCGTTTAAATTGCAGAAACATTTGCTACCTTTTCTCAGGGAATTCGATAGGACTAATGGGTTGATTTACACTCTGTGAGGGAGAAAAAAGGTCCTCCTCTGAGATGTGTCATCAAAACAGTGACAGCATTTGAAATGAACTGGGCGGGCCCATGTTTCCTCATTTCCTAGCTGAGTCCAAGGGACGTTTTTGTCCATTTGCTTCCCCAGCCCTCCTTAGATGGTCAGAAATGTGCTTACATGCTCAGGCGTTTGCGTCGTCTGACTAATGCCTCAAAGGGGAAGTCAACGTGTATGGAGTCAGAAAAACAAACTTAAAATACCTAAATAATAGCCGTGCCTTGTTTCAGTATTTACCTACACTTTGTAAGTACAGGTTCCTAAGAACTTAGAGCCTCCTAATTTCTTCCAGATACTATCAGTAAGTATTATATATATTGAAAATAACAAAGCTCTCCTCTACTAAAAGAAAAATCAAAAAAGAATCTCCAACTACTATGTGCTGTTGGCTGTGGGGTCACTAGACCCCCTCCCACCACGCCGCCCCCGCCCCACAGCCAAGAGATCCAACCTTGGTGACTGCAGGTGACCACCTGCCCCCGACTCTGCTTTCTGCCCAGGCTGGCTCTGTCTAGGAATTTCACTCTGGAGCAATGCTTTTGTTTTTTCTCCTGAGATGACAAATTGTGGGATTAAACGGATTGGTGGTTTGGGACATATGCAAATGTTAAAAATATATAAAAGTACCCAAGCAGCTTTAAATGGTGCCATTACCTTCAAAACCAAGCCAGGCACGTCGCAGGAGCTCGATAAACATTTGCGCAGTGAATGAATGAAAATGTCAAACCCTTGAACCATGGGGCAGGAAAAATGATCACACGGTAGCTGACTTCTTAAATTCTCTATTTTAGCTTGTTCTTGCTTTAAGAAAAGTGCACGTGCTCATGTTAATTTTTAATATCTGGGAACTTCCAAGTCTCAGCCTGAGGCTGACTAGAAATATCAGTGATCTGGAGAGATTTGGCGAAGTGACAGGAGAAAAAGTCGTCTGTAGGGAAGTCCCAAGATGCTGAATGAAACGCTATCAATGACGCTATTTCAAAAGATTTCTCCCTCGTTTTTTGAGCTATTTGGCTTCCTTCTTTATTTTCTCATTCTATTGCTCATTCGTGGCTCCCAGAGTCCCATCGCCCCTTGGTATTTTCCTATTTTCTGGGTTCATTTCCATCCTCCGGGGAGGACACTGAGCTGCACATTCCTGGCGGGGACCCGAGATGCCAGGAGCACAAGGGAGGCGGAAGGGAGAGTGAGCGAGAGACAGGGAAGCCATGCAGGGCAAGGGGAGTGGGAAGAGGAGCTTTCTGCCTGGCCGTCCTCTGGCCCCATGCTGCGGTCACCCGGGCCTGTCCTTATAGTGTCAGCCTCCCAACCCCCAGACGATGGGGCAGCAGCTGGGAGCATGTGACCAGCCTGGTGTCTGATGTGCTGGCCATGAGCCCTGGATGACTGTGCCTTGGCACCATCCCAAAGCATTAGGACCCTCTGCATGCCTGGGTGGCTGCCTCAGTTTCCCTGCTTGGCAAACCAGGTCTCAACCTGGTCCTGAAACCAGTCCTGAGCTGGAGTTTTCTTGGCTGGAACCCTGGCCCCAGTCTTCCCTCTTGCTGAGGTAGCACCCACAGCAGAGTTATTTTCCAAAGTCCCTTTAAACTTCCCTCTGACTCCAGTGGGAGAGTCTAGGGTTCTGAGGTTCCTGCGCATCTCGGACCTGAGCCCATCATGTGTGGGGTGGGCAGGGAGAAGAGAATGGCATTTGGAGACCTTGGCTTTAGTCCTGGCCCTGCTATTCCTGCATGTGTGTGTGCGGGGGTGGGGGCACTGTGTTAGATGCCCAGCCTCTCTGGGGCTCTCTCAGGTGGCACACCGTAAAGCCACTGCGGTGCTGATGGCCCGCTTCCCCAAGCAGCTATGAGGGTGGCCTGTCTGGGTACGGCACTGGGGCTGCACCCAGCCTTGCCCCACTTGCCCCGACAGTGAGGGCTGGCCAGCCCTGCCTCTCCAGCTCAGAATCTGCAGCCTAATGTCACATAGATGCCCTTGAACAGTCTGGTTTCTTGGCCTCCCTTTGTAGACCAAGAGTCACTCTTTATAAAAAGAGCCAAGCCTGGGAAGTGGTGACACAGTCCTTGGAGAGAACCCAGGCAAGGTCTTCAGGTGGGTCTGTTGATGGGACGGTGGCTGTCTCCTTCCTGGCCTGAGCCCAGGCACGTAGTCCTGGCCCCCAGCGACGTGGGCCTCTTTCTTTCATGGGAAATGGAACAGATTCGCATAGATGGGACTCCTTGGAGGAAACAGACAGGAAAGGCCTGGGTGCTCCTGGAAGCATCTGGGAGGATTTTCGAGGGATCAAAGTTGCAGCAAGAATCATAACTGGAAATCCCTTGATACGTGAATGACCCCTTGGAGATGGGAGCAGTGGCTTTGCAGGAAGCTTTGAACATCCTGCATTATGGCCGCAGATGTCTCAGGGATCTGCGTGGGGAGAAGAGAGGCTCGTCAATTATACATGGCCCTGCGCAGCGAGTCAGCTCCCCAGGTGGGACTCGGTATCGACAGGCGCAGCCTCAGGCCGATCTGCTGGGAGAGGGAGTTACTTGGGAGCGGAAAAAAATCATTTCAGGGTTAAAAGGTAAAGTAATTGGAAATGTGTGCAAAACAAGGCTAGTTAACACGCGTGAACACAGATCAGGAAGAGCTCGCTTCTCCGGCTTTCCTGGGCCTGTGCTGGACCCTGGGTTTGGACGGTTGAAGGGTCCTGCTGGAAAAGCCTGTTGGGTGTCTAATCCATGTCCTCAGTTCACAGATGAGGACGCACGTGGGGGAATGTGGCCACCCAAGGTCGTCTAGAGGAGGCAGTAAGATATGGGGGGTCAAGGGCGTGAGCTTGGAGAGGACCTGTGGGGCCATCTCAGACTTCTCCTGGCCTGGCATTCACCAATTCCATCTTCTCTGGGGGGTTTCAGATGGTTGTTAGCTTCCCCCCAGCTGTATTCTCCTGAGCTCCCTCGTGATGCACCCCCATGAGGAGAAGGACTCCCCCTCAGCAGCCCTCCAGGCCGGAGTCAGAAGTGTCAAGGCCATGTCTGTCCACCCTGGAGGTTGGTTCTGCTTTTAAACACACACTGTTTAGAAATTTTCTGGGTGTGTTTTCAGAGTCTCTCCAGGTGGCAGTAATCACCAAGCACCTGCGCCGTGGGAAACAGCCCTGTGGGCAGTGGGGACAGTGTGGGACCAGGACAGGTCGGCCTGGGCACAGCCAAGCAGAGAGCAGGCGAGTGTGAGGCCGGAGGCTGAGGCTCTGTTGCAGGGAGGCAGGGGTGGGGTGTGGGGTGGGGGGTGAGGGGCGCACCTACACAGGCTCGGGGCCAGGCATCCCTGGTAGCGTGCTGAGCTCACAGCCACCATGAAGCTCACTTTGTCATCTCCTCTCCCCAAAAGAGGAAACCAAGGTTTGGAGACAACAGCAACAGGGCCACAGTCAGAGGCAACGGGTGGCAGAGCTGGGACTCAGGCCCATGCTCCCCATTCCAAGCCTTTCCCTCCCTGGCATAGGACCGCTGGCTAAAGCCTGCCGACACCTGACACCGTCCTTGGTCTTTCGTCACCACAAATGACCCTCAGTCCCTCTGGCCGTCCTTGCCATTCTAGGACCAGGGGTTGCTGGGGAGCCCGTGCTTCTCCCGCGGTGGCGTTCTAGGGCCAAGGGCTCCAGGGCCAGGTGGCCGGATCTGGCATGGGAAGGCTCAAATCTTTTAGAATGGGAGCAAAATGAAAAATTCAGAGAATAGGACACTTAGAAAGCAGCTGCAGAGACGTTTTGTGCTTGCCTGGATATGGGGCAAGGGTGAGGGAAGGGACCTCTGGCAGGCTGGGTGGCCTTTGGCCTCCCTCCTAGGACCACCAAGCTATAGCAGTGGGGGCTGGTCCTGGTTTGCCACTTGCTAGCTGTTAGGCACTAAATTCTTGTGTTCCTCTGCCCCAAATTCATATGTTGAAGCCCTAACCCCCATCGTGATGGTATTTGGAGATGGGGCCTTTGGGAGGTGATTAGGGTTAAATGAGGTCATGAGGGTGGGGTCCTCGTGGTAGGATTAGTGCCCTTACAAGAAGAGACACCAGAGTGCTTGCTCTCTCTCTTTCTTCCATGTGAGGACATAGCGAGACAGTGTCCATCTGCAAGCCAGGAAGACAGCCCTCACCAGAGAGTGACACCCTGACCTAGAGCTTGTAGCCTCCAGAACCGTGGGAAACACATGTTTGCTATTTAAGCCACCCAGTCTATGGTATTTTTGTTACGACAGCGCAAGCTGACTGGCCTTCATTGATCTCCGAAATCTCTCTGAATCTTAGATGGCATGTTTTAGAGAAGAAGATGCAGTGTACTTTTATATTTGGGTTTGCTCAGAACAGAGAACCACACTCCCTTCCTTTTGGGAAGTCTTTTCTTTCCAGTTACTTGGCTTGGAGGGGTACAGCAAAACAGAAATTCTGTTCTGAGAATCCACGGCTTCTGAAAACACTTGGCACGACATTGGCCCCAGAGCAGGGACTTGGTAAACACAGTGTTCCTGGCAGAGTCGTTCTCTCCCCGCTGCTCCCTACCCATCGACCGCCACAAGCGGTCTGTGGCCAGGAGGCAGAGAGCTGGACCAGGAGCCCGGGGAGACCGGGGCCACCATTCTCCTGCCCTCAGGAGATGCTCGGTGACACTGGGTGGGAGGAATGGTGGCGGAGGGGACGAGCTTGAAGTCCAGTCTTGGCTCTGCATCTACCTGGAAGGCTGCTCCAGGCCTCCACTTCCTCATCTTCCACCAGAAGGTGGAACAAGGTGATCTCTCAGCCCCTTCCACGGGCTCGAAAACTTCGCCTGTTGTATCTCCTGCTGTCCCAGAGTGCTTGGGCAGGTGTCCACATGGGTGCCTAGGAGGGGCATCCTCAGGAACCCTGGCAGGAAGGCCTAGGCCACGGGCGTCGCAGGGCTCGGGCGAGAGCCCAGGGAGCTCACGGCCGTGGAGCGCGATCAGACGCATCTGCAAGCTTAGTTCCACGGGTGCTCAGTTCAGCCGGTGAAGGAAGACAGGGCTTTGTAGCTAGGAGGTCATTCTGCTAAACTCAAAATAAGAATAGATTTCGTGTCTGGCAAGAATACCATATTAAAGAAGAATTTTTTTCCTGTTATAGATCCATTAGGAAATTAAAAATCTAGGCTGTGACTTTAAAATATGGAATGGAATTTTCTTCAGAGCCCTCTAGGTAATTTTTTTTTCTTGTTAAATGCAGAAATCTAATGAATCTAAATCTTCTCCTTGAGGATAACGTTCCCAGAGGCAACTGCTATGCCTTGACTACTCACTGACTTGCAGCTAGGATCATATTTTCAAAAAATGTTAGCATAAAATCTGACAGTGTTTGCCCCAGGCTGGAACCGAAAGCTGTGGCTTCTAGGTATTCAGAAATATCTACTGTGTGCCAGGACGCACTGGGTGCTGAGCAGCGCAGGGAAGGGGAGGGAGGGGAGACAGGCGGACTCACAGATGGCCGAGATACACTCTGGCCTCAACAGCCCACAGCTCGATTTGGGAGACACAGACCCAAGAGAAACAGGACAGAGATGGTTTGATGAATGAGCGTATCAACCAGGGAAAGTTAGAGTACAGCCAGGGCAAGTTGGTGAACAATGAGGACAAGTTAGTATACTACCGGGGAAGTTAGTGTACAACCAAGACAAGTGTACAACCAGGAAAAGTTAGTGTCCAACCAGGACAAGTTAGTATACAACTAGGACAAGTTAGTATACAACCAGGGAAGTTAGCATGTAACCAGGGAAGTTAGTATACAAGCAGGGGAAGTTGGTATACTAGCAGGAGAAGTTAGTGTACAAACAGGACCCGTGTACAATCAGGAAGTTAGTGTACAACATGTGAATATTGTAATACTCCACCAAGCTAGAAATCAGACTTTCAGCAAACCTGAAGTACAGCAAAAAGTCCAGCATTTGACTTTGTGGGGAGAGCAGCCCCAGCCCCTCCTCCACATCTGTGCTTCTCCCGAGGCCCGGGAGAGGAGCAGGAGCACATCAGTAGTCATGAGCTGCGCCAGCGACAGCAGTCGGGGCAGAGAAAAGACCTGCTCCAAGGCCTGCGGCGCAGGGCCTGACATGCCAGCAAGATGGAGCGGGCATCTCGTGTTAGTTCATGTCCCTGGAGAAGACCTTCAATCATTAAGAAAATCATCATCATCTATGGGTGTAAGAATCCAAGAAATGCATAAAACGTTTTATTGAGGTTTTTGACCAAAGTGGTTGAAATTTTAAAAATGTGTGTCCTGAGGGTGAATATCACTGGCCTGGGATATTTGATTCGTTCGGCACATTCTCCAGCCACGCTGGGGGAAGCATGAGTGTGTGTGTGTTTGCCGAGTATTGAATAAGTGCCAAGGGGATGTCAACCACAGGCGTCAATGGTCAGGGAGGGTTTTAGAGAGATCGGGAACGTGGGCCGATGCCGGTGGTGGGGACAGGGCATGTAAGTGGGAAAGGCGTGAGCAAATGAACATACTGTACTGATCCCCAAAATCAGATAACAGCTTTCTCAAAATACGTTTGCACAACTTGGTTGCATTTAAGCCTTAGCAACAAAAAGACATCTCCTTGGCAAATATCCCAACAGTGCCATTGGAGGTTTAGGAGTGTTCCACGGAACTCGTAGGTGTACCTCTTGAACAGGTGTTAGGAGACCCAGTTCTGGTTCCATATCTGCCCCTGACTAGCTGGGTGACTTGGTATAATGTCCTCTGGGTTTCATTTTCTATGAAATCTGTTAAATGAGGGAGTTTGTCTAGACACCAGGGGATCATAGCCAGAGTTTGTAAGAGAATCACTTAGGATATTAAGATGTGCACACCCAGACCATACACCAGATCTACTGAATCAGGACACCCGGGCTGGAGCTCAAGGGATCTGGATGTCAAATAGGCTCCACGTGTGATCTTATTCGCACGCCAAAGGTGGGGACCGGCTGTGTTAGGTAACGTTATTCCTGTAACAACGCCCCGAATTTCACTGTTTGATCAACATGATCAAAGTTTGTTCCCATTCATGTGACAACTCATACAAATGTGCCAGCAGCCAGACAGGCTCCAAGTGGTGATTTGGTGACCCCAACTCCTTCTGCCTTGTGTCTCTGTCACCTTCAATGTCATCTTCAACCACCTCCGTGGTCTCATGGGAAGCCACCTCCATTCTGGTGAGCAGGAAGGGGAAAGCGCGTGGAAGATACTATTGGAACGTCTCGAGGGCCAGGCCTGGAAGTGGCGTGTGTCACTCCCATGTACATCCGTACATCCGGCTGATGAGAACACAGCCGCAGGCCACACCTGTTGCAAGGTCGGCTGGGAAGGTCACCACAGAAAGACAAGGAAATGGGTTAGGATGACAGCTGGCAGTCTCTGCCACAGCGCTAACACGAAGAACTTCTCAGCAGCAATGCTCTGGGACATTATCCCTTTTTGCCACCGCAGTCCTCTGTAAGAACCTCTGTGCAGAGCCTGGCATTCCGGTGTTTATCTGTCATTGTCCACCCCAGCTGGGACTCTCCCCGAAGCAAGGGCTACACCTTATTCATTATTCTTTCTGTTCCCCAAAGCACCCAGCCAGTGTTTTTCACAGATTGTAAGCTCAGATGTTAACTGGGTGAATGACTTACATGCATGATTTTGATAAAAACTCATTAGCCCAGGGAAGAAAGGCTGGAGCCCTGGTCCGCAGACCGAGGCTCTACCATGGCTCTGTCTTATACACGGTGGGGCCCTCCCCAAGCCTTGGTTTCAGTAAAACTGGGCAACAACAGAACCGACCTCATTAAGTTGTTGGAAGGATTAACGAGATAATGATTACAAAGTGCTGAGCACAACATCTGGGTGAACAAATGCACCTCTGTTCGTCTTTGCATGGGTTCATGCCATCTTGAGACAGTCTCAGCAGAGGTTATATTCACAACCAGTGGGACCGGGACAGATCAGCTCCATTTTGCATTTGCAGATGGCCTGGAAGTTGGGTACCACGGAAAATAACATCTAGAATGGTCGATATTTTATCCAGGGGGTCCAGCTGACTCTCATGAAGTCTCAGCAGGATGAGGGACAACGTGATTGTCACTATAATTTCTTACGTCTGTAAGGTGCTTTGTGGTACTCATGGGTCTTTTACATCTATTGTCCCAGTTGAGGGTTTAGCAAACTTAGAAAATATCTTAGCCATTGCAGGCCATATAGTGTCTGTCACCACTGCACAGCTCTGCTGTTTAGCACAAAAGTAGCCATAGACAATATGTGAACAAATGGGAAAAGCCACATTCTGACGAAACTTCCTTTACAAAGACAGGCAGCGGGTCGAATTTGGCCTGCTCGTAGCTCCCCCGAAAGTTCATTAGTCATTTTGGTGCCATGTGGCTCTTCTTGCTATGGCTGATTGAACCGGGGGTGATAGAACCCAAAGCCAGCCAGGCCGGTGGCCAGTGACCACTCAAATTCTTTCCCTCGAGAACTGAAAATACAAAGTAAGCCCACGAGGGTCAGCCCGCGCTGCTCCCCTGGGGCCCTTCGCTTCTCAGCGCCTGGCTCTGGGCCGGCACCGTGTGTGCGCATCCAGTGAAGGGAGGGACCAAGCGACCTGGAGACTGGGCAGCGCCTGGGGGACATTAACCCTGCAAGGTCTACACACTGGGCCAGAGCAAAGGGACAGAAAAGGGGGAAGAGGGAGACACCATGTCGTCTAGGCGAGAGACAGACGGAAGAGACAGAGACGGGATTGGTGGGGGGGTGACGGCCAGCGCCGCCTGAATTCTGCTGACCTTACAACAAACTCCTAAGCTTTCGGAGCTTTCTTGTGTGGATTTCCTGTCCAGGACAGGGCAACGGTGTGGCGAGGATGGGGATTCAGGCTTCCTGAGCTCCGCCCCAGGCCCTTCCCTGCTAATGGACAGTTCTTAACCCTTTTATCTTTTATCCCGTCAGTGCCCGTAGCTCCGCCACGGCGGACACGGAAAGCAGCCTTTCTGAGAGAATTCTCCAGTCCCGGCACTCTGCGCCTTCCACACGCCCCCACCCGCGCCTCACCCGACGCCGCCGCCCTCCCTGGGGCTGCCCCTTCCGCCGGCGGGGGAGGAAGCGGCGCTTCAAACCCACAGTGCGTGGAGCTCATTCCACGGCCTGTGCACGCACCACACCACACACACCACACGCCACACTCCATACACACCCCACACACCACACACACCACACACATGACACACACCCCACACACCACACACATGACACACACCACACACACCACACACACAGCACACAACACACACACAACACACACCACACAACACACACACACCATACACCACACACACACCACACATACCCCACACTCCACACATATCGCACACACCAACCCCCCCCCCCACACACACCCTGTTTCCTGTTTCCTTCACCGTCCGCACTGCCAGGCTGCCCTCTGGGCCTCCCCTCCACACCAGGAATTCAGCAGATTCGGGTGTTTCGGTTCCCCCTCGTTTCCTCCTATTGTTCGGGGAATGCGTTTGATGCACGTGGGTTTGTGGGAGGAAACGGCGAGAGTGGCCGTTGGCCGGGTTTATTTTATCCGTGTGTGGAAGGTGGCTTCCAACCCTGATTTCTGGGGAAGAAACCGAGCGGAGGCAATCCCAGGCCCTCTGCTCCCGGTGCCGTTGAATGCATTGAACACATATTTGCGGATACGCACTGCATGGGAGCGCTCTGCCAGGCCCCAGGACGTGTTTGGGAGAAAACAAAGGAAACTAAGAAGGCCCTGGACCTGCGTCCTGGAGGGGCTGACTATCCGCTGGCTGGGGGTGGGGGGTGGTTACGAGAAACAACTGACATTTGCTGGCACTTGTGGTGTGCCTGGGACAATGCCAGCCAAGCGTCTTCTCCTTGCAGCCCAGGAGGTAGGTGCCATTTGATCCCCGGTTTAGAGATGAAGAAATCGAGGCTCTGACAGGAGGTGACATAGCTATTAAGTAGGAGAGCTAAGACGTGAACCCAGGTCTGCCATGACGGGGTCACCAGACCAGGCTGACTTTGGGAATAAACGAAACTAGCAGAAGAGACACACGCAGCCATTATGACTTCAGCTGCGGCACAGATGGATTCAGGGTCTGTGTTCCAGGGGGAGCCTCGGAGCCCGTGGTTCAAATTCACTCCTCCCCCTAGAGATGCTGACAGATAGCACTGCAGGGACCACGCACCCATTTACACAGGCCAGGTGCTGCTCTAAAGCCCGTGCATGGACTGTCTTCCTTAATTCCATCCATCAGACAGAGAGAGAGAGAGGGAGGGAGGAAGGGAAGTGGGGAGAAGGAGAGAGAAGAAGAGAGTCATTCCCATTGTACAGATTCTCCAGTAGTGTGGACGTGGCTTGGGCAGGAGGTGAAGTTCTTTGCGGATGAGAGATCTCTGCAGCTGGGCCAGATCCCGCCTTCTGGCCTGCTCTGAAAGATGCCGTTCGAGAAATTGCTGCCTCCTTCTCCTGCATCAAGGTTTTCCTTGTTCACGGTTCATGCCCATCCGTATCCAAACACGCCGTACTTTCTCCTTGTACAACAATCTCGCCCTGTGACCCCACGTCCCTTCCACCTACACCCCACCCAGCCCCCTCACAGTGGACTCCCTGAGGACACTGTGCTCACTGCCTCCAGCTCCTCTCCCCCAACCTCTCCCATCCTCCTTCCCGGAAGTACTTTTCCTCTTTGCGTTTGCTGCTCATGTGCCACACGTTTGACTTGTTCTGGAAGGCAATCTCTGCGCAGGGATTCAGGCTGGTGTGTTCGCGACTGTAACCTCAGTGCCTAGGACAGCGCTGGTGCAGACAGGGCCAGATAAACATGCTTGCAACACACTTTCGCATACGCCAATGAGTTATTTCCTCAGCCCTCCACAGCTGACGTCCTTCTCAGTCGGTTTCGTTTTGCAGTGGAGGGGACAGAGGCACTGGAGGTTGATTAACTTCCCCAAGGTCCCTGGGCCAGAGTGAGGGTAGCTGCAACTTCCGACTCCTCTGTCTGACTCCTGGCTCAGTGCTCCATCCTTTACCCACGGCTGCCTCCAGCAAAGGGCCCCGCTCTGTTTCTAGGCCTGCTTTGCTGATGGGCCAGGAATTAGGGAAAGGCCCCTGCACTGAGCCCAGCGCCCCTCCCCCACCCGGGGCTGAGCGTCTGTGGCCTTCTGAACCTCCCCGATCCGGCAAAACATCAGTTGCTTGATGCGTTGGTTAAGATGTTACATGTGGGGGTGTCATTAATGCAAAGGCAATTAAGTCTTCAATATTTCTTATTCTGCCTGCCAGTAGGAATTAATAGAAAACCTTTCAATCAGCGACAACTGCAGAACGATTTCTGGCCCAAGGATGATCAATACCACCTAGCAGAGCGCTCCCTGCCTTCGGGAGGCGGTTTGCTCCCGCTGCTTTTCAACCGGAGCGGAACGTCCTTTTCCATCTCCTTTAGAAGCACCTGCCAGCATCCCTCAGGTAGGGATGCGGTCATCCATATGGCTGTCTCTGCCCATCCACGGGTCGTGTTCCGGGTACTAGGAGTGCTCACAGAAGACCCTGTCCCACGGCGGAAGGCGAGTGATGTTTGCGTTATGCAGAATGTCAGTCGCTGCCTGACATTCGCTGCCTGCCCCTGAGTTCCCCGACCAGAGCTGCTGGCCCCGGATGGGAACCTAAGAATGTGAAACCCCGAGTGTGCCCCTAGGTGGTGTGTCCTGGACGTCCCCAGAGCCAATGGACCTGGCAGCCTCTGAGGAGCACCTCTGGGGCAGTTGGTGGCATCTTCCCTCCCCTCTGCCATACAGGCTCAGTCCCAAGGCTGGCCCCTGCCTCAGTTTCTCTGCCACCACAAGGACTGCAGTCCTGCCTACTTGGCAAGGTCCCTAATTCCTGTCCAGTTCTCGCCAGGCATCTCCCAGGTGCTGCCCGGAAGAAGGGTTTACCGTTGGGTCCTGCTCCTCTATCTCCTTGTCCCCAACCCCCTTTTCCTGTGTTCACACCATGTCCTGCTCTTAAGCCAGCAGGAATTACGAGGGGGTCTTGAATAATGGCCACCCATGGCATGGGAAGATTTTTCATATGCCAATAGGGACAGTGATCTCAGACCTCCATGTGCACAGCAGGGTAAAGGAGACTACGGGTCAATCAGGTCACGGAGGAGATGTAGAGACTGTTCTAGAACAAAGGCACCTTTTGCTGGCTTCTTGGATATGAGGATCCACCGAATCCAATGTCATCTCTACACTTTCAGGCTTTACCATCCGCTCGTGGAAACTCCAGAGCGCGAACGCCCAGTACCTCAGGTTCCTCCCAACGTCCCCGCGTAGGCTGCTGTCTCAGAGACACTGTGGGAATTTTGAAAGCTGTTGGGAAAATGACCACATAAGCGCATAAAGGCAGAGGGACATGTGAGCCTCAAAGGGTCTGAAGTCGTAGGTGAACGGTGAGGGCGTCGCTGTGGCTGGCTGGGCCTGCGGGCGCCGGTGAAACTGGGGCGCTCAAAGCGCCGGGTTTTGATATGGTGGATTCAGGAGGGCGCAGCTTAGCTTGGGCCAACATGGAAAGTGTTTCATTGGATTTCCACACGTGAGTCTCAGTGGGTCTCATTTGGCAGATGACTGAGGAACAACGTATTTAAGCAGAAGCCAACGATGTAATATTTAATCTATGAAAGATGATAAAATTTGAGGAGGCTAACAATCCTGGTGAGAAAGTCCTCATTGCTAATGATGGACAAGCCTTTCCGGCTCCGCCAGCCCTTCTCTCCCCTCATGTCACCCTCCTTCCGTCCCGTCTTAATTCCCTGCTTCCAGTTCCTCCAAGGAGCCCAGCTCCTCCCTCTACCTGACCTGGCTCTAACCCTTACAACAAAGAGGGCTGCCCTGCCATGCTACTGTTGGGGAAACTGAGGTGAGAGAAGTAAAGAGGCCACCTCAAGGTCATCAGTTGGGAAATGACAGAGGGAAGACATAAGCCCAAGGAGGTGCGATTCCATGTGCTTTCCCCAGTAGGGACTCCCCAGAGATTTGGATGAACTCTGCACCAATGTCCCTAAGTTCCCTGAGCACGCGCCGTCCACGTACCACATGGGTAGTGAGGATTTAGGAGGTGTTAGGCGGCGGCCGCAGGCAGTGCTGCTCATCTGAGTAGCTCCTAGGAGATACCCTAATTGCCTAAATGCCCTAATTTTGTGTTCTGTTCCTTGGAGTCCCCACGCTGACATTTCTTGGGCTTTAGGTCTGAGATTTCCTCCTTTGTTTATTAGCAAAGGGAATAAGGAGGTGATGGCTGTGATTATGTGGCTGTGTTTTCAATTAAGCAAGCTTTCTAACGACTATGTGTTGACACAGTCAGACACAGCCTTGCCTGTGGGTGGAGAGACAATGCCTGTTGTGCCTCTGGGGAGTTTTACTCGTACCGATGCGATAACGCCAGTGAGAGCTGCACTGCATTAGACATCTGATGGACTTCTGGGCCGTGGCACAGTCTCCGTGGCTGGGTGGGCTGACTGCTCCATGGGTGAGTTCCCATGCCTGGGGAAGGCTCTTTGCAAGGGTGGGAGTGGCGTGGACTGGTGGGCCCCCAGCTCCTACCAGAGTCCAATCCTTCCTGCTCCTGGCTCCCAAAGCCTCCTTCTGACAAGCTTGTTTCCTTTACAGCAGCCTTGTGGTTTTTTTCTTTTTTTTTTTTTTAGAGATGGCATCTTGCTATGTTGCCCAGGCTGGTCTCAAATTTCTGGTCTCAAGCAATCCTCCTGCCTTGGTCTCCCAAAGTGCTGGGATTACAGGTATGAACCACCACGCCCAGCAGCCTTGTATGTTTTGACCGGGCAGTGGCCATCTGTCCATTCATTCATGCATCTGTCCATCTACCTGTCCATCCACCAGCATGCATAATCTATTCCCCATTGCCCCTAGGATAAGGCCCAGACTCCTGGTGTATTGATTTAGGATTATTTTTGCTCTAAGTAATAGAAGGCCTCAACTCAAACTGGTTTAAGCCATGAGAACGTTTGTCATCTCACAGCCCAAAAGCCCAGGGAAGGGCATGCTCCAGACAGGATGCCAGACGTCTGACTCCACTGCTCCCCGATCCTGAGCATTGGCTGCACCCTCAGGTTGGAGGTGAGAGGGCTGCAGCCCCTCTGAGCATCGCGGCCAGACACAGACATGATACTATCCCAAGGACGAAGAGGGACCCTCTCTTCCTCTGTCTCCTTACTGCAGATGGTGGGGTGGGCGGGGCAGGAGGTGGCCTATGGCTGTGGATTTTCTAATCCCCAGGAGAAGCCATGGGTCGATCATGAAGGGTGAATTCAAACCCAACTGGCTGTCTCAGCAGGTCTTAAATCAGGCCAGGCTGAGTGGAAAAAGACAAACAAACAACCAGCTTCAGTGGGTTTCTGGAGGCTGAGTGACCAGTCAGCTAGGTGCCGTTGTGCCAACAAGCCCCTGCCCGTGGACAGTGCAGAGTCTCTCTTCTCCCCAGAGCTTGGCACCACGCAGCCAGTCCCCGAAGGACAGACTCCAAACTGCTCACCTCTCCGTCCTCCCCCTCCCCCTCTCTGGGGCTTCCAAACAGCCTTCTGGCTTGTTATCTTTGGTGCACTTCTCATTTTGCCCAGGAAGGAAGACAGTCAGCATAACGGCTCCCTTGTGCTGAATGTGTCACCAGCCTGCGAGCTCCCCTCTCCACCCTTGCTCCAGCGCCCCCACCGCATGCCCTCTGTCCCCTCCCCTAAACAGAGATGGTGGCAGTAGGGGGCACATGCGCTCCAGGGTCCCTGAGGTCAAACTGAAGCCTTCGCACTGAGTATGGAGGCAGGCAAGGAGGACTGTGCCCGGCCCATCCTTCTTTAGTTTCCTTTCAAAAGAAAAAGAAAAGGCTGTGTCACAAAGGTGTTCTGCAACTGGAGTTGAGGGAAAATGTCTGGAGTCGTCTGCTCTGGAGGGAGAATGCAAGAAGGGGATATTTCTAGGCACAACTTGCCACGTGCCCCGGCACCCAGCCCCACCTCCCCGCAAGGCTCCACTGCATAAAAGGAAGGTCAGAAAGTGGAGCATAATTTAGGTATTCACTCAGGAAATCCCACCAAGCACCTATTGTATGCTAGCACCTGTGCCAAGCTCTGGCTGAGGACACCAAAGTAGACAAGGAAGGGCCGAGCAGTGGTGAGGCATTCGGGCTTGGACAGACTGTCCTCAGCAGCGGGGCCACTAAGCAAGACACTTAACCTCTCCGAACCTCAGTTTCCTGGTCTGCAAAATGGGAACACTACCTCAGAGGGTGACTATCAGGATTAGATGAGATACAGTATGTGTAAAGCATTTAGACAGCAGTCAAGGAGTGATAGAAAATGAGGATGATGAGGATGATGATGGCATCACAGGACACTGTGGAAGTGCAGTTTGGGAACCCGAGCTTAGCTGGGGCTCCCAGAGGCAGTGGCTCTTGAGCTGTGGTTCACCAGGTATACCAGTCTGGGGTGTGGGTGAGGCTTCTGCTACAGTCACTAACAACCCTCAAATCTCAGCAGTTTAACACATACAGTTTACTTCCTGTCCACACACAGAGACTCATCATCCAGATGTCCTTGCAGTGACGCAGGGATCGAGGCT
This sequence comes from Propithecus coquereli, assembly GCF_000956105.1. Lineage (NCBI taxonomy): Eukaryota > Metazoa > Chordata > Mammalia > Primates > Indriidae > Propithecus > Propithecus coquereli. The sequence continues at coordinate 685,961 of NW_012142634.1, forward strand.
GCTTTGGCCTTTGGGATCCATCACCGCATCCCCAAGGGAGATAACACTTGGGAAGCTCTCAGCTGCTCTTCTGCACCTCAGCTGGAAATGACACTGGCCATCCTACTCCAGTCCCTTGGCCAGAGCTCACCACATGCCCCCCTGTCACTGTGGGGCAAGTTTTGGGGGGAAGAAGGGGCGCACATAGATACTCCACAGACAATAAATATGGGCTGCACAGAAGGTGGGGGCTGGGGGAGCTGGGACAGGAAGAGTGTTTGGGAGCCATGGGTGGCTCAGGGTGCCTGCAGGATGAGAGCAGGGAAGGGAGCTTGGGGGCTGGGTGCTGGGGAGGGTGAGTCAGCAGGCAGGGGAGGTTGGAGGACACCGGCTGCAGTGGAGACGGCCAGTGGGAGGGGCAAGGCTGGGCCAAGGAGGCCCCTTGGGAGGCTGCTGCAGGGCTGTGGGCAAGGGAGACAGAGGCCAGACCTGGGGCTGTGGCACTGGGGTAGGGGTGGAGGGGGCAGGTCCTCAAGCTGTCAACAAGTAGAATCAAGTCTGGAAAGCGGCAAATCCCAGATCCCTCCCTCGGGGGACTGTCATTCACTGAGCTGGGGATTTGGGAGGCCGGGCAGCTCTGGAGGAAGATGAGGGGCTCAGGGAGGGGTCTGGGCCTTGCAGGTCTCACAGAGACCTGGGCTGTAGAGTCATTCACCTGCTGACACAGGCGCACCCTGCAGAGCACCTGTGTGGGCTCAGCCACCCTTCTGCCTCTGACTCCAGGAAAGAGGCAAGGCCGACTGAGTAAAAGCCCTGCGTGTCGTCCTGGCATCTGAATGATGCTCTGCAGCCGCTGATCACTCCCCAGTCGGGGCGGGAAGAACCCCGTGCTGGGCCGGGCTTGGGGGAGCTGCAAACTCGAGGTGCTGATTACGGGCAAGTGGAAGTGTGCTTTCAACACAGCGCGCGGCCGGCACATGACATAAATATCATGCTTCGCAATTGTTCAGGTAATTGAAACATGATTAACCCCCCGGGGTCTTTGGTCTTTGGGATTTGGAATCCAATATAGTATAAACTGCTCTGTTCTGAAACCGGCTCTCTCAGCCCCTCCTCTGCAGACAGGAGCTGTTCTCCCAAGCGTCGCAAAAAGCCTCGTGCATTATTGAACAGTGGAGGTAGCCTGAAGTCCTCCACCGCCTTCTCCGCCACGCTCTGGCGTTCATTGCATAGGCTCCTTTCAAGCTAACATAGACCCACGCGGTCGGCCTCCAGGAAGGAGCCCCTGAACATGAACTGTCACCTCTCACTTCTGGGAAGAATTGGGTTATTTGGAGATGAACCAGAGGTGAGCGCCTTACGAATCCGTCCCTGTCTCCAGCACATTCTAGCCATTTCACAGACGGGTAGAGGGAGGTGCTGAGGGGTAAGCCATTTGCCTGGTTCACCAAGCAAAAACATCCTAGGGTGAAAACAGAAACTGAAAATTCTGTTCCGGCTTATGTAAATCGTGCTGCACCCTTGCAGAGAGAAGACAAAGCCTGCTAGAAGGCTGGGGAGGACGCTACCCCCAAATAATCCCCCTGGAAAGCGTCAGGCCTGGGAAATACAGCCGTGCTCGCCGGAGCCACTCTGCCCCGTGGAAAGGCCTGAGTGCCTTTATTAAACAGAGCACTATTCAACAGTAAATATTTCTCATGCAAGGCCAGAGAAGTTACCACAATTGGCTCTTTCCCAGCATGATTGAGTCAGCAGGAAGTTAGCCAAGGTGCAGAAAACTTGTGTTCTGTGGTTTTGGTGTGTTGATACTTTTTAAATCCTGAGCTGGAAAGGCTACAGACTGAAAACACACGTGGGTGCTGGGCGGCCCTCATGGGTCCCGATCCCGGGAAACACCAGGGTGTGCTGGAGATGACACCGAGTCCCCTTCTCCACCATCCACAATTACTCTCTCGGAACCCCCGCCGTGAGCCCTTCCCATCAGGAAACAGGCTGGGATCCCGGGGTGAAGGGTGGGCGGACGGGCATTACAGGGATTTGGGAAGGGGGCAAAGGCAGGACTCGCGCAACTGCGAGTTTCCTGTTCTATAACATGGGTGGAATCATGTGCATTATAACTCGGGGCTGCTATGAGATTAAGATTTGCTAAGCGCGGAGGCTTTCGTGGGGAGGGCGTTAGACTTGGATGATTGAAATCCTTCCGTTGTCAGTTGTGACTTATCAGCTGTGAGTCCCCGCAAGAAGCTTCCCTCTTCTGAACCTGTTGCTCCACTTGTCAGATGAGGCGTTCACATTTCCTACACGCGTCTTTAAAAGAAAGGCACCAGGACCCAAAGAACTGGACTAATAGGAAAGTGTTTGTGAGTCGTAAAGCCCCGGAGATACGCCAGGCGTTCTGATTTTGGGTGTGTCGTTACTGCAGCGCTTTGCCTGGGGCAGGTCCTGCTCAGCCCCGAGATCTTTATTTATTTGTGTTAGGCTTTTGGATGAGACTGGGATAGTTAGGGCTTAACAGGAGAGGACTAGTCTGTCCGTGTCTTCACATAATTAATACTCTAAATAAGAACTACGTGGCCATTTCTATGAGTATTTGATGCCTTGACTCTTCAACTACCAGCTCAGTTCTCTGACCGAATTGAAAGAAGAAATAATTGTTTTTGCAGCTACCCTGCTCACAGCCTGAGAAGCAACGACTGAGTTTGGTCAGCGAGAGGGCAAGGTGTGTGACGCAGACGTCAGTGTCCGTGGTTCCCGAAAGGAGAGAGAAGTCCGCTCGGCTCCTTTTGAGGCAAATGCTGAAAAAATGGGCTTCTGAGCTCTGAGTTTCTCGGAGGCGGGTGGGAAGCCCTGCTTGAAGGCTGGTCTCTGCACTGCCCGATGGGAAGGGACTGGCGCTGTACACCCGGGGCGCACAGTGGGGGATCACGGGGGCATGATCAGTGGACGATAGAGAAGGGGACTCCGGACGTCATCCCCAGCACGCCAGGGTGGGCACCTGGGGAGGCAGACAAGGGCCTGGGCTCAGAGGATGACCAGGCCCTGCCTCTGCAGCTCTGCCCACAGCCAGGTCCTCCTGCCCCGGCCAGCGAGGAGCCAGCCCTCCCATGGGGCAGGGCCTGGGGGCCTCCTTGGTCTTGGAGGTGTCCTTCTCGAATTCCTGGCTTCTCGGGTCCTGGACTCCTCCTTCCTAGAATCCCCCTACCCCACACCAACCAGAGGACAGACACACACTGAAGGGGGTGCTGCCCCTGACCAGGGTCTCTGACTATAGTGAATTCTGAGAATTTTATGTTGCCTGGGCATCCATTTTGAATATAAATTTAACTTTCTCACACCAGAAGCAGGCTTAGACACCCGTGACAGGGTTTCCAGTTCTCCACCTTCTCCCAGTTCCTCAGTGTCGTCGATCCAGACATCTGCCTTATACGACCCCCTCCTGGTGACCCCCTCCGTACAGGACGGGACAGAACCTACCTGAGTCACCCCTGACTCCCGCATCCCACATGGGCTGCCCAGACACGCCACAGTGACCCCCTCTGAGCCACGGCTGACCCCCCGGAGCTCGCACCTGCCTGCTCCAAACCCACCGTGAAAACCCCTCGCTGGAAACCTGCCTGGGGGATGCCCTGGGCCCCAGGAAAGGCTCCGGCCCACGGGTCCCTCACTTTCTCCCTTGCTCCCCACTTCTGATTGAGCCTGCGTGTCCCAGACGGCCCCTTGTCCACTTGGCCCCACCAGGCATGTTACCCTCTTCTCTCCGGGGTCTGTGAGGAGTAAAACCCTGTTTCTGTTGTTTCACGGGTTTGTAGAGTTGCCTCCTGCGAGTCTCACCTGACCCACACACCGGAGCCTAACGTCTTTCCCGCCAGGGCTCTCCTGGAGAGGGCTATCCTGGTGAGAATACACGGGACACAGGTCAGACGAGAGCCGCAAGGGCGTCTGCCAGATGAACAATTCCTGAGAGAGGGACACCTGGTCACAGGTCAGACACTTAGGCAGTAGGCTGCCCACCAGGACAAGGAAATACCCGTGGAGGCTCACCGTACAGAGCCACGACGACGTCCCCCGGAGCCCTGTCAGCGCAGGGCCATTTACAGCCACTCTCCTAGGAGAGAGCTCAAGACCAAATTGGAGGAAAATTCAACACCAGCCTTGGCGCCTTTTCAAATACTGTTCCAAAGCGAGGAGTCATTGCAAAGCTGGGTTTAGAGCCAGGTGGCCCGGGCAGCAGGGCTGGTACCAAAGGTGGTGTCTGTCGTGAGCCCCACCCCACACCTCTGCTCTGACCTGGTCTCGGCTCATCCACCCCACACCTCTGCTCTGACCTGGTCTCGGCTCCATCGGCCTGCCACCCGCTATCATGACAGAGCCTGGTGAGGCCAGGGAGTAAAAGGAGAAAACAAAAAACAACAAACGGGGCCAGGTGCGGTGGCTCACGCCTGTAATCCTAGCACTCTGGGAGGCTGAGGCAGGCGGATTGTTTGAGCTCAGGAGTTCGAGACCAGCCTGAGCAAGAGCGAGACCCCGTCTCCACTAAAAATAGAAAGAAATTAATCAGACAACTAAAAATATATATACAAAAAATTAGCCGGGTATGGTGGCGCATGCCTGTAGTCCCAGCTACTTGGGAGGCTGAGGCAGAAGGATCGCTTGAGCCCAGGAGTTTGAGGTTGCTGTGAGCTAGGCTGACGCCACGGCGCTCACTCTAGCCCGGGCAAAAGAGTGAGACTCTGTCTCAAAAAAAAAAAAAAAAAAACAACAACAACAACAAACGGCCCTGAGAATTGTAATCACAGCATTGTCATCTGAAAATGTTTGCTGTCCCCGTACTATGCTGCTGGAGCGTAAGTGTGCAGATCTGGAGCAAGGTGGCTGGTGGCCCCTCAGGCTCCCAGAGGAGATCCCTGGGGGTTGGAAGTGGGCCTCAGAGAAGAGGGTCAGGTGCCAAGGTCGGGAGTCTTGGAGGCCGTCGTTAGCCCACCATTTCCTCAACGATGCGGAGCCTCCCTGGTGGCTTCAGGCTGCTACTGTTCACCCTCTGGCCCCTTCTGCTCCGCATCCCTCTCTGCACATACAGATATGTGCCCCTGGTCACAGACCAGGCCCTGCAGGGCTGGCAGGGGCCTCAGAGCTCACCCGGACCACAGGGGCTTGAAGGAGACCATGGGCTGGGCACGAAAGACAACCAAGCCACAGACTGACAAAGTTATTCCTTGGTTGGCCTTCTTAAAATCAGAAGGATTTAAAGAAAACTGATGAGTCTTCTTAAAAACTTATCCCCCTTAGCAAGCCCACTGGGCCCAGTCCTTAATCTCTGACACTCACTAATCTCCCTGTTACCAAGAAGAAAGTATTCATCAGCACTGGCAGGAATTGAATAACTTTGCTTTCTTTTAGTTATATTTACTTTGTGTTAATTTTTGTATGGTAAATGATAGTGGTTTTTCCACTTGTGATAAAAACATAAATTGTCCTTTAAAAATACATCTTTAGAACCTTTTTTATTATGGACATTCCAAATGTAGACTGGAAATAGAGATGGGTGTCCAGCACCCCACCCTCCAGCTTCCACCACCATGGGCCCAGGGCCCATGCATCCCACACCCTGCACAACTTCATCTGTGTACATGTTAAGGTGTCAGTTGCTTCTACGTGAGTGCATTGAAAGAACATGGTAAGTAAATCATCACACGGGGAGTCCCTTGATAAAGCCAACTCCTGCGTGTGCCCTGGCGTGGCTGTGGCTGGGGAAAGCTCGCCCAGGCCACTTATTAAGTGTGTGAGAACCTGCACCCCGAGAGGAGAGGACTGCCTGCCCTGAGCTGGGCTCCTGCCCCAGCCCTGGCATGAGCACAGCACCTGGTTCTTCTCCGTCTGTATCCTTTCACAGCGTGGGCCTCCCAGGGGTGGTGTGGGAATTCTGGAGGCTTCTGTGTGGTGTTCCTGGAGCTTTCTCAGGAAACACTTGCTGAAGAAGTGTGACAAGCTAGCTGGTTATATTTCCTAATGCAGATGATGAAATAGGCTGAATTTTAATTGCTCCCTGTGATGGTTAATTTTATGTGTCAACTTGACTGGGCCATGGGGTGCCCAGATATTCGTTCAACATTAGCCTGGTGTGTCTGTGAGGGTGTTTCTGGATGAGATTAACATTTGCATCTGTAGACTGGATGTAGCAGATGCCCTCCCCAATGTGGGTGGACTTCCTCCAATCTGTTGAAGGCCTGAATACACCGAAATACTGAGTAAGAAAGAATTCTCTCTCTCTCTCTGCCTAACTGTCTTCCACCTGGGACATTGGTCTCCTGCCTTCAGGGTTGGACTTGGGCTGAGACTTACACCATTGGCTCTCTTGGGTCTGCTCCTTCTTAGCCACCATAATTGCATGATCCAATTCCTTACAATAAATATGCACATATACACATAAATATTTCCCATTAGTTCTGTTTCTCTAGCGAATTCTGACTTTTGTCTCTATCACGTGCATCACCTTTGCCCCCAGTGACATGCCTGTGAATGTGCTAGGTTACATGGGAAAAGAGACGTTGCAAATGTAATTAAGGTTACTAATCAGTTGGCCTTAGTATAGGGAGATTATCCTGGACTACCCTTGGTGGGCTCAGTGTCATCACACGAGCCCTTAAATGCAGGCTGAAAAGGAAGGCAGAGGGATTTGACGAGTGAGAAGGACTTGAAATGCTGTTGCTGTTTTGAAAGTGGAGGGGCCGTGTGAGAAGAATTGTGGTGGCCTCTAAGAGTGGAGAGTGAACACAAGCTGACTCTCGGTTCTGCCAACAACCTGAACTTGGATTCTTCCCCAGGATCTGCAGATTAGAGCCAGCCTGACTGACACCTTGACTTCTGACCCACAGGCTGTGAGATAGAAAATGGGCACTGTTTTAAGTCACTAAGTTTGGGGTAATTTGTAACTCAGCCATAGTTACTAATTACCCCAATAGAAGGCTGACCCTGAGAGTGAGCAAATCCCTTTCTGTTCAATTTTGATGATGGGTGACAACAATTCTGATGACACATCAGAGAGAAGACAGTCCCAGAGATAATCCAGTTCCACTTGTCATGTCACAGGAGGGTGTGAGGTCCAGAGTGGGGTTGCAGACAATGAAGAGTGGGGCTGAGGTCGGATCCAGAGGCAGGGGGTGCAGCCCACGCCAAGTGCCCCAGTGCGCCTAGCAAGGTTCTGGTGGGGGCTGTGGGCACACCCTTGGATGGGATGCTCCCACCCTCCCAGCACCGCACCCACACCCACAACCCACCCACACAAGCTTTAATCTCATGAAAGCAACTTGTAAGGAGCCAATCCCCATCCAGGAGCAGAGTCCCTGGAAATGGACAACCATGTTTTGTGATGCCCTTGTCACAGAACTTGTCTTTTCAGAAGCACCATGTCTGTTGCCTCTGAGGCACTTTGGGAAGCCCTGTGAATGAAGCTGATGGGTGTGTGGGAGCCGGGGGTGGGGATTGTGGGGGGAGATGGTCCCAGGGAAGAGGCAGGACCGCAGCCACAGGGCCTTGGACCCTGCCTGGCAACGTGGACTTGGACTCAACTCACCTTGCTGGTGCAGTGGAGGTGCTGGGGATGGGTGTCAAAGGGGTTTAATTATGGGGCTGACAAAGCAGACTTGTGCTTTGGAAGGGTCCTGGCTATGTATGTATAATAGAACAACCAGGTGGTGGACGTCAGGAGAGGAGGCAGGGGAAGCAGCAGAAGGAAGCTGTTGCAACAACCCGAAGGAGACATGCAAACTAGCAGGTCTCAACTGTCAATGGGAGTGCGTTAAACATGCAGATTCCCAGGCACCTCCCCAGACACTCTGATTCACATTACTGGCCCCACTCCCGAGGCACTGAAGTGCAATCTCTGGTATTGGGGCCCAGGAATCTGCATTTTTGAGACTCCTTCGGTGCTTCTAGGATGAGCCAGGCTCAGGAAGAGGATGGCGGCTCACTGCAGCTGGGGTAAGGGAGCACCAAGGGCCAAGACACACTGGGGCCTCTCAGGCAGGCACCTGGGCGGGTGCAGGATGGACACTCATGGGTCTGGGTTGGACCCGGAAGCAAAGTTGGGCTGGGAAGGGTGAGGATCCCAGTGAGCCCCTCGCAGTGTCTGCCTGTGGGTGTTCATGCCTATTATCCTCCGGAGCGCCGCTTGGTGACATTTCACTGCATTAAACACTCAACCTGGAAAATGAAATATTTAGAAGGCTCAGGTATTTCACATCTAGGGCAGGCGATGTTGCTCTAAATTTACCGAGTCAACAGCTCATTTCTGCCGTTGAATGGGTTGTAGATCTTGTGACAGAAGCAAGTAAGTGAAAACGCTACCAGCTGTAAACTTTATCTTATTGGCAAAATGTCTATTATGCAGCTAAAAACATCTAGTTAATAGGTACTGCCCTTCAACAATTGGTAGCAACAGAGTCTTAGGTGGAGATAACAATGACATTATGTCTCTTTTATCACCTGTAGGTTCTTTGTATTGTCAGTTACTGGCCGTACATTCCTTCTTGGCCTCAGCGACTATTGAATAAACATGTGTACCGTTCCGATGATGCCGGCACCACAATGTCACTGGGGTCCACATCATATTTTCCTTCAGAGGCTTCTGCCTGTGCGTTAGGATCCCTAATCCTCATCAGCAAGGAGGACATTTGATTTTGGGATATAGTGAAAATCGTATGAAGCTAAGTCTGATAATTAAGTGCTGATCAAGCCAGGTGATTGCAACTGAGTTGGTTGCCAAATACTCACTGGGCTCTGAGCTAGGGACTGGGAATGCAGGAACGTCATGACCCCCTTCCTCTGTAACAGAATTCTGAAATCTTAAAGCTGCAGCAGCATTTTTAGAACAAGGGAACTCCCCTGGGCACCCCGTTAGAGCAGACAGCTCTCATGTGAATACACAAGTCTGGATGTTCCTTTAAAACTAGCCATATGCCTTTCTTTCCTGAAGGTTTGATGCAGAGTCGCAGTCTGCTGATTTAAGGAACCGTTATTTGTTATTATCCTAAATCCTGTAGAGGTTTTGGATCGGGTGTAGGAAATTTTCACAAGAACCCAAATTTCACGTCGATTTGTGATGGATTAGCATACCAAAATTGGCTTAAAGTGCACTTAATGGATGCATTACTGCAGAAGGGAGCTGCCTAACCAGAGTATTTCTAAATTTATGAAATTGAAATGCACTTCAGGTTACCGAGCGCTCTAAATTTGTCAAAGTCACAGAGTGGGAGGCAGGTCGTTGCTGGTGGCAGAGGTGGTAGAAATCTAAAGGCAGCGCTGACAAAATGAATTTGAGAGCCTTTGCAATGACCCCGGGGGCTCCCTGGCACCCAGGTGCAGCCCTTTGCAGTGGCAGAAGGGGAACCTGGGTGTTCCGAGCCTCAGTGTTTGCTGAGCCCCTAGCACGTATGAGAGCATGTTCAGACAAGCTGTGTTCTTCCTTTCCCCTGCCCCACTGTACTCTCCCAATGGGTTGCCCACCGTCAGCTTGAATTCATTGGCACTAGCACACACTAATGGTTCAGGCGTAGCCTTTGGTCTTTTTCTAAATGTTTGGTTTCTGAGCCTCGGTCTCCTTACCTAAAAATGGGGATAAGTAATATTGACCTCTCGGGCTGTTGTGAGGGTCAAATGATGTAGCACGGGAAAATGCTAAGCAGAGTACTTGTCACATGGTGGGGCTTTGCAGGTCCCCCTCCTCAGGAGGGGACCAAGTCTTAGTCATCAGAGTGGCTCCAAAGTTCAGCCTAGTGCATGGCACATAGCAAGTGTTCAGAGAATGTCTGCTGAATGAATGAATGAGTGAATGAATGTGATTTTAAGGATCAGGGTAAGTCCCTGACCTTCCCATTTTCTGATGTCCTTGCACTGTCTCTTACAGAATCTTTATTCGAGTTATATGTGTTCACTGATTCAATTAATTAATTAACATTTATTATATGACTATTATGGGCAAAACTACTTTCCATAATGATGATTACTAATAACAACTAATATTTTGAACTCTTACTATGTCCCAAGAATTGTGGTTAGTATTTTTCAAACATTCAGTCTTTAATCTTCACACCAGCCCACTGAGGCAACGTATCAGTGAGTTACAGCCACGATAATGCTGCGTAATAAAACTTTGAGGTTCAGTGGCTTACAACGACGATTTTACCTACCTTCCTCATGTGTCCGTAGGTCAACTGAAGCAGTTCTGAGGCCTGCTGTGGGTGGGGTAACGTGGCTCCCGGTTGCAAGTTGAGTTTAGTCTGCTCCCTGTGTGTTCCTTCTGCGGCCTCGCTGGAAGAGGCAGCGACTCAGGACATGCTCTTTTCATGGTGGACCAACCAGAGCACAGGAAAGCAAGCCTAGCCCTGCAAGCACACTTCAAGCCTCTGATCCAGTTACATACCCCAATATCTTATTGTCTAGGGCAAGTCCAAAGTCAAGGAATGGGGAAGAACAATCCACGTACTATGAGGCTGTGACAAGGGTGTGGATGTGCAATGTCACCACGGGGGAATGAAGAATTGAGATCAATAATTCAGCCCACCACTAGTAGGTACTATTGTAAGCCTCAAACACAGAAGTGACTTGCCCAGGATTACTCAAATAGTGGGTGACACATATAGGATTTGAACCCAGGTGATTTATTATAACCCCACAATAATGCAGGTCTAGAGTACACACACAGGGAGCGGGTATTTGTCTTCTTAAATTATCTACATTTTTTTCACCCACGAGTTGCCAGTGCCACGTGGGCACCAACCTCTTTCACAGTTACACATCCCTCTGTCCATCCATCCACCCATTCACACAGGCCCGGCACTCGGGTGTTCTCTCCACTCTTCAGAATAACAAGCCCAAGTGCAATTCTTGGGTAATTTTTGGAAATTAATGTTGAGGGGAAAAAATCACCCTCCAGTTAATCTCAGGCACGTGTATAAATACCTTTGGAAAGTCCCTGGTGGAATTCGTATCAAAGTAGCACCGTGATTTTACTTAAAAACAATTTGCTCCATGTCAACCGTGATTTCTGACACCTGAATTTGAAAGTGGTCTGGGTGGGCTGAGCGCCATCTCCATAACAGAGTCATGTGTTTACTCGGAGGGAGGAGAGGAAAGACGGCAGTATGTGTGGCCACGGAATAATCCCACCCTTACAGGAGGGGATTTCCTCCTTGGTGTTTCCGTAGAATTTTCCCTGTGTTTGTTTAAACCCGTTGCACACTCTGGTCTGACAGCTGCTTGGCCCAGGGCCTTCCTTGCAGACGCATGTACAACCAAGCCTCTTTAACAGCAACCTGCACTGTGTCTCCTGCTGCAATTACTCCAGTATATAAACCTCACTGAAAGGCAGGCTTTTCTTGGGAGCTAATAAATAAGCCCCAAAGCCACAACGTGTGTAAGACCTTGAAAAATGGCATCATCATCTATTGGGAATTGTGAACCCTGCAAAAAGCAGCTCATTGTATTTTCAGAAAAAGGTTTTTGTTTTAAAAAATAATAAAGAACAAAAATCACCAAGGGGAGTCTATATGGAAAAAGCAACCTAGTCTGAGATCCCGAGGCCGATCTCCTTGCTGCGTTAATCTTTCTTTGCAGATTTTATGTAAGAGGCATTATTTGCAGGAAAACAAGACAGGGTTTTAAAGAACTCCTCTCTCATCCCAGTTTTCCATGTGCAGTTATAATCCTCTGATTGTGACCTCTGCATTAGTTGCCATGGATGCTGAGCAGAAGTTTACGACCTCAGGGTGGGTTGTGGCTTCTGGGGGTGAGATGAAGCTTTAAGTAGTAAAGAGAAAAGGGGGGAAAGGCACTGTCAGGAATCGCCCTTCACACATGTGCATCACACGTGTGCACTGGTCCTCTACAGTTTGCAAGCACGGTCAGCTCCACTTCTGGTTGCTTTGAGGAACAGGGTGCGGGACTCCGGCCATGGGAACATGGGCAGTCAAAAGACTGCGGATTCTTTTGTCCCCTGACCGTAGATTCTTGAGAGGCTGGGCTTGGTGCTCCAAGCGCCCCCTGAGCGAGACTTCCAGAATTCCAAGTGTCTTTTCTTTAGCTGATGGCATTTCAGCCCAGAGTCCAGGGAGCCACTGGTGCCGCTTCCTTGCCCTGGGCTGCCCAGGTGGTTGCCTGGAGCAGCCGCCTCCGGGCCACTGCGGCAGGCAGTGGCGCTCCGGGTCCCGCTGAACCTTCCCTCCACGCAGAAGCAAACACGCTGGGCCGAGGAGTCCTGGCCAACCTTCGCGGGATGCAAAAATACAACAGAGGGCGCCGAACCCACCAGTGCCGTGGCCTTGAATATTAATGTATGGGCTGGCTCCAGACCGCCAAGTTCCTTAAAAATGTCTCTGGCTAGGTGTCACTGCCAGACTTCAGAGGTTTCGGTTTACTTCTTATTCGGAATCTCCGCATCGCACAAACCGTGTTTACTTGGAGGGGGAGGGGGCGGGACCAAACCCACCGCTCGGCGCACACGCCTAGATCTCACATTCCAGACTCGAGCTGATGTGTGTCAGCGCGACATGGGGCGGGGGGAGGGTTCTCTTCGGATATTTCATTCGCCATCTGCACGTCACTCCCAAACTTTTCCTCCCTGCGCTCGGAGAATCAGGTTGACGCGCCCTGGATGCGGGGCTCGAGGCTCGGGGCTGGGCGCGCTCCCGCGGAGCCGGAGCCGCAGAGCCTCCCGGGCTGGACTCGGGCTTCTCAGGTACAAGTTGGGAGCCGGGCGCCCCCGTGGGGGCGGCGAGGAGGGGCGGAGGTCTGGCTGCGGGCTCCGGGCTGCGGCGCCTCTCTGCGGGTTCCGGCCGGGCAGCGGCGGCGGCGGCCCGGCTGGGCGCTGGGAGTCCGGGCGGCGGAGGCTGCGCGCAGCCTCACTCCCCGCGGCGCTCCCGGCGCGGTGGTGGCGGCGGCGGCCCAGGCAGACAATGAACTTGCGAGCGCGCCGAGCCGAGGCAGGTTTGGGCCCCGCACCCCTCGACCCGGCCTCTGCGAGGCTTCTAGAGCCCCAGCGGAAGGCGTCCCTTCGCCATGGGTCCTGGTCGCTCTCCCAGCGACCTGCGCGCTTAGGGACCCCGCGGAAGGGCTGCCCGGCGGCGGCGCCGGGGCTCGCACGCCCCCTCCCTAGCCCGAGAGAATACGACCAGAGCTCGGGGACAGGGGACCGGCGGTGGCGTGGTGGCGCTGTGGACAGCTCGGAGGCCTGCGGGCGGGGGGGGGGCGCACGTCGCGGGGCACGCACTGGCCGGCTATCCCGGAGAACGACCTCAGGAGTCGGAATCGGACGGACGGACGGACAGACCAGCGCCTTCGCGGTGTGAGCGCGCGCTGGGTGGCGGTGGGAGACTGGAATTCCCCCGGCCGTGCGCTCCGTTTCTCCCGCCCCCTGCCCCGCTCCGCCGCACTTCGGGGAAGTTTCCAGGCGTGGCCCGGGGCAGGTAGGTGGGCATCACCACTCTGTCCCGGCTCTGGCTCGGAGCCGCCTCCAGAACCCCGACTTTAGCTCCGCGGCCGCTCCGGGCGGGGAGGAGGGGGCTCTGCGGCGCAGACGCCCCTGGGACCGGGCTCCGGGAGGGGGCCTGCGGGGCGGGCCTGGGAAGAGACGGGGGCGCGGCTGAGCCCCGAGCGGTCTGAACTTTTGCTCCCCGCCACCTCCTCCCCGCCCTGCCCCCGCCCCCGCCCCCTGTCCCTGCCCTGCGCCCCGCCGCGTCTCGGGAAGCGGCGTGATTCGGGAGTTGCCGGCGCTTCCCGGCGGCTGCGGCGGCGTCCCCGGCCGGCCTGGGCGCGGGGAGCCGAGCGAGGCAGGTCTGAGCCGCGCGGTGGGCGGCGGTGGTGAGCCGGGGCTCCGGGCGGCGGAGCTTGGGGAGCCGGGTGGCGGCGGCCGCGGCGCGGGGGCGACGCCGGCGATCGTGATGGAGTGCGAGTCTGTTGGGTTGTGTGTGCCGGTGGAGAGGACGCGGCGGCGGCTGTGGGTGGCTGGGTGGGGGGTTGTGGCGCAGTTGGCCCCCGGGACCCCCCTGAGATCACGGGGTGGAGGCGCCCGGCGGAGGGAGTCTCGCCTTTGGGGCAATGAATGAAGAGCGGTGGAAGCGCCTTCCCGACTCCTCCGGGCGAACCGATTGGCCGGCGCGCGCTCGCGTGTGCGTGTTTAGGATTCCGAGCCGCCTGGGTCCTGGGCACCGCGGCTTGACCGCCCCGTCGCGATCCGGGTGCCCACGTTGCCCGCCCGCCCTGCGCCCGGCTTGGCCGGCGGGCTGGAGCGGCGGGAGTGGACGCGGAAGGCTGGGGCTCGGTTTCGGGCTGCCGGCGTAGGGAGATTCTGGAAGGAGGCGACCAGGCTAGGGGCTGGGGTCAGCTCCTCGGGCCCCACCCCCGTTCTCCCGTCTCCTGGCGGGCACGGAGCCGCTGTGACAGCTGGGCTCCTTCGCCGTATTCCTGTTGGGTGAATTGATGGTACCGAGTTCTCAGGACTGAAGTGTGGTTCCGTGAAGCCCCGGGAAGGGACGTGGCGAGCCGCTCAGTGATGCTGGCGGAGGGGCTTGCTCTGGTTCTGGGCTCCCCAGCAGTGCCCGTGCTCTCGGACAGCTGCAGTTCCTGAGTGGTGCGGAACGCCGGGGTGGATTACGGTAGCCACCCAGTGCTGGAGCGAAGAGGCCGCCTGGGGGCATCTGCACCCGTTGGGGGGCCCAGGGGGAAACTGAAGCCTAGAGATTTGCCTAAAGTTTCTCTTGGACGCTCTCATCCCATTCGCCATCCCGGCCTTTCCTACTCCCCTACCCCCAACCATTGCAAAATCAGGACCCTCCCTTCCAGAACATGGCACTTGTTAATTTTACAAACTGTATGTTGAGCTGGGATCTTTTGGTTGATACATAAAGCCATACAGATCATATATGATTTTGTTCAAACTAGCACAAGAATAAAAATGCCATCTAATTAGGTAGCTTTTACTAAACAAGTTTTTCTCCCCCAAACTCCTGAAAAACTGGCAGGAAGATTTTATTTCCCGCCACCTCCTGGATGGGTGCACTGAGCGCAGAGGTGAGGTGGTTTGTCATGGTCTTCCCATCAGCACCTAGGGAGGTGGACCTGCAGGTCTGGGCTTCCCTCCAAAGCCCAGCTCCCCAGGAGAGCCGTCCAGGGGCCCTCTGTAGGATGTCCAGCAGTGTCCTTGCGTCTTTCCCCTCTTGGGCACTGTGTGACTGCCGTGAGCCGGCTTGTGGGTGAAGCGTGCAGGATTAATTAATTCAGGATATTGTACACTGGATGGGGAGGCAGGTCCGCTAACAGTGGCTCACACGCATGCCCTGATTTTTTCTTAGATGATTTGCGCTCATCATGTCTGAACTGCTGTCCTGGTCAGGGACACAGCACTGTCACTGTGGCTGCTGTGAGGGCGGCTGTTTCCTTCCACACTGTTCTCATCCCATGTTGCCGCTGCCCCTGGCCAGGAAAGGTGAGATGTCAGAAGAGGCGTTTGGTTCTTCACATGCCTGGGAGAGAAGCAATTAATCCCTGTGTCAGGAGGAAGCAATGTTTGCAGGAAAGGTTGGGAGAGGTTGGAAAGCAGACTTTGCTTATTTGGTGTCTTGAGAGAGAGCAGAGAAAAAACTTGAAGTTAACTAGCTGGGCCCCAGAAGCCTCAGGCCCTTTGACCTGCACAAGGGGAACTGTGTAGATTAGTGCTGGGGTGTGCTGGTCCAAGCCCTTTGGAGTTTGACTGGATGGTGCCCTGCTGGTGGAGTGGGGTGGGGAGAGGAGGGCATCCCTGGGCTGTTCTGAACAGGTGAGTGAATGCCCACCCACAGGGGCAGCCTCACGCAGCTCCTGCCAGTTGAGGGGAAAAGCAGAGTTGACAGGTCTTGTGAATTTCCGAGAGAGAATTCGCAAGCCTGGGTATGTAAGCGTGGGCGCAAATTCTAGAAGCATGGTAGAGGGTTAGGGGTGAGTGTCCTTCTAGGAGGTCTGAAGCTTGACACCTGGCCCTATGTTTACCTATGTGATACCCTATGGGAAGGGTATCACACCATCAGAGAGCCATGACATGTGACAGCATGCAGGAATCACATGCCCTGTGGGCCGAGGGACTAAGAATGGATGGGTGCCCATCGTGGCTGCATCCAGGCGTCAGGGCTGGTGATGAGGTCTGCTGAGACCCCTTCACATGCTTGCCCGTTATGCATTCATCCAGTAGCTATTATATTTAACACATCGACAGCTGCCACACATAAGAGCCCCAGAAACTTCTCCTTGGGGCCACAATGTTTTGTTATGAAAATAGAATAAAAACTTTGAGTGTAATTTAAAGGTAAACATAAATAGAAAAACAAAATTTGTTGACTTCTATTCATTTAATCCATGTTTTTAGATCAAATTGTCACTATTAATTGTAACAATAAGAACATCAACAAGTAAGATTTTATATAGGCTTCACGCAGCCCGGGGGTCAAAACTAGAGTGAGTTAAATAGAACTCTCATGGCAGTTAATGTGTTAATGAATAACCGTCATGTGTAAAGTCAGACTCTGCATAAAACTGTCCATATAGTCCCATTCCCAAGATAGATCCCACAGTTGAGTCTCTGAGATGGTAGGGGATAGGACAGAGAGGGTCCCAGCCCTCATGGGAGGGGGACAGAGGATCGCCCGCATCAAATGGTCTATAAGCTGCCCTGAGTGGTGGGAGACAGCAAGACAAAGCAGGGCACCGGGGAGGGCTGGGTTGTGGGGGAGGGGTGAGGAGCCTCCTTTTTTAGGTGTGGACCTTGAGGTTCGGAGCAGTGGAGTGACTTGCCCAAGATCACACAGCTGGTACGTGGAAAGTCAGTGGATCTCTGATCTCCAGCTCTTGGGCCAGCTCCTTCACCTCCACCACGCCAGGCTGGGGCCTTTTAGAAACTCCCAGATGAGTGGAGACTCCCTGCAGTTGTCACCTCTCACTTATCCTGTCTGCACGTCCAGGCCCTGTCCCATCCCCGGGGCCTCAGCAGACCCAGGATCGCAGAGATGCCATTTGGAGCCCGTTTGTATGAGAGAGGAGTTGTCTTACATTCTAAAAGCAGAAACTATTCTTAAAAGTAGTAGCAGACTTGGGAGCATCATCGATCAGAGCAACCAGTCAGCCGACATCTCTTCAGTAGCATGTGACTTAGAAGTGACTCAGTTACTGGTGAGAACAATGCAGCCTCGCTGCCCTCTGGCCTGTAGAGCGGGATGCTCAGGTATGATGCTCAGTGCCTTCAAAGGCAACTTTGTTGGTGCCGTGAATGAAGAGCTCGCATTGGCGCTTAGCTGGCTGAGCACTGGGAGGCTGTTTCCACTTGCACAATGTCGTTCTTTATTGGCCTCTGTCATTAGGGTCTGATTTCTTTACTGAGATGGCTTCTCCTTTCAAATAAAGCACTGGGACAAAATGATTTGGTATCGACCTATGTCTCCACGGCTATGAGCTGAGACATAAAGGGAGCAGTTATCTAGTTAGTGTGTCCAGTTAGTTATCTAGTTAGTAGTTAGTGTCCAGGAAGAAAAGTGAAGGTTTTGTGTTCGTTTGGGCCAATGTAGAATTTTCAATTTGAAGCGTGGGAGCTGGGGAGGGAGAGAGTTGATTATAACAGCTGTCATGTGTCATGTCCCTACAGGCTTGCAGCTGGCTCTGTGTCAGGCAGGTCACACAGGCGTATCTCCTCGTGTTCCTTAGGGGCTAGAAGGCTGTAAGAGAGGACACACCCCTAAGCTTGTAGCATCCGGATGTACAGGAGGAAGCATCAGGGAATGACAGTGGTGGCAGGAGCTCAGTAACGGGGTGGGGGAGCATAGCGCTTGTGGCTCCAGCAGGAGAAGGCAGGCGTGAATCAGCAAGTGGTTCAGTTGCGGGTGGTGGCAAGTGGGAAGCAGCTTCTCCTCTATGCTGGTTTCGAAGGGATGTGGAGGATAGGAGACCATGCCCAGCAGCTCTCTGCAGCATTTATGCATCCCCCAGGTGCAGCCCCGAGCCAGGTGCATGGGGGCAGAGAGTCGGCACTCAGCATGAGCGCAGCACTCAGATCAGTGGGCGAGGCAGAACTTGTGCAAGTCAGGATTACATAACGCTGCTGACAGGAGCCTTCGCGGGGCCTCAGGAAAGTGCAGCAGGAGCTTTGGGGTTGCACTGTTCTGGGAGACTTCACCCCTGGCCTGAGAGCTTGTGTCCTATAAAAGAGTTAATACCTGCTAGGTGCTTGGAACAGAGCCTGGCACATAGTAATTGCTCAATAATTATTGGCTCTTGTGGTATCCTTTAGTGCTAGTGCTCATAGCCAGGGGTGTCTCCATATTCTATTCCAGCATGTTCTACCTCAAAGGCCATAAGCCCGGAGCCCTTGGAAGCCTTGGATTCTAGCTGGGTTTCTGTAGGCAGGTTGCTTCACCTGTCTGGGCTCTGTCTCCTCCTCTGTGCAAAGAGGGCGCTGGGTAAACAGCTGCCCTCCAAGACCCTTGAGCTGACCTTGTGGGCAGGCTGTGGATCAGTTTGATGCAATTAAGCAGAGAGTGGAGCTCTGGCAGCTCTAGTGCAAATGTGCTGGTGTGGCTGGCTTTTGGATGTCACAGCTTGAGCCTCCCTCCAAGCTTGAAAGAGTCCTGGGGGGGTGTGGGGGGCCTCCCGGCTGGGGCAGACTCTCTCTGACACCTATTTTACATTTCTAGAACTCATCCTGGGCCAGGCTTTTAGGTCTCTGAAGAAAGTGAGGCTGGCAGATCCTCAAAAGCAGAGGGTATCATGATAATGGAAACTTGGACACTTTCCAGAATTGAGTTTGTGCTGAAAATATTGAAACAGACAGCCCAGGCACCCAGGTGCCTGGAAGATACCCCAACATGGGCAAATAATTAGATGCAGGCCAGGCACAATTATGCTTTTCCTATACTATGCTGGAACCTGGTGGCTTAACATGTTCTCTTGAAATGGAACATGCTCCTGCTGGACCTTCGTGCCCCTGTGGTCAAAAAGACAGTGGTATGGCTGCTGGTGGGAGGACGTGCCGAGAGAGGTGGCGATTCCACCCCTCCCAGGTTCTGTCCTCCATTTCTGTGTCCTTGTAGGTAGCTGCCCAAGGGACTGGGTGCATGGCACCTTTGCTAGGCGGTCAGAACCTGCATTGCACAGTCTGAGGGGTCCGAGGAGATGTGAGATGGATCGTTACCCCACCCCTCATTGAAAGAGGTCTGGGCAGCTTGTCCGCCCTTTCATGACCCCTGTTTGCTCACTGGCACCAAAGGAGAGAAGTTCACCAGCACCTTCGCACTGCCAGGCAGCCGGACATTTGGCACCCATGACAGATGTTCTTTTTGCACAGGTGCTGGATCCCTTAGGCACTTAGAGGAGTAGCGCAGGTTGTGGGCTGAGCCTGGGCTCCATGCTGACTTGGGTTCAAGTCCCTGCTCTGCTTCGTTCCATTACCGTGACCCTGAACAAGTGGCTTAATCTTGTGCCTCGGTTTCCTCATCTGTAAAGAGGGGTTAATGATCTCTACCTTGTCGGGTGGCTTGAGTATTAGAAACAGTATAATTTCGAGTTCAGGGGAGCTCCGCAAATTGAAACACTCTCTTCTGGCCAAGTTCTCAACCTATCGAGAGATAGGCCAGGAGGAGGACAGGTGGAGATCACATGTGATGCTCGGTCCTGCCTGAGGCTGATGTCGGAGAATGTGGCTGAACTAGTGGGTGAGAGAGCGGAGAATTGGGCAGTTAGCTGGACTCTCCCCACCTCCCCCCAGTCACCTGCAGAGTCGGAAAGTGTCAGCCTGTCCTGTGGCTGCAGGCAGCAGAGGGAAGTGCCTTTCCTGTGGGGGGAGGCGGGGCCGGGCTATGCACGTCCACACTCCTGGGATGGTGTAGATGCCACCAGGCGTAGACACCAGGAGATTACCCGGGTGAAGCTCCCTCTGCGTGGAAGGAAACACCCGGAATGGGCAAGCAGAGTCGCCCATGACAGGGAATAGGAAGTGCTGAGCTCGGTGCCCGGCCCACGTCGGGGGTTGGCAAATGGCGTCTGTTAGGTGTGCAGTTGGTGGGGGCATCAACTAGGTGGTGTTTTCTGCTGTAGGAAATGATCTGGCTTTAATTCAAGAAGAATGCCTCTTCCTCGCTTCTTGGCAGAGCGTGGGAGTGATTAGCCAAACTGGGATAATGACTAGCCGTGGACCTCAAGGCTCCAATCCACTGTGAACACAGTTCACAAGGAGCTGAGGTAGCGGCTGACTCCCAGCCTGGGCCTGGAGAACCTCTTCCACCTCCTCTCCCTTGGCCCCCCACATGGCCCGCACTTCCACAGACTGCTCTGCCTTCGCAGAGAGGCCCCTGGCCGGCCGGGCCAGGACTGGGATGCACTTGAGTCCCCGGCCACTGGAGTGGGGGGGCCTCCCACATCCGCCTGTCCTGCCCCTCCATCGCACCCCTGCCCTGCCACTGTCGCTGCCTTCAGGAAGCCTCTGCCAGTCACTCTTGCCACCCTCCCCGCCTCCATGTGCCTTTCTACCCCCACCCAAGAGTAGCCTTCGTCCTCTGAGCTGCTGCAGCCCCACTCGATTGCGCTGAACCTGTTGCGCGCCGTTCACTGTGCTCCAGCGTCCTGGGGACTCACGGCACATTCTCATAGCTGGACCCGCACACAGTTGTGAGTGACTGCCATTTGTTGAATTAATGCATCAATTAAAAATTATTCTTGCAAAGGCTAGTTTGTCCTGGAGAGTTTATGTGGGCCTCTGAGTGTGCACCCAGAAGACAGAAAAGAACCCTAAATTTAGTAGTACGGCACAGGAGAGTTAACAGTTGTCATTCAATTTTCAAAGGAGTCAAGATTCCTTGGATTTACTGGCATCAGGTTTTTGGGCTATTAAAGGGGAGTGCTATAGTGTTTTTGTCTCGAGAGCCGTGGGGGACGATGTGGGAGCTCGGCTGGTGTTTCAGGAACCTGAGCAGGAGCCGTCTTCTCCGGGCGAGAAGCGTGGGGGCTGTCAGCAGGCCTCGTAGCTGGTATAAATAGCTCGGCTTTAAGTTCCATGCGCCTTTGTTTGGAATGTAAATATTTGCATTAAAAATATAAAGTATGTCCTGGCATGTATTTTTAGGGTCTATAATTTCTAAACCCCAAATCAGACTATTGGTCTACAGAGGATTAATTTTCTCTGATTTGTGAACCTGTTTATGTAAAGAGTCTTCCAAATGTACACACACCAAGCCGTGTTTGCTTTGTGCACGCGAAGATCGCCGGGATCACAGAAAGCAGCGTCGCCCTGGGGAATCTGGGCCGAGGCGGGTGTTTGTCTACACACACTCTGATCACTCTGCCGGGTCGTTGCAGCAGTGCGGGGTAGGGCTGGAGACGTTTCGCCGAGGTCCCCGTGGGGTCTCTAGGGCCTGGCTTCTCTGTCCTCAGTTTCCTGGACACCCAGGTGGGGGTTTGGCTGCAGCTGGCTGGCCTCTGTGTCTTGTACCCAGATGCTGATTGTAGAGTTGCTTTAGGAAGATGTTGAGAACAGGGTTCTTGTGCCCTCTTGGTGGTCTGATGGAGGGAGCCGGAAGTTCTCGTTTCTGGTTTAAACTTGAACTGGGAGGGCCTCTGTGTGATGTTTTCCTCCAGTAGATTCCTGGGGGCAGTTTAGCTTTGTAATTTTTCTGTGAAGAACCACCCAGATTTGTTGAACCCTCTCTTTACGCTGTTCTCGGTAGAGGGAGGCGGGTAGAGAGAGGCCGGGTTGGTGGGAGCTGGGCGGGCCTCCTGCCCTGGCACTGGGAAGGTTGTTCTTGAGGCTCCCTGGGCAGTCCTCCATGGAACCTTCCTGGCCCCGAGGCTCAGATGGAGAAAGCTGGGGATGTGGGGGTGAGCTGGCCTGCTGGGGAGGGCCAAATCCAGGCTGGCCCCCCATCCCCGCACAACTTCCCTCTCGTCACAGGATGAAGGGCAAGTGAGAAGAGAGCCAGGCGGGTCCTTACCAGGGACAGTCAGGGCCCCTGGCTCCCAATTCTGGCTTCCTGTGAGGCTTGTACCGAGGCCTCCTTGGTCCTTGCTTCCCAGCCAGCCTGTGGCCCCTGTCCTTGGGCGGGGACACGACCCCACATCCCACTGAACACTGATGCCTTAGGACCAGGAAGGACTCCCTGGGACAGCAGGGTCCCTTCCGTCATTCTTCCCTGTCCCATCTTGCAAAGGGCATGGTGTCTTCAGTAGCGGAAAACTGTCTCTCTGCTTTGGAACTTTTCCTTCCTTGGGGTCCTTATCTGGAAGAAACATTGTGTGTGCTTAGAAACGGCGAGCCTCGGGGAGGGCCGTCATCTCGTGTGTTCTGGGTGTCGTTGAATTCTGCAGACCCACGATTGCCTTTCCCATGGTCCTCTCTAGCCTGGCCCACAGTGGTGTGACCCTCCCTCATCGTCTGTCACAGTTTTTAATAAAGACAATACGCTCCAGAAAGGCCCCGTCCAACGCCACGGCAGTCCAGTCATCCAAGTGCGTGACATTGAAAGCCAGAGGAAATAGCTGCTTAGAGGACACGCTGAACTTGCCTAAGAAAGTTACCAGCAAGAATAAATGAGGGGAAAAGGACGCTCCGACTAATGAGAATGGTATCAGGCTGACGTGTTGTGTTGTCCTAACTTTGAAAAGCTATTTACTCCCACTCAATGGCAGTGTCTGTGAGAAATTAGCTGGGGAAGAAGTACAGAAGAGAAGAGTGGGGTCATAGTGAACCTGAGGTCCTCCTCGGAACTATCTTCCAGGCCAAAAAAGAAACATCATCTGCTTGCTGGTCCACAGTGGCAGATCCACGGATCCTTTGCATTGTACACGATTTGGCTCTGAGAAGAAAAATGATGTATTAAAAATAAGATGAAGCTTCAGTTGCCATTTGAGTGGTAGAAAATAAATTTGCTTTTGGCAGTTAAAACTGCAACAAATCAATAGAAAGTGGCCTGCCCACTTTTGAGTCAGCAGTTTTTTCGGTTTATGGAAGGGTGAAAAGATTTGCCTGCTGACAATCCCCTCTGGATCTGGGCAGAAGCTGCAGAACTATTTAGGGTTTCAGGGTACATACACGCGTGTACGCCTATCTTACAACGGTCTCATCTGGTTTATTTAAGAAATCATGAAACAGACTTTTTTTAAATCCATTCTACCTCTTCTTTTTAAAACAGCATTACTGAGATATAATTCACATTTCATACAATTCACCCATGTAAATAAAGTATGCGATTCATCGTTTTGCAGTATATTCACAGATATGTACAACCATCGCCACAGCCAATTTTAGAACATTTCATTATCTCAAAAAGAAACCATGTCCCCTTAAGCTGTCACCCCTGTCTCCTCATTCTCCCGTCTCTACCCCGTAGTCCTAAGCAACCACAAATCTGCCTTCTTCTCATCCAGACTCTTCTGCTCTGGCCGGCCGTGTGAACAGAGTCATGCAGAAGGTGGCCTTTTGTGACTGGCTTCTTTCACTTCGTGTAATGTTTCCGTGGTTCACCCGCCTGTGTAATAGCACGTGTCAGAACTCAATTCCTTTGTACGGCTGCGTAGTATTCCACTGAAAGGGTGGGCCACCATTCTCTTTCTCCATCTGTCCACTGAGAGACATTTGGGTGGTCTCCACCCTCGGCTCTTGTGAACAATGCTGCCACAAACATTTGTGTACAAGTTTTTTTGTGTGGATATACGTTTCCATTTCTAGTGTTATATTTTATGAGATGTTGTTAATTTTTCCTAATAATAAGAATCATTTGTTTTTCTACCTGCTCTTTCCCTGGCCCTAGAGAAGGCGCAATTCTCTGATTCTCTGAGGGGTCCTGACCTCTCGCTCATCCTGGCTGAGATACTGAATTGTCTGAATGTTAGAGCTGGAAAGGCCTTCAGGCAGACACAGTTCAGCTTCATTGTATAGATGGGGAAACTGAGGCCCAGAGAGGCCACACATAGAGTCAGGATTGAATTCAGGTTTTTGGAGTCACAATCTGACTACTCCGAATGTTCTCCCTAAACTCTTAGTGAACCTACTGGCCTGGGGCAATAATAAACACCAGTGGAGGTGGACAGATGGTGGCTGGGCCGCCCGGGGCACTGTTCTAACCGTCTTCTGATCTGACGGAGGCCCAGAAGGTCTCAGCCTCCAACAGCTGCTAAACAAGAACTGCAACTTGTGGCAACAGCATCTTTCTGTTTCTTCTTCCCCTGCAGCATCGGGAGGCTGACCACTTATCCGGGGAATAATTAAATTAGGAACCAATTTGGAGAATGAAATTTTATCTGATCTGGCCGAGCCCATAAACAAGGGGCTGTGATTGTGACTCCAGGATACATTATGAAGTTGTTTTTTAAAGACTTATGCTGGGCTAAAGCATTGAAAGAAATATGTGGAGGCCAGGCTGGGGGAGCTCCCGGGTGGGGGTGTGGTCCCAGGGGTTGGCTTTGTCCTCAGACTGGTCCTTCAAGCTCTTTGTTTCCAGGTCCCATTTGAGCTCTGATGAGAGAGAGAGACGTGTTTTGTGGCTGGGATGTTCTCTACGCTTAGGAAAGTTCTTCGGTTAAATCCTCATGGTTGTTATTAATACCATTGACATCCTAGAGCATCTTTACAATGGCAATAAGAAGTAAACTCGGCAGGAAGCTCAGGGGCTCTAAATCAGGGGTGCCGCTTTGGAGCTCCATGGAGCTTTGTAAAGAAATGCACAAACGCCCGTCCTACGCCAGCTCTGCTACACCGGATCTTTGGGTGTGGGTGCTGGGCATCTGCGTGTGTGCACACGTGTGTGCGCGTGTGTGTCTGCATATCTGGACCCACGGTCCTGAAGCTCTTTAGCTGAGAAGCACGGGTGGAACTAAGCAGTGATTGTCATCATTCTTCTGAGGGGACTTTCCAGCTCTTCCACAGCGAAGATGAGGGACAGGTAACCAGCAGGTGACTCGGGAATGAGTCTCGCTTGTCCTCAGTCCGTGTTGCCTTTGGGTTTCATGTCCAGATTCCGTGATGTAACTGGCACACATGTTCCCTCCCTCTGTAGCAAAACTGTGGGATTTTGGACGTTTTCCTTCTCTCTGGGAGTGAGCCCACCCTCCTCCCCACAGTGGCCCCGGCCAAGGAGGCTCCTTGGACAGCTGGTCCCTGCAGAACTGCCTCCTTTCTGTCTCTGCTGCTGGAGGCTTATCTGTCCTTCAGAATAGGAGGTGTGTCTTATTCAGGTTGTATCCCCAGGGCCCAGCCCATGGGAAGAAGTGACTGGGTGGATGGTTGGACAGATGGCTGGACAGACAGACAGATAAAAGGCAGGCGGGCATGTGTGGGCAAGAGCACACTGGGTAACTGAAAACCGTGACCCATGGTGCAGGGATGGCAAGGGTCTTGCAGACTGTCCGGTTTTATAGCTGGAGAAACTGAGGCCTGCAGAAGTCAGTGGTTTGCCCTGATCCCTCAGCATCACTAATGAAGAACACTGACCCTTCCACTTCTCTAACTCTTCTGACTCCAGCTCTACACGTCCTCGGGAGAGTCACCCTCTGGGGAAAAGAACTCTTTGTTGAGGACCTTGTGTGTGCCCCATGCTGTCCTTGGGGACATAGTGGTGAACTACAGACGGGGCCTCTATGCTCAGAGTGTGTGTTCTCATGGGGAGAGGCCGGCAGTGGACAAGTTCACAGCTGTTGGAGAACAGAAAGTCTAAGGGCTCTGTGATGGTGTGACTGGCTGGGTGATCAGAGAAGGCCTTGCCAAGCAGGTGACATCGCAGCTGGTCCTTGAATGAGGAAAAGCTGCTGCTGCCTGAGGTTTGGAAGAGGGAACACCCAATGCCAAGACCCCAGATGCAGAACCAGTTGGTGGGATGGGATTCCTTTATGCTCCGGAGAAAAATTCTTAGTTTGTAGCACACTCAGGTCGATTCCCTTCTGTTCTGCCTCATCCAGACTGTCATTTGCGGTTTCGCCTTCTCATTGTTCCGCCTTCGGGTGAAGAACACCTGTCCGAGGCTGGCTGGCCAGCAGCTGCTGCAGAGTTTCAGAAAACAGGGCTAGCAAGAAACAAAGAAAAACCCCAGCATCCTTGTCCTCTCGCTTAGGGTCTGGCTTAAGAGAAGTTATTTTTGTGTAAGCAGATGCTTGAGGGGGGAAGTTTTGGGGTGGGCAGCTGAAACCACACTCGTAAAAACAAGACTGAAATAGAGCTGTGAAATCCCAAAGGTGAGCATGGGCTGTTAAGTTGAATCTGGTGACAGTTTCAAGCAGTCCAGTTCCTGGAGAAGGGACACTTTGGAGAGGGACTAGGCATAGAAAACTCTTTACTGGTTTGGCCCCTCCCTTGAGCATTGCTTTTCTGCCTCCAGATGTTTCTCTCCCATGCTTAGTAAGAACCTCGCTCCTTGAGGTCCTGCAGTTGGTTGTAGTTCTCTGTCCACCTTCTAGGTAGTGGACCCTCTGCTGCCCGCTGCCCCAGGTCCTGCCATCACGTTTGTAGCCATGATCTCCATGGGACGGCACGCTGGCCTCCCCGATCCTCCATCAGGATGTTGTGGACCTCGTGTACACCTGGGCTGCTCCATCCAACATGTAGTCAGTCCATGTTAATGACGGGCTAATACGTAGGCTTCCCTTACAGAAACCATACCCAAAGCACCAACTGGCTAACCTGACACACAGTAGAGCCTCAACAGATTGTTTCTATCAGTTATCTTCATAAACTTGAAATCTCTCTCCGGTCCTCCCTGGATATCCTTAAGGGTGTCACATTACAAAGTTTTCCCAATAAATATTTATGAGTAGCTGTAGCAATAATATACATCTCTTATTTTATGTCATTTATGATTCATTTTTAAACTGTGAACAAAACATAAATTTCTCTGCTTCTTAGTAAATGGAGAGATATAGAAATAACTTTTTTTTCTGAGTGGTTTGATTTGGAGTCATTGCAGATTTTCATTCAGCCTCTCTCCCCCGGGCATGTGAGGCCACACTGCCTGGAAACTGTGACTATATTGACATTGCTCAGAGTCCCCTTAATCTCAGTACTCCTAGATGCTGCTTCATGTTTTTTTTAAATTTTGAAATAATTTTAGACTTACAAGAAGTTGCAGAAGTAGTATAGAGTTCCTGTGTGCCCTTCACCCAGCTTCCCACAACGATAACATCTTACATAACCCTGGGACATCGTCCAAGCCAGGAAACTGGTGCAACACCATTAACCAAGTCGCAGAGCTTGTGGATCTGGATTTATTACATATCCATAAAATCCTCCATAAAATTGTGGATCCCTAATTTTATGAAACCTAGGAGGGACCCACTGTACCTTGGAAGCATTTTAGACTTTCATAAACCTTAGTCTTGTTGTTCATCTTTCAGATTATTTTGGAATCCCTTCCAATTGGCAATCAATTGAAATTAGTTTCCATCAGGTCGACAAATACTAAAAGGTGCATTTCACATGTTCTGTGGGCCCACATGGTGCTTTGTGGGTGCATCACCCCTGGCGTGTGCACGCAGATAACCTTCTTCCCCAGATCTGAGAGAGTCTCAGAGATAAAGAAGCGTACAAAGCAGTTTGGTGGAATAGAACATAGGGCAGGGACTGGGGAGCTTGCGTTCTGATGATAGTAACCCACATGTATTGAGTACTTAGTATGTACAAGGCTCTATCTACTTTATTTTGTCTGATGTTCTCAGCAACCTTTGAGGCAGACACAATTAACATCCCCATTTTACAGAAGCAAACACTGAGTTCAGAGGGGCTCACCCTGCTGAAGTTCCTGCAACTCGGTGGTAGAGGCAGAACTTGAACCCAGGCTGCTTCCTTGGCTCATGTCTGCACATCTCTGGCCCCAGATCTCATTGACTGCTCTGTGTCCTGGGGCTGCTCACCTGACTTCTCTGAGCTTCCAAGATCTGTCCTGTCCCTTCCATTTCTGAGTGTAGTTGGTTTTATTGGTGCAAACAGTTGTACCTAGAGAGCTAGAAACACTCAAAAATCCAAGGAAAATTTCAACCCTGCCCCTTGTAGGTGCTTTTAAGGTTGGAAAAACTTCTGTAGTCTAATTTGGTTTGATGGGAGCCTCAATTCCAGTTGAATTATGCTCTGGTGTATTTTAATTAAACCATCTACAAACTGATTTCTTAAAGAGGCAAAATCCCCATGCAGCGAGCTGTGCCCGCGACCCTCTCCAGCAGCTCTGAGTCGAGTGAGCCTCGTAACAACCAGAGGGCTCACTCTCGGCCTCGTGGGCGGCATTAATTGTGAGATGCCACCGGAACGAGATGCGAGGGCATTATCAGCATATACTTAATTGATTTTTCATTCTCCGCAAAGGAAGGTTAAAATTAAGCTTGTTTGTAAATGGTGTTTAAACAGCGCAGGCTTGGGGCCGCGTCGTAGAAACTAACAGAGCAGGCACTGGTGGCTGGGCTCGATTTCCTCTTCAGGTGCTGGACTGAGCAGGTCACTCGACGAAGGTAAAGATTCTCCCCTCTACAGGGGCTGAAAGAGTATAAGCCTCTCCTCATAAATTTCACAGACAAGCCCTGCGCTCCAGCGCCTCTGGGGCGGCCTGGACTCCGGGGACGCATGTGTAATCGCATTAGCGTGATAAATTAAAGGAACCCATATTTTTTAAGTCATCAGGCAGAGCTGCATTAGAGAAGAGACTGTTATAGAGCAGAGTGCTGATAAATAGGCTTACGGAAAGGACTTTCGCTAACCTCACTCCAGGTAGAGGATGGAACATTCTGACTCTCATTCTGGAATTCTCCTGGAACCATCTCTGCTCAAACCAATGGGGGGCTTGAACCTGAGGCAGAATGCCATTTTCCAAGTGTTTGCTTGTTTTTTTTTTTTTTAGCTGTAACATATACCAGGAATAAAAAAAGCCCTCTGGGTGGGTTCTCTCTTTCCTTTTAATTCTCCCGATGATATAACTTTTTAGGTATTTCTGGAACTGGCTATATCATGTTCGGGGCCCAGTGCAATGTGAAAATGCTTATTAAAATGATTAAGAATTTTCAAAATGGGAACGACAGAGCACTAAACCAAGCGTAGGGTGCTCTGCGTGAGGGGCCTCGTGTGACTGCCCGCGGGTCCACGCCCACAGAGCAGGCTCTTGTAGGTCCGAAGTGCTGATCCTCTACTTTGATTTACAGCAACTTGTGTGAAAGTGGATTGTAAATGCCCCCAGGGCACGGGCTGCAAGCCCAATCACCTTGGTGTGCCCCCAGGACCTGGCAGGGGGCCTGACCCCAGCACATGCTTAGGAAATGCTTGCTGAGCTGAACCAATGCGTGGGGGGTGGCCTGGCCTGCTGGTGGGATTTCATGTGGCTTTCTTGGGTTCCACGCGTCAGGAATCTGGAACAGTCTACCTCTGGGCTCTTCAGAATGGACAGGGACAGGGACCAAAGTTCTCTAACGAAACTCACTGTCTTGATAGCTCAATGTTGAGAAAACCTAAATACAAACGCCTTCCAGAGTGTGTGTGTGTGTGTGTGTGTGTGTGTGTAAACCTCAAGTCCTAGTGATTTTTTACTACCAAATGTAAAAAGTTGACACACAATGATTGTCCGGTATCTCCAGATGATTAGCGTTCGTTTCTGTCTATGGCTTCATGTCACTGTCCCAAGAGGGGGAGGCCCCTCTCTGGCTTTCATCTCTGATGTCCTCTGCTGGGGCTCTGCCCCTCCCAGCTGAGTGGGGAGCTCCCGGAGAGAGCCTGGGATTCCGGGGCCACCACAGGTCCCCCTAGTCGTTCTGGATCACGGAGAAGGCCAACTCGCGGAGTCCGAGGAGGGGGAGTGGGGCACAGTGCGTCTTGGCGAAGGAACGGGATCCAGCGCAGGGACCATCCCTCCCTTGGAGCAAGTGGCTACGGGGCTTGGAAGGGACGCAGTCCTTTGTGCTGAGCCTTTGTTCTCTCCCAGCACAGAGCCCAGACTTGTCTGTCGGGCAGAGAGGAGCGGGCGCCCAAGGCTGGCTGCCAGAGAGAGGAAGCTTTCGGCAAAGAAGAGCCTGGACTTTTCAGGTTTTAAATTGGAATTGGGGTTCTTGAATGAGGATTAAAGTTACTTTTTTATTGGGAAGGAGTGTAGGGAATTGATACTGCGCGCAGAATACATTAGGAGAGCGGCCAGAGTCAGATCTCTCCAGAGCGGCGTCTCGGGGGAGTGACTGTGTACTGCCGCTAGCTTTTCCTCCTTTGTCCTCGGTTTGTGCAGAGGTCACTGGAGATGTGAGCTCAAAGGGAGCCAGGACGCCGCGCTCTCCTTTCATTGTCACAAGCCGATGGGTCTGAATGGGGCTGTGCCACTTGAAGAAAGGAAGAAACGGTCTTTTGTACGTCCTGGCCGGGGAGGGAAGGCAGGGCAGGAAGTGGCGGTGCCGGAGCTGGGCTCCTGCTGCAGAGCCTGCTGTGTGTGGCGGGAGCTCTGGGCCCTACCTGGGCTGTCTCAGAGGGGACTTACTCAATACAGCGCCTTCATGTCTTTTCCCTGTTAAGATATCCACAATCAGTGTTTTTATTTTGAAAAGGAAAATAGTATAACCCCCCCAACAATATTTGTCTGACCTGATGCGGGAGTCTGAGATAACTTGAACAGTAAGTCTGGTTTAAAGCTATTGGGGAAAAAGATTTTGATACACACATACACACACGCACACACATGCACATGCACAGAGAGAGAAGGAAAGAAACACGAAAAGATGAGTGCTCCAAAACAAGCTCTCTTCTCTGCAGAACGTCATGAGCTCTACAGGGGCGGGGAGCTCATCTGTCTTGTCCGCCCACTGTACCCCGTGCCTACACAGATACACTCAGAGGGATCTGTTAATGAATGAATGAATTAGGGACAAGATTCATTTCAGGGCCTGTGAGTTGGTGTTCTTGGGTAGTGGTTTCAAATGGAAAGAAACTATAAAGATATAAGGACATCAGACTGTCATGTTTGATACGTCATGGTCAGCGCTTCGCATAGCTCAGTCAGTCTCCCCTCCAGCCCTGAGAGGTAGGTGGCATGATACCTGTTTATAGAGGGGTCAGACTGAGGCTCAGAGAGGATGGGTGACTTGTTCAGGGTCAGCCAGCTAGCAGTGGCTGGGCCAATGTTTGCTTTGCGGACTTCCTGTGCTACAGGAAGCATGGGGGTTGGAGGAAGGTGGGGAGAAATACCATTTCTGGACAGCCAGGTGTTTGGGATGGCTTGGTGTCCCCACTCGGTGAGCCCTAACTGTAGAGGGACACAGACAAGGAAAGAAACCCTGAATGCTAGGCGTCCGTGGGGAACGAGACACACCCAGGCCCTGCCTTACGGCGGTTTGGAGGTTTGGGTCTAGGGGGTGGACCAGGTGGGAACACTCAGCCAAGGGACCATTTAGCTTCAGTTGTGATGAGAGCCACAGAGGAGAGACGTGGGGGCGGGGCGTGATCTCCGGGTCAGCTTGTGGAGGCAGCAATCCCGGCCCGGTGGAGGGTGCCGGGTGTGGGAGCTCCAGGTCACGATGGAGGAAGCTTGGAGGACAGCTGGGTGCCGAGGACGCTCTGAACCGGGCTATGGGGAGTGAGGGGCGGTCGAGTCTCAGATGTCGTGTGAGCGACGGTGTCGGTCTCTGCGAACATCAGCGTGGAGGTTACACAAATCCCCGGTGAGGTGCCACGACCCATGGTTCTCTCTTTAAGGGTCTGAATGTGCTGGAATCCTTGATCCTGGAGACTGGATTGATGTCCACAGCCCACCTACCCTCCCCACACCACCTGCCACCTGAATCTCAGCCCCTGCAGTCAGGTGGCATGTGCCTCCCGTCCAAGGCCCTGGGAGTTCCATGGACTTAACTGATTTCTTGCTCTACTCGATTTGAGAGATTTGAGAAATTCTCTGCAAGCGACTTGCAGAGTGGAAGATTCTAATGGCAATAGTGCTAGGATTCGGAGTCTTTCCGCCCTGGGGCCCTGGCCCTGTAGGTCAAAGTGGAAGATGATGCTGGGATAGAGGGCAAGTTGCCCTCTGCGCGGGCAGCAGGACGCCTGGGCTTGCTGTGACCGCACACGCTTCTGCCCTGAGAAAGTCTTCTGTGGAGGGAGACCATGTGGGAGACATCTCTCTTAAAACCCCCCTCTCAGACCTGTCCCCTGCGTTGTGTGTCCAGCCAATAGGTGATGCCAAGCTGAGCAGGCCTGAGGTGTGGCCAGAGGGTGTGGCCGGGGGGAGGGGGGGGTTGGTCCTGGCCGAGTCCACCCGGGAGGAGCCATTTTAGACCCTGGAAACCCATCAAACCTGGCAACTGGAGGTCATTAGCCGTCTGACGGCGAGCCACATTGTAAAATAAGCCCTAAGTGGTTATGAGCTCTTTTAACCATTTTAAAATGCGAGAACAGAGGAGGCTTTGGTTTGGCGCCTCTGAGAGGAAACGGGCGTCGTCTGATATTCGCGTCCACGGTCAAGGCTGGCTGCGTTGGCTCACTCACGCTCCTGCCCAGTGGCCTGTGTGCCTTTGCTCTCTCTGGGTTTCTGACGGGGCAGAAACTCATCACCACTTACCTGACTTTCTCTTTTTTATGAATTTTTAAAAATTGGAGTATGACATATATACGTTAAAGAGCATGCACCCTAAGTATGCGGCTTGATGGATTCTCCCAAGCAGAACTCACCTGTGTAACCAGCACCCAGCTGAGGTGTAGGAACAGCACCCCCCAGCCCCCCACCCATGGGAAGCCACATTCTGACTTCCACAGGCTAGACTGGTTTTGCCTGGGTTTTGTACTTTATATAGCTGGAATCGTGCTGTCTGTTCTCTTTTGAATCTGTTTTTTTTTTTTTTTTTTTTGCTCAGCGCTACATTTGTGAGATTCTTCCTTGGTGTCGCTTGTTCATTTTCACAGCGGAATTGCATTTATCCATTCTACTGTGGGCAGACAGTTTTGGGCTCTACAAACAGCACAATGTGTGTTCTAGTTCATGTCTTTTGATAACCATATGGATGCATTTCTGCTGGTCTTTGGGAGTGAGTTTGCTCAGCTTCAGTAGATGATGCCAGTTTTCCAAGAGACAGTGCCGATATACAGTTCCCACCAGCAGTGTATGAATCTCCTGAAAGATGAAATAAGAGCCTGCAGAGAAAGTAAGATGAGACCTGACTTCCCCTTTGTCCCCTGCCCAAGTTCCCAAAAGGAAAAGACCCCGGGGGATAACCCCAACTCTTCTTCGGGTTGAACTAGGACCTAGAAGAGAGAAGGCCCCTATGATGCCCCAGAAAGATGCCCCTGTCCCTACTGGGGTTCTGCACCACAAGGTCACGTTGCACTGGAAACCAGTCTCTGTCTGAACTTGGGGCTGGGGGTTCGTTGGTCTCTGAGAAGAGCCCAGAATCCAGCATTTTAGTCGCCTGGCTTTTGGGTGTCTGTTTGCAGTGAAGTAAAGCCTCCAGGCTAAAGTTTGAGATGAGCGTGGCTGGCCTGGTAGCAGCCTGAGCTTCTTTCTCCTGGGAGGGCCCTGGGGCTGCCACCATTCAGTGGCTCAGTCAAGAAAGATCTTTATTTGCAGATCAACCTAGTCTCAGAACCAACCGGTTCTGCACAGACCAGCTGGACCTTCCCACCCCATGTTCCAGATGGGGAAAGAACTTTTCCTGCCCCAGAGCTGCTGTTCACTGTGACTAGGGGTCCAGAGTGGTGGGAGGAGGCAGCTGGCATTACGCGCATCCGTGTGGGTTCACGAGCATTCTGAGCGCAGGTGTGCTGGGCTCTCTGTTCCAGGCGGGAAGCTGGAGAAGAGAGGGCTCCGTACTGTCCCTGAGCAGCAGAGCCCCGACTGCGGGGTGTGCCCTGCCCTGGCTCTGTCAATTCCCAGCTCACAACCGCGGCCGTGGCTGGATGAGGGAGACTCGGAAGGAAGGAAAATCTGTGGCCATGAGCTTCAGTCACCTGGGATTACTGCTCACCCGCTGCCCCTGCCCCGAGTAGATTCAGGAAATCTGGGCCAGGGCCTGGAAGCTATTTTTAGCAGGCGCCTTAGGTGAGTCTTACATCAATTTGGGGCAGCAGTGACTTCCCAGTGCCTTCTGCTGGGAGGCTGGGTAGGGAAGGGAATGGAGGAAATAGGAAACAGACCTTGTACTCAAGGAGCTCCTGGCTCCAGCAGCCCTGTACAGGAGAACATTCTGGAAAGCTGGACGTGCTCCATACCTGTGCCTTCCGACACAGCAGCCCCGGCCATGGTGGCCACAGAGGCACTTGAAATGGACTAGGATGACTGAGGAACTGAAATGTTAAATTTCGTTTAATTTTAACTAATTTAAGTTTAAAACACAGATAATTCAGTTGTTAGAAAACTTTTAAGAAAGTTTGGAGCAACTTGGGCACATAATTCCTTTTCTACCTGTAAGTTTTATGAAATCTAGATACAGGTCAGGTACTTCTGATGAAAATTTAGCTTCCAAATTGAGATGTGCTGTAAGTTTAAAATATACACTGGATTTTGAAGACTTAGCATGAAAAAAATGCAAGATTTTTATGAATGACTATTATACTGACTACACATTGAAGTGATATTATTTTGGATATATCAGATTGAATAAAATATATGAAAATTAACTTCACCTGGAACATTCAAACTTAGGAATGTTTTTGCGGGACAGTGTGCTCTAAGGATTCCCCCTTCCTTGCGGGAATTTGCCCCAGAGTGCCAGGGATTGGAGGGGATGAGGGAAGCCTCTGCTGTCCACCCTTGTGTCGCTCACCTGGGAGCAGGGTTTCCTGCTTTGTACACACCTGGCCCTGCAGATGGCCTCCAGGCCACCCTGATGGGTCTGTTGGGCCCTGGCCAGCCTGTCCAGCTCCTTGGGTACTTTGCCCAAAGAGGAAAACTGCCACCTCCCTCCAGGTGGTGTGTTTAGAAATGAGTATTTTCCTTAATGTGCCAAGCTAGGAAGAAAGACCTGAGCATGTCTCACCCAGGGCTCCACCACGGTCTCAGGAGAGTGGGACATGGCCGGCTGCTGCTGAGGGCGAGAACTCTGCCTTTAAATTTTAATTCAATTTCAATTCAATTCAATTCAATTCAATTCAATTCAATTCTCTACCCCGGCGGGGTAGTGAGCGCCTACAAATACTAAGCTACAGGAATGTGGCCCAGGAAGCCAATGGGGTCTTATTTCTGCCTCCTGCCTGGGCCCTGCTGTTTCTGGAGGAGCAGTGGGAGTCCCAGAGGGAGTCCTGTGGAGGCTGCGGCGGGTGGGGACTTGCAGGTGGGTACCTGAGAGCGTCACCAGACTCTCTCGTGCAGTTTCCAAGTTGAATCCACAGCCCATGTGACTGACACGTGATCTGTCTTCTTCGCTGGACTCTGGGTGCTGCCCCAGGCAGCCTGCGAGCTCCAGCCAGGTGAGGGGTTCGCTGCTCTACACGGGGCCTGACACATAGTAGGGGTTTCATGGTCTTTGGCAAATGGGTTGATTTGGAGGGTCAGATTAATCTGAGGGTCAAATACGGCCCTCATGCTGACCTCCCCGCAGTACACCCCCCCTGGGTGGCATGTGTGTTTTTCTCGGGAGAGATTCCCAGAGGGGCTCGTGGCTTAGGAGTGGTCAGGAACCTCAGATCTACGTTATGCTTTAGTCTCAATCTCTAAGTGCAGGTTTTTCTTTTTTTCCAGAAACTTTCTTGGACAACACTATAACTGCTATATATTGCAAAGAGAAATCTTGTCATTTCTATGGAGTTTTTCTCTTTACAAAGCACGAACACAACCATCCCGGGTGGGCCCCCTCGTCCAAAGTCCTACAGCTAAAGGAAGGCACATCTGGACCTTAGATTCAGAGGCACTCCCATCTTGGGGTGACTTCTTCACCTTTATTACAAGCTACATGTAATGCCGCCTAACGCAAAAATCCTGGTTTGGTCGGGCCTGGGGGACAGGGAATGTTAAGTGAGGCAGAAATCTGTGTTCCCTCCTCGAAGGATGGGCTGGCTGGCTGGGAAGGCCAGGCCTCAGGCTGGCCTCTGTGCCCAGTGTCCCTTGGCAGGAGCTCATGGAGGAGCACTGGTCCTGCTTTGTGGGTCTCCTGTTTAAAGTCAGCAACTCAAACATTTACACCTTGACACCATAAACTCTGACTCCCCAGCCCTCTGCAGCCGCCCCAGTCCCCAGGCCCTTCACCCTGTTTGGTGAGTCTCCTGCTGTGTCCTCCCTCGGTGCTCACTGACCTTGGTGACCTTGAGACTTGCCAGAGACCCTGGACTCCCCCCACCAAGGCCCAGCCTGATGATCCTGCACTGTTATTCCCTCCGGGGTTGCCTCTGCCCGTTTCCATCCCTGCCACACAGCACCGATGGGGAGGGAGCCCCCCAACAGTAGAGACTTCAAGACTCTTGCATTTCCTGGCTGTATTTATGGTCTGTGTGGCATTGCTTTGTCCTGGAGCTGAACCTGCAGAATTCGGTTGAACCCAATTTTCTCTGTATTGCGGAGTGTTACAGGATGTAGGAACTCAAGTGGGATGTTGGTTTGTGGGAGTTCGCGACTTTGCCTGGTGAATCCTGCAGCACAGATACCGTCCCCTTGTGAGAGACCTCTGGGCCGTGGGTGTCTGTGCAGTGACAAGTGATCACCCTCTTCACCTCTGAGAGACAGAGTTC
Source organism: Propithecus coquereli (assembly GCF_000956105.1). Taxonomy (NCBI): domain Eukaryota; kingdom Metazoa; phylum Chordata; class Mammalia; order Primates; family Indriidae; genus Propithecus; species Propithecus coquereli. The sequence continues at coordinate 722,580 of NW_012142634.1, forward strand.
TCACCCTGCCTGGTCCTGTCCTGTTCACATCTGACCGTAGCTCAGCCCGCAGAGAGACATGCTCAGGTGTGTTCTGGTACTTTCCTCCTAGTTTGGATGATCTCTTGTGCTTTCTTTATGCACTTGGGGCCCCAAATACCATGAAGCTGAGCATTCTAAAGTAAAAATGATTCTGTTTTTATTGTTTGAATTTGTGTTTCATATTAAAATAGAACATTTTACAGTTATTCACGAGACAAGGTATTTTAAAACAACTGTTTCCTCTGTCTTTCTGGTATATGCTTTTAAAATTTAAGAGCAAGGACATTAAAGCAGGTGATGAAAGCAGAATTTTGAATAAGAGCATAGTGATGCTTTTTACGGCAGACATAGAAGACATTAAAATGCATGCGTTTTGATTTTCTTTATCTGGGTTTGAATAGGAAGAACTAGTTATTTCAGCAGACAGTAAAGTCGTTTATTTCTGATGCATTTCAGCAAGCCAGCCTTCTAGAAGAGGCCAGAATGAAACATAGAGCTGTGTGACACAGACCAGACCAGACACATGCCATGCTGGTCAGCTAAATGTGGACCAGAGAGCAAGTGACAGTAGAGTGATAGTGTGATGACGGCTGCCATAATTAGGATGGCTCCCACCTGTGCAGCCCTTACAGGGCCCCGCCTCCTTGCTCCACACTTCCCATGGAGTATCTCCGTCTCCCCTTTGGCTCCATTTAGACGAGACATTATCATTGTCAAGCCCATTTTTCAGATAAGGAACGGAGATGGGCTTAGTGTCAGGCCGTGGAGCCCTGACGAGAACCGTGGCTGCCTCGATGACCCGTGTCCTTGTGCCCACCACTCTGCTCCGAGGGGTCAGCACATAAAACACTGCAGCGTGGGGGCTGGGCTCCTCCATCCCCTTGGCTCTGCCTCTGCCCCCCAGAGAGGTGCGAACTTGAGGCAGCTAGTCCTGGAATTAGCCATATGCTCATTTTTTGCTTCAGTTGTTTCACTAATTGAGGCAAAGGTTCTGGGAGTTTTGACATTAAGTATCTGGATAATTGCCTCACTGTATCATTTTCGCTTTACTTGCTTAGACACAGGCTTTAATGAAATTTGAAAACTCAGCTCTACTTGGGGGAAATAATACCAACTTCTGCTTCTAACTTCATTTCCCCAAAGCACTTGCTGGCTCAGGCTTTGAGGTACAAGCACGTAAAATTCTCTAACTGCCCTGTTTATCGGATTTGAAAGTCAATCCTGATTTGGGACAGATCGCTCAACCCTGATCCTTATCTGGGAAACGAGGGCTTTAAACAAGAAGGTCTCTCAAGGGCCTCCTTTTGGATCTGAGGTTCAGTTCTGGCAGCTTCCATGCCCAGCTGGATCATAAGTCGTAGGAAGCAGGACGGAAGTGTGCCCAGAGTAAGTCCAGAAGGTGCCAGCGATTTCAATGAATAATGTGAACATAGATGACTGGCCAGAAAATATCCACAGGAGATAAATATCTAAGAGCTTCACGCTACCTCTGAAAAATGTCCCTGATCTCTTCTTTGTGATCTCCGAAGATAATGTGAAGGGGGTTCAAAGTATGCTGTTTGTGGGTGTCCTGGTGTCCTTGGCATAAATGTAGGCTGCGGAGTCTGGGGTGCCATTGTCCTATCACTTAAGTCAGGGGCTGCACGCCCAGCGCAGCTCTAAGTCCAGCCAGTTACTCTGAAATGTGTAAACGGCTCCTCTGCTCCAGCTGCAAAGCACCTCTGGGGTGGGTCCGAGCCTCGTGGGTTGGGGTGAACGGGACAAAAGGAGGAGCCGAGGCTGCAGTGCGTGCTGATACAGTCCTGCTCACACCAGAAGGCCTTGCACAGTCTCCGAGAGCTGTGGCTGGGTTGGGGTTTGATCGGTGGGGGGAACAGGGAGACTACAGCCCAGAGAACGAGGTACTTGGCAGCCCAGGTCAGGGTGTGCCTCCCTCCCCAAGAGGAAATGTCTCTCTTTTTTAAATTGTAAAGTGAACACTTTTGGCCATTCCTAGGGAAAAGCATCTTGGGATTTGTTCATAATTGTTCATTTATATGCAAGGTTTTGGGTGTGAAAGCCTCAGAAAAATGGAGTCAACCAAAGAGTTTCCAGTGATGTCATCAACTGTGTTGTCATTGGAAGGTGAAAATAATTCCAGTTTAGGAACATTTAGAAAAAAGATTATCTCAAATTGCTTTGTGACAGTGTAAACTTGTTTTTTTTTTTCAGCCAGTTTCATAAGAGGAGAAGTGGGTTAGGTCCCAAAATAGATGCAGAAGCAGTGACACAGCTTGTCCTAGCGGTTGTGCAGTCCTACACCTCATGGGTAGCCAAAGAGTTTCGAGAAGCATCAGTCCCTTTCATCCCATTTCTTCCCCAGCTGGCCGATGCTCAGAACGCTCGCAGCCTAACTCTATAATGTGCCGAATGACTTTTTTAACCCAAAAATCTTGTCCACCAGCCACACAAACCAGTAACTTTCTCAAATCAATTAAATGGAGGTGCTCATTTAATTACATAGGTAAATGGTATTTTTTTTCTGGAGTGCAAAAGAGGAAAAGTAGCTGAGAGACCAAAAAGAAAAAAAAAAAAAAAGAAAGAAAGAAGAAAGGGAATTTGGGTTTTTAGTTGACTCTGAATACTTGATGTTTTTGAAACATTTCCAAATTTGCTTTACAGGAAAGGAATGAAAATGATCCAAAGGGAAGAGGGATTTTTTTCCCCCTTCTTTTGTCCTGAGCTCAGTACCTGGGACTTTGTGGCATGTGCTGAAAAATTATGTCGGCTGAGTGAATTCACAAATTTGCCTGAAAGGGTTATGAGAACTGAGAATGGATCAAAATAAAACAAAACAGAAAAAAACTAAACTTCCGGCCACAGATAAGAATCATATAATTTACTAAGACGTATCATTTTGGTGTGTTTTGTTAAGCGTGAAAGCTAATTTAGAAAAGGCAGGAAGGTGCTGTCGAGGTTGGCAGGAATGAGATACCGTAAAGAGGCCCTGGAATCAGAGAATCACCCCCGTTTCTGCTCCCGGCAGACCCCGGGAGGCGGGGAGTGGCTCTCTGTGGGTGTCAGGAGCCCTAAAGCCAGTGGTGCCCAGGGCCAGCCCTCTGAGCAGCCCCGTAGCAGAGTCCAGTGACAGCAAGAGGCCTGAGAGACGCAGAGAAGTGGGTTTTCAGTGACACAGAGACTAATCCTAGAGAGGCAGAATTTTAAAACCTGCCAAATTTTAAATACCAAAAAAAAAATTTATTGGGAGTTCTCTATTTATGACTGTGCTACATTTTTATACATGTTACTTGCCTTTTTTTCTAAGTTTCTTCCACCAGGAAATTTTTGTAAAAGTCAACAAAAGAGACTGTCTTGCCTTCACAGAGCTGACGGTCCAGTGGTCAAGGCAGATGCTTGTCAGACAAACACACACACAGATGGAGGGTGGGAGAGGCTGGAGGAAGAAGGGCGGGGCCCGGCGTGGTCTGGGGGGTCATGGAGGGGCCCCTCTGCTGAGGTCTAACGGGGGGGGGCAGGAGTGATCTAGCAGGATCTAGCAGGATCTAGCAGGGCCGGTGGTGTTAGGGAAAATGGGAGTCAGCCAAGGAGGCTGGGGGAGGCAGAGGGACGGACACACAGAAACAAGGACAGTGGGATGAAGACAGGGAGTGAAGGTGATACTGCAAGGGAGGGTCAAATGTCCCCATTTACAGCCAGCAACTGAGGAGGGGCTCAGAAGTTGGGGGACCTGCCTAAAGTCACAGAGTGGGTGCAGTTGTTTCATTATCTTTCGGTGTCCACTGGGCTGTAAGCCCCACGAAGGCAGAATGTGCCTGCTCTGCTCACCCTAACTCCCCGTGGACTCCAAGTCCAGTGCTCGCATGCTGCTCCGCGGCCTCCGCCGTGCCTGTGGAAGGATGGGGAGGGCGTCACGTAGGCACTTGGGTTATCTCGAGGGAAATTCGTCCTGACTCTGAGCTGACTTGAGGGCTGAACTACTGCGTGCTTTGACCAAATATTTATTTTCCTGAAACAGAGACCAGAGCAGTTCTTGATAGGAAGTCAGCTATGAGGACTTCCTTTAAGTCAATTTTTTTTTTTTTTTAATTTGAGAGTCTTTTTTAGCCTGGGAGGAAATCTGCTCTCTGCAAACAAGTCCCAACCTTCATAATGAGGCCTGAATGCTTTCCAGATCTTTATGAAAAAGATTCCACTCTTCTGTGGTTAATTCAAAGAGGTTACTAATTTCTCATACCAGAGATCGTTTGCTTTGTGGGAGAGGGCTGCGCCTGAGCCAAGATCCACTTATTTTCTGAACAAGTTTTTTTATTAACTTGTTTACATAGAACTGAGGACACAAAACAGCTCTCGAAGCTCAGCTGTCCGATTTTGTCCGCTTTTTCACTGCCCCGTGTCCCCCTCTGCTCTACCTCGCTGCGGAAGGAGGCTTTTCCTCCCGACCTAGCGGCCTCCCCGTTTCTTGACAAGATGAGCCAAACAGCGGCAGTTTAGGGCGTGTCTTAGCTGTGCTCAGGAAAGACATTCTTGGAGAACATACCTTTGTTATAATATTTATTGAATTTTCACCTTTCCAGCTCCAAATACTGAAATTTGGAGAGTTTTATTTTTTTAAATCATACCCCACCAACACTTTTAGTTTGTCTCTACTTAATGGAGGAAAGAAAAATTCCTTTTTGATAGACTAAGTATATCCACGGTCAGTGTCTTGGGTGATACGTCTATAAATAAATACTTGTTTGACCTATTTTACAGATTCCAGATTTGAGCGGGGCTATCCGAAACTGGGACTGTTTTCTAAAAATCTAAAGGAAGTCAAAAAGGAGAAGGAGGGTCTGAAATGACGACTTTTAAATTCGTTTGTCCTCCTAAAAGCAGCTCTTGCTTCCAGGTGCCCTGGGGGGACCGGCGTCTTCCTCGCCCCGTCACTGTGGAGACGGGCTCCCGGCCCAGCTGCTCCGGGCGGCCTGGTTCAGACCTTGCGGAGACACGGCCCTCGCACCTTCCCGTCCTCCCGCCTTCGGTACTCGCCCGCCAGTCCAGACGTGGCTGGGTCTTCATTCGCCAGGCCAAAGTCCCTACCGCTGAGCGGAGGTCCTGCCTGCAGAGACAGGAGGGAGAAGGGAGGGAGGAAGGAGGACGGTGCTGGCGGTCGTGGCTGCCCGTTGGCGGGCGCCGTAGAAGCACGTTGCGCAGATGCTCCCGTGTAACCCCACGGCTCTCCGTGCAGTGGGCGCGTTGTCTCCGTGTGCAGCGGCACAAAGTGAGGCACAGATGTGGGAAGCAGTTTGCCCAAAGGCACACAGAGAGTGAGGGGTGGATACAAACCAAATGTGTGTGTGTGTGTGTGTGTGTGTGTGTGTGTACATGCCATGGGTCCCTACCATGTTCCTCTTGTCCCAGCGATACCTGCCTGTTTCTACGCCCCCAGTCGCTGTGTGGAACAAGATCCTGGGCCGCCTCTGTCAAAGGCTCTTTGGGCATCGGTGAACACTCACAGACCTGTGTCCTCCAGGGTCACGTTGTCCCTTTTGCTCTCGGACCTGGCGTTCTTTTGGTCTGTGTGTGTTTATAAAGGTGTGTGCCCACCCCAGGAATTCTCTGGTCTGTTCCGGATTTCCCGTCGCCGTGGCAGGGAGGGCAGGGAAAATGTCCTTCCCGAGCTCACTTCCAGGCATGCCATTCGGCGTTAAATAGGAATTGGATTTTTTTTTTTTTTTAAACAACAATTGAGCATTACTGTATGCCTGGAGGAAAGATGTCATTAATTCAAAGATAACTTGAGAAATGAGGGGATAAATTGAAGCTTAGCTGTAGCCTCCCACTTGGTGCTCTGCACACAGCCCTTTAGCCCAGCCCACCTTGCCCGTGCAGTCCTGACACACCTCTGCACACCCCGGGGGCCCCACCCCCAGGCCGGGTGGGTGCTGGAGGTATTCGCACCTCTTGCCACACTGCGTAAGGGCTGGGTCTGTCCGGGGACAGACGGTGAACGTTAACTGACTGCAGCTGGTACCTGGAGAAACCCTACTTCACCTCACTCTAAAACCCTTCAGAGGACGTTGTCATTTACTTAGGTCGCTCGATCTTTCCATCAAAAAGAAATAAATCCCAATGAAGCGTTTTCAGGCGGTTCTTGTTCAAGGGTTAACTAGATTCTTATTTTGCTTATCTTTGGAAATAAAACAATGTTTAAAACTATTCGGATCAGCAAGGCCATCTGGTAGGGAGCACGCAGCTGCTCCCCTTTCCATTGTGCTCCCTCTAATGTATTCGTTCTCGGGTGCTGCTGTACATCTGCAAAATCATTATTCGCAGTTGGTTTTGAATGTGCGAGCTACGTGTCTATGCGAGACCTTTCTTCTCCACCCGCCCCAAGGGACATCTGGGCTGGGCATCTTCCACCGTTCCGCAGCCTTTCTACTCTTTCCGAAGTCGGGACAAAGCAGGCAGGAGGGCCCGAGGACCCGAGGGCTGCACAGAGCTGCCTGCCCCTTTCGGCCCTGACGGGTAGTCTGTGCGTTGGCCGTGGGCTACTTCTTTCATTCATTGTCCTATTTGTGTTAAGGAAAGATTGTTGGAAGGTAACTGGAATGTACCACTCATCTTTGTGGTCTAGCGGTACAAGAGCCAAAATGACTCCAGTCCCAAGTGTGTCACTTTTTCCTGGTAGTTAAGGTTTGATGTTTCAGATGTTTGAGCCCTCAAAAGGAAGCCAAAAGAATAATAACACAGTTTATTAAACACCGTGGGTTCCTGAGATCATCGGACGCGTGTGACAATGCTGAGCCTTCCATGTCTACTTTGAGAAGAGAATGAGGGTCTAAGTAGTGAAGGGGGTTTGCCTGCGGTCACGTGGGTAGTTGAAGGTGTGGCTGCAGCCCGGCCTAGCCCACCCCCAGGCGGCTGTCTCCCCTGTACTCGTAAGTCCTGTGGGGAGCAGGTGTGCAGCATTAAATTCTCTGGGCCACATTTTCCCCATCTATAAAATGTGGGTAATAATTGTACTTTCCTCTTAGATTATCATGATGTTTAAACAGGATAATCCATGTAAACCCCAGCCTGGGGTGTGGACACAAGGGAGCCCTCACTGAATGTTAGCTGCTGTCGATCTTCTTGTTACTAAGTAGCAAGAGCCCTGTTCTGACTATTTGCTGGAAACCGGTTATGCTTTCTGGAGTTTTTTCCTCTATTCCTTTACTTGTTAATTTAAAACAATGTTTTTGTACACCCACCCTGTGCAAGGCACCGTGCCATTCAGGGTTAAGCACCACTGACCCTGTCTTTCGGTGAGTGAACAGTCTGGGTCACCTCCTGGCCTGTCTGCTCTGCCAGCCCTGGGGTCTGAGCAGGTTCCCCCAGAGCTTCTAGTAACAGTTTCATGTGCCTGGTGCAGGAGAAGAGTCATAGGCTTTGTAGCCAAACTGGCCTGTGGTTGGATTTTGGCCCTGCCACCAGCCTCCTGTGACTTGGGGCATGTTTTTAAACCTGCTCTGCCTCAGTTTCCCCATACAACTTTGGGGATCTCAGTGCTGACCTCAGAGAGTACCAGCAAGAAGGGACCTAGCCTGGTTCTCTGCACGTGGCAGACACGGGACTAGCATTCATTTCCTTCTTTCACCATCTCTGGGTCACTTAGTCCCGGTGCTGCCTGGAAATGTTTTACGGTTATGTGACCAGCACTGCTTTGTTCCCTAGTGCCACCTGGGTAGGCAGGTTCCATGGCAAACCACACAAGCTCCTCTTGAGTGGGTTCTACCTTGTTGGAAAAACAGAGTCAAGAGATACACAGGCTTGAGTAGGAAATCTAGTACCTGCACCGATTTGGTATACTACTGGAAATAATAAAATGAGCGCTCTGAAATAGTTTTTCTCACCACTTGGTTTCAGAAAAAAATTATCAATTGTGTCATGAAGACCTTTAAAATCTTTTATGTGCATTGGAACCATTGGATGATAACTGCAGCGTGAATAAATTTGAAGTCTCTTGTCTACCCTGCCCCTTTGCTGAGAAAACCTAATTATTTTGTGCATTTCAGAGAGACTGGGACATCTGGCTCTGCTTGGCCCATATCTTGGGCATTGCGTAAGGGAGCTGGGGCGTGTAGCCCTAGTGGAGAGCGAGCTCCCACAGAGAATGCGAGAAAGACCCCGTTGGCCCTCCTGCCTCCCACAACGCAGACCCTGGTGTCGTTAGGATGCTTTCAGGCTTCCTGGAGCAGAGCTGACTCCTCTGCAGAGTCTCTGGGACTGGTGCGCTTCGGGGCTGTCCTTGAGATGGGATATCCAGTCCTGAGGGTGGGTGTTTTTCTGGTGCCTCTGGAGCTTTTGTTCTGAAGTTTGGTGGGGCGTTTCCAGAGGATCTGGGCCGTGCATTTTTTTTTTGTATTTGGAGCCCTAGCAAATGCAGACTCTGCACAAAGCAGGTGTTCGATAAATGTGTGCTAAAGTGTACGGGCCACTAATCAGGAGAAAACACTGTGCGTCTTTTGGATTAATTATCCAGCTAATAAATCATGTATCGCACCCACTAGTCAGTGCTTGCTGCAACACCATTGGCTCTGAGCAGCACTGAAAGACATAACGGATGATGGTAGTGGGTCCTTATTAAGGAGAAATCAACTTCAAGTCACGCACCCATGAGTGTTAGGGCTGAAAGGGGAATTCCAAATCCATATTTTCCATACGGAGAAACTGAGGCCCAGAGAGGCAAAGTGACTTTGCCCAGGGTTACCAGCCAGGTCAGTGGTCAAGTCTGGCCTGAGGCCACGTTGGGGGAATCTCAGCTCAGGAGCCTCATCCAGTAGCTCTCTGCCTTGCTGGAAGGCGTCTCTTTGCTGCTGTGAAGTTTCAAAATGCAAACCATCAGGGCAGCCACCACCTGGTGCCGGGCCCACAGTGCGAGCAGTCGTACAGAGCCCAGGCTTGGCCCTTTGCTGTGCAAGAATGAAACAGGGGCTGTCTGCTGTTCGTGGGGCCAGTTCTGTTCCTCTCCGTGGTCTCAGCTGCAAGGGTGAGCTCCCCTGCCCCTTATCCCACCCCCCTTTCTGTCCTTCTTTCTCCCCGCCCCCACACTTGGCACCAGGCCAGCCTCTGCACCCTGCTGTTCCCTGGTCCCTTGTCTCTGTCCTGGTCCTGGTGCTGTACCTGTTGCCCGTTTTGCTTCCCGGCTGGAGGAGACAAGGCCCAGTGATGAATGGAGTCTGAATCCAGGCAGTTTCAGACTCTGCCCCAGGCTGACAAGGCGTTCAAAAGAGATTGCAGGAGGTAGCTGCGTTTCATCCCATCATCCGCCTCCTGGCTTTCTTCCCTCACCTTCCTGTCCTTCGTCTTTGTGCGGCCCTGCAAATCTGCTCTTTAGGAAGGGATTCCTGAGGGGACTGAATGCAGGAAGAACACCCAGGGCCTGGGAGAGCTGCTGGACCGTCCGAGGCCAGGCAGGGTGACGGGGCAGAGGTCAGCGTGGGCTCCCCTGTTGCGGGGCAGGGGAAGACTGCGCCTCGGGCCCCCTGGATCTCTTGCCCTCCCCTTCCGTGATGAGCTGCACATCACTGGGAGTGTGAACTAAAACAAAATCTTAAGCTCTCTCCCACCTGACTGAATGGAGCCCCTCTTGGCCAAGGGGACCCCAGAAATACCATAAGCTGAGTTACCGGCTGTGAGTAGGGAGGTCAGACACGCCTCACCGTGCCCCCTCCCTTCTTGTAGACATCCTTTGCAACTCACTAACGGGCCTGAGGCTGCACAAGACAATCCAGCACGTCCTCAGTTCACATAACAAATCACTGCGTCTGGGAATATGTCTGGTGGCTTGTCCCTGATTAACAGACACCCTTATCTTAACTTACAACATTCTAAGCCTTTAGACAAACTTCATTTCTTTAACCAATTACAAATCAAATCAAAATTAAGCCCACCTATAACCTGAAGCTCACGCTTCAAGATGTCCCACCTTTTTGGGCCAAACCAATGTATGCTTTCCATGTAATGATTTATGACTTTATGTGTAATTTCTGTCTCCCTGAAATGTATAAAACCAAACTGTCACCCAGCCACAGCCAGTCCACATGCTCAAGGCTTCTTGGGCGTGGCTCTGGGCCATGGTCCTCAAATTTGGCTGAGAATAAAGTTCTTTATATTATTTTACAAGTTTGGCTTCCTTTCCATTGACAAGAGGTATAGAACCACATTGTGCCTCAGTTTCCTCTCTGTAAAAGGAAGGCTGGCTGATCAGGTACCTGCAGGTTTGCACTGCTTGGTTGATGGTTTTGACCTTGGCTCTGATGGTGCCCACCGTCATCACTGAGGTGTTCGAATTTTTCATACTGTGAATGACTCTGCAGTAGAAATCCCCAGGGATCCCCCATGAGTCTCCTCCTGTCTCTCACCTCCCATCTATAAAGAAGCAGCTGGCTTACCCCAAACCTTGGGGATGGGCACATTTCTGGAAAATTGGCCCTCCCTGTTAAGCAGTGAAGTAAGTTCTGGATGGGCATGGCCATTAAGAAAGGGATAAGCTTTTCCAGAGTTGACCCACAGCTGTACCAAGCTTTCCAGACCTACCAGCTCTGCTTGCTAAGGTGTCTGAATGATCCAGGTGGGCTCTCTGCCTTTAATATCTTGTTTCTACTGTAAATCCTGGATGTTACTTCCTGCATCTGTGTGCCTGCCTTGAGCTGCCACCTGCTCTTCCCATTCATTACCTCACATTAGTTGCAGACAGGAAGGTTGGACACCTGTGCCTAGAATTCTATGTACATTGAAAGCGCGTAGCCCTGGAGTAAGACACGAGGGCCTCTCCAGCAGTTATGCAGGGCACGTTTCATTCACTGAGGCTTGCTGTGTGTCCAATGCTGGGGTAAGTACTTGTGTGTATCATCTCCTTCCTCTTCACATTCATGCTTGACAACTGAGATAGTTTCATTCCCATTTTGCAGATGAGGAAACCAAGTCACACGGTGGGTAAGTCTGTTGCCTGAGATCACAATGCTGGTACAGTGTTGAGTCGAATTGAATGCGGATCTGCCTGGCTCCAAAGCCACGCATAATGTCTTATTTTGACTGCTTAGAGCCATTTTTGTTGCTATATCCCATCTTTCTACCAAGCAGTGGGCTCGGGATGCAAGAGGAACTAGCTGCATATTGCAGAGCTTTAATCTCAGGAAAATGCCTGTTTCTTTTGGATGTGGTTTATGGAATGAAATAGTAACTTAAGAATGTACCTTCTGTGCTATATATAAAGCATGCAAGGTAGTTGTTATTAACCAAAATAATGTTGATGATGAACTTAAGAGACAGTCAAGTGTGCTTTAAAAATAACTTAAAAGACCTGCCTGGGTTTTGTATGCACACACAGCAGGCGGGCCAGGAAGACCCTGCAGACCGTGGTTCAAGAATACCTGTTTTAGACAAAGCACGGATGAAGTGTCCCAGGCATCAGGAAAGATGAAATCTGGCAAGGAAACCACACGGATCAGATTACAGGAAGGGCTTGCTCAGGGAGAGGAAGCAAGGAAGAAATTGTAGGAACTCCAAAAAGAGGCAGGGAGGAAGACCTCTTCACCAGGAGGTGGGGGGAGTGGGGCCCGGTAACTAAAACAAGACAGCTGTGCTTGTCATAACACACATTGTGCCAGAAAATAACCTGGCATGTCACATTTGGGGCAGTTGTATCTTAATTTGGGAACAGCTGCCATCTGGGTCTCCAGCATTGTGTTGACATATCTGCTGCTGGTGTTAGCCGAGGGATTCTTTAAGGAAAAGGCCTTGATTCGATTGATTCAGCTGGATCTTTGGATCTTCCGATGGATTGCTTTGGCCTGAATAGGTCATGGTTCACTTAACTCATACGAACGCACTTTCAGGAACTCCTAAACCTAGAGTTATACTGGTTTAACTGAGTAACCGTTCAGACCCTGTAGAACGGTGTATCAATTAGCCTTTGTCACATAATGAACCACACCCAAACTCAGTGACTTAAAACAGTGACCCTTTATTATTTCTCCTGTGTCTGTGGAATTAGCTGGGGGTCAGCTGGGTATCGGCTGCTCGGGGTGGGCTCAGCCAGGTGTCTCTGTGCCACCTGTTTCCCATCCACCTCCTGACCCAGCGCCGTCCTTCCCATGGCCATGTTGAGGGTGCGTGAGGGCAAGTGGACACCTGTGTCGTGTCCTAAGGCCTGGGCTTAGGACTGGCACGTGCTCACTTCTGCCTCTTTATGTTGGCCAAAGCTAGTCACCCAGCTCAAACGGAAGGGTGGAGAAATCTTCCATTTCTTTAGCTGAAGGATCTACAAAGTCATTCATGTGGCAAAAAGCATGACTACAGGGAGGAATACTAAATTGGAACCAATAATGCAATCTACGGTGACTGGTAAGAAACTACTCTTTAACAAGTACCTACGGTGGGTCAGGACTATGAATATGAATACCAGCTAACATTTACTGAGCGCTGACTATGGGCCAACACTCTTTTAAGCACTTCACAGAATTCGTTCACTTAACGCACAGCAGTGCCATGATATAGATCCTGTGATTATTCCTAAGTTATATCCAAGGAAACAGGGAGAAGGGAGGTTTAATGTCTTGTTCAAGGTCAAACCTGGGCAACCTGGCTGCAGCGTTCAGGCCCTTAACTCCAATGCCGCGTCATCTGTTGCCAACAGGGGCTTCTTTTGAAAATACAGAAGTGACTTAAGTGACTTGAGATAACTTAAGTGACTTGTGGTCACTAGCTGGACACAGTTTGGAATCCAGACCCGTGTGACTGCTGTCTTTTCCACTATGCAGTGGGCCAGTGAGTGGTAATCAGGGGGTGTGGCTTTATTCTAGTTATTGACTGTGATGTGATCAAAAGTGTCGAACTCCAGGTAGAAGACTGAAACTAATAATTTGTTGCTTGTACAGAACTCTCCAGTCTTGTTAGCTTTCTTCTCAGTCTCAGCAACAATCTTATGATATCTTTGAGCTAAATGTGAAAAATGTTCGTTCCTCCACTTGTTGATTAATAGTCCTTGAAAAAATGTATTTCCACATACGTAGCCCAAAGAGAAATGTCAGCAGTTAGACGTGCTAATCAGAATAAGGCATTGTGTTTTAGTAAAGGTTAATTAAGACCCATCAAATTTTTTCCCTTAAAACATAAAAGTAAAATAATGTAATTAGCTATTTTTTTTCTCTCTTTCCCCAGAGGGCACATGTAAATGTTCTGCCTAAATGAAGCTATTTATTTAAATCCATCCAGATTCTTTTGAAGTTTCATACATCTTTCTTTTGCTATATCAGCTTATAGCTACAATAATTTAATAAGTTTTTCCTAGGGTGAAATTGGATGCCCTTTATCGATCTTACACCAAGGGGGCATTCAATTACTTAATCTAAAGTGGTATTTCTGGGTCTCTCAATTACCATTTTGTTATAAATGGCTTGCTAATGATGCTTGGGGTGCATAGGTTAATAGGGGCCATGCAAGCAAGGGCTGGGTAATTGAACACTTTCTATTTTGGGACCAGCTATCTGATCTCTCACAGTGGTACTGGGTTCCCACAGTTATGCTCTGCGTTTAGGGCTCAGAATTGAGCCCGGGCTGGGAAGCAGTCTAACTCAAGTGTATACCTGAGTGCTTTGGTTTAACGCATGAATGGAAGTGCCAAGGGTCCTGTCTAATCTGAGTCGACTGGCACCAAAATGTGGACATTCCAGACAAGTGAAATGCGAGGGGCATTCATTACTTATTTTTGAAGGAAGAACAACTTGAGTGTTAGGTTTCCGAATGACTGTTCTTGGGATAATTTGTGGCATATGAAAAAGGCCAATTAAGAACATTAGAGAAGTCCATTTGCCTTTCAATACAATCACATTAGTTTGATTTTTCTTTGCTCAGTTATGTTATTTCATCGGTATACATGTCATAAAGATCCTTTTGAAAGAACATAAGAGAATGTGTAGTGTGGCTCCCTTTTTGCACCTGGGCAGATCCCAACCCTGACGGGCCTTCTAGACCCTACAGAACCTGGTCCCTCCTCCTCTTCCCTCTTCCATCAGGTTCCTACCCCATCCCACCCCGCCAGCCCCCCAGTGCCACGCTCCCAGGGTCTGTGCCCACAGCAGCCTCACAGCCTGTGACACCTCCCCCCCCACCCCAGCCTCTCTCCACGTGGCCTTCACTTCCCCTGGTCTCCAGCGACTGGCTGCCTTCTAGTTGTTAATGTCCCCTCTGAAATGAGGTCTGCCCTGTTCTCCCAGTTTCCCCTTCCTCTAAGGCAGCAGTTCTTACCAGGGGTGACTGATTGTGCCCCTGGGGGACATTTACCATGTCCGGAGACACTTTTGGTTGTCACATCTCAGGGGAGAGGTGCTACTGGCATCTAGACGTGGAGGCCGGGGATCTGCTAAACGTCCTACAGTGCACGGAACAGCCCCTGACAGCTAAGGATGCGCCAGCCCCAGCACCGCGTTGCCGCGTGGGAAGCCCTGTTCTGACGGTTTTACTGTTTTCTCCCTTTTCCTTTTCTTCACGGTCTTTATGAGTATCTGAGATTATCTTATCATTTGGGACTTCTCTGTGGCCTTTTGCCCTGCATCCCCCACCCCTGGTGCAACAGAAGCTCCAGTGAGGAGAGGCTCCCCTCTCTCGGTCACCCGTGCACCAGCCCTGCCGGTCAGGGAAGGGCTTGTCTGGAGCGGTGATGCGCTGGCCCTCGGGTACCCATAAGCTGTTCACCTGGTCACAAGGTGGTTCTTTTTGCCCAACTTTACCAAGGTGTATTTTACATACCATAGTGGCTCTATGTTTTGATACAACTTGTAAATGTGAGATAGTTTTACATTTTTTCTTAAAGAAGCACCCCCCAGGGGTGCTTTCCAGCACCAACAAATTCTCCAAATTTCCAGGCACCAACTGACTCTCCTGCCACTCAATTCAAGTCTGACACTACCAGAGTTAGCATCAGACCTCACAGGCTTGAGGGCTCAGTCCCCAAAGACTCCTTCACATCAGATGCCAGTCACACGTATCAGATCCCAGGTTACCTGCACCCTGTCCAAGTTGGCTCCAAAGGCAGGGCTTTCCCACCACCTCCTCCTTAGGTTCGATTATTAACTAGAACGGCTCACGGAAGTCAGGAAAGTGTTTTACCTACATGCCCTCCCTGCACGCTGCCCTCCCAGCACCTCCATGTGTCCACCAACCCGGAAGCTCCCAGACCCTGTCCTCAGGGGGCTGATTACGCCAGTGACCACTGGCGACTGACTTAACCTCCAGCCCCTCTCCCCTACCTGGAGTTGAGGAAGGCACTGAAAGTTTCAAGATTCTAATCAAGGTTTGGTCTTTCTAGTGACCAGCCCCCCTCTTGAAGCTATCTGGGCGCCACCACCAGTCCCCTCCTTAGCATAAACTCAGGTGTAGTTGAAAGGGGCTTGTTGTAAATAACAAAGATCCTCTCACCCCATCACTGAAGAAATTCTAAGGATCTTAGAAGCTGTGTGCTAGTAACTGAGGATGAAGACCAAATAGACATGTATACATTTTTTTACATCACACCCCATGTTGTATTGGCTTCAGCCCCTCTTCCGCAACCGGGACATGCCCGGCACACAGTCAGCCTTCAAAAAGTATTGTTGAACAAACGAAGGAATGAGTGAATGGTAGGAGACGAGAAAACACTGTCTCTGGTCTGGCGGGAGGAGCAGCTGCCCAGCAGACAGGGGCTGTGGCCGACCCTGTAGGAAGCCCCGTCTTCATCTCTTCTCTTTTGGGACTGTCAGCTCTGCGACTCTCCAGGCTTATTTATTTACTTTGCTTCAAGTAAGATAACTTTGCTCTTATTTAGGAATGTTTTGCACATTCTGTTGTCTCCGGATTATGTACATTCTTGTCTTGGAGCTTCAGGGTCCATGTTTTGTTTTGCTTTTTTTAAAGAATCTAATTAGACCTTCTGCAGCAGAAAGACACACGGGTGCGAACTCCCTCCCCGCTGAGCCGCTGGTTGGAGTCTCATTTTTAACCCTGGCTTGGTCTTGCCTTTGACATGCGAAAAATGTTTTCTTGGCCTTAGTGATGGAGTTTCCAAGTAGGGGATCTTGCCCTTTTGTTTCTTTGGTTTGTTTATACCAAGGGATGGGGCAGGGGTGGTTGAGCAAGCTTGAAGGGGAGGTTTGAGCCTTGAGTGTCCCTGCAGCTGCCCTCAGGGAGGTGGGGGCAGGGCCTGGGATGTGTGGCCTGGATTCCCAGAGCCCTCCCCTCCACACCCCCTTCTCTGCTCATGTCCCAGCTCCCCTAGGGCCTCTACTGGACTCATATCTCAGCGTGCACTGACCGGCTTTTCCCAATCTGATTCCTTGAGACCTTAGCGAGATTCCTTGGCCAATTATGTTTTGCCAATTTTGTGTATTATATTCCTGTTTTGTGGATTGACAGGGCTTTATTAGCATTTTATAATCCCTGAAAAGCCCCTCTGTAAAGAATTCTGTGTATTTTGTGCATCCCACCTTTTCTTCAAATAATTGAAGCATGGAGCACTTATAACAACAAGCCAAACATTTTGTGGGAAACATTGCTTGGCTGTTTATTGGCCACCATATTTTGAGAAAACATAGGCTTTTCAGTCCAAAGAAAGTGAACATTTCTTCTGGTGAGTTCTGATTGTTCAACCCTTCAGCCAATACATGGAGGCCCTAATGTAGGGTTAGTTAATATCACCTCTCTGAGGACGGCAAGGATTGTTTGAGGGGTGTGTATGAAGAGTTGGAGGTGAGTCTACTGCATCTGGGTAATTCTAAATCACTGAGGAATAATAATGTGGTATAGGCTCTCCTATGCTTGATCCCCTTTCAAATATTCTTGATATTCACTGACCAATTAAAAATCATAATAGTAATAGTAATAGTCATTGATGATGCTATTATTATCAATGTTATCTACCTTTTATGGGATGCTAAGTATGTGTCAGGCATTATGCAAGCTCTTTCCATGTATTAATGAATTTAGTACTTCTTACAGACTTAGTAGGGAGGTACTCTTATTATCCTAATTTTACTGGTGAGGAAACCAAGGCCCAGAGAGGTTATGTGGCTTGCTCAAGGTCACACAGCCAGTTAATGGTGGTCTACCACTGCCAGAAACTAAGTAGTTCTCCTTTTTTGCTCATCCGAGGCTCTTTTTATGACATCTACAAAGAAGTGTCATTTGGACGACAATACATTTTATAACTACAGGATTCTATTAATGGATTTTTAAGAATCGTATCTTCCCCAGAATGATGAAAGTGAAAAATTATTTTGGGGTTTGAAGTGCTACGTTACTCAGAGGAATACCATACCTTGGATTTAATTGCTTAATAATGTAAAGTCAAATGGTTTTTTTATATGATACACTCTACTGAAGGAGAGAAGCATTCATTATTTCTGAATTTTCATTAACTTTTGCTTCCTAATCCGATACTAAAGGTTAGCTCTAGGTAAGAGACCACTGATGCTACTGGGAGGCAAAAAAACATATTTTCTCTGCCTGCTGCAGTCCTAGCCTTCCTCCTTAGTATTCTTTAGATTTTGCATTGACTGAAAAGCACTGATATTTCAATTCATTCCTCAAATTCATAGTCATTGACTGTGTGAATCTGAGAATGATTGCGAAATCCTGGGATTCGGGGATCTGATAACTTAGATATATCAAGGCAGGGGTGTTAGAGGATGTGTGGATTGCCGTGGAGCTGGTGGTGCTGGTGTTTTTGGGGCCACATTTGGTGGTGAAGATTGAGCCCCAAAGCCAAGCACAAGGACCTGAAGCCTCTCCCTTTATCCTGTATGATTTCCTGTGACTTGCTTGTGACCAAGCAGGCTTTGCTGAAACTTACAAGTGCAAAAGAGAAAGTGACCATCTATTTCTCCTTGGAAGATGATCCCTGAGTTATTGCTAGTACCATGTAATGTAATAAAACTTATTTTCTTTTTGTTTAGGAAATCTAACATTTTTAAGAGTTTGCTCCCCATGAAGAGGAAACATTTCAAAGGAACTCAGGATGTAAAAGTAGAGATCTTTACAAGAGTCTCCATGGATGGCATGCCAATCCATCGTCAAAGAGAAGACCATGATATCTTCTAATCTCGTGTGTGTTTCCATGTTCTCCGGCGATAATTCTTCCACTTATCTTTGTGCCATGGGAAAAACCTGAAGTGCATGAGGAATTGCTCCTGAACTTGTGAGCTTCTCTGTGGTTGCAGTGGCGCTTCTAGAACATGACAATTGGAGATCACTTCCTTTTGTTGTCTGTCAGAGCTGAAGCAAAGAATGTCTTTCCTCATTCTCTAGTGCTTTGGTGTCTGCTTATTCTTACGTTTGTTTCTGTAATTTGTGCCTTCCGACCATCTTACGTAATCACAAGACATCCTTAACGTTTTCCAGCACGGCTTGCAGGCATCCGGACTCCTGGGGGGCTCACCCTCATCTCAGTAAGCCAGCAGTCCCGGGCACTACCATGAGACACTGCATTAATTGCTGCATACAGTTGTTACCCGAGGACGCACACAAACAGCAGGTTGGCTGCCGAGGAGGCCCCCATCACGGTCACCAGGTGTGCCCCACGTGCAGAGGAGAAAACAAAATTCTGTTTCATGTGGACAGTAAGCAGATGAACTTGCTCGCTGTTCTCGAAGTGAGGACTGAAGGGAACGAGAGCTGGGGTGGGTTTTTGCGGTTTAAGAAGGGGAAGCGATGTAGCCTCCTTTTTGGACTAATAATAATGACCTTGGTGACGGCTTCTTACATCCTTTCTGGGGCCCACCAAGAGCTTCTGATCTCATCACCTTTCCATTATGGAGGCTTGCCCAGCAACCCCAGCTTGATGGACAGCGAAAACCCAAGCGACATGAAAGAGCATCAGCACCAACCCTCTGTAAATAACATTTCATACGTGAAGGACTATCCAAGCATTAAATTAATTATCAACAGCATCACAGCCAGGATCGAGTTCACGACCAGACGGCTCCCAGACTTAGAAGACCTCAAGAAGCAGGAGTCGCATGTGAGTAGACTTGTGCTAATCTTGATTGATTGTCTGATTTTTAAAATGGCTTCCTTTTCTATCACCATCTTTGGGAACACAGATTTTTAGAAATGCTTCCTTTCTATCACCATCTTTGGGAGCACAGAATAAAGATGACTAAAAATTTCTCAGATATATCAAGGAGAATTTGACAGCCTTATGGATCAGAATGTGCAGAGACAGCGCTGTCTGCTTATGCTATGGAACACCAAGGAGGAAGTCTGCTGTCCTGGATGGCGCAGCTAAAAATGTTTAAGGGCCACCGCCTCTCATCATTGCATTCCAGAACTTCTTGCTTGAAACGTGGTCATGGTGGTTAAAGTTGCTTTTGTAGATCACCATTATTTGGGATTTAAAAGTTGGGTTCAATTTGATTTCCTGTTTCTATTCTGTCCTAATCAGTATTTTTATCTCTAGTGGCAATTTAAATATATAACTAGTAAGAAGATTCCAACTGTTTCATTTAATTAGATTGCCATGTGTGTATAAATATAGGAAAGGTAAATTATGGTCGAATGGATTTTGATTACACTTTTATCTTCATCTCCTCCCCCCATTTTTTTCTCAATTTTGGGAAAAGGAAAGCACAGTTATTGGCTGTCTACCAAGTTTTGCTTTATTTTATTTTTAAATCGTCAAATAATAGTTCACATTTGCACACTGCCGTCACCATTAGGGCATGTTCATCCTGTGGTTGGAATGTTTTTTTTGCTGATGTTTTTGCATGTCTCCTTTTCATCGCAGATGTTTTCAGTCATCCCCAGTAAGTTCCTCCCAAACAGTAAGAGCCCCTGCTGGTACGAGGAGTTCTCGGGGCGGAACACCACCGACCCCTACCTGACCAACTCCTACGTGCTCTACTCCAAGCGCTTCCGCTCCACCTTCGACGCGCTGCGCAAGGCCTTCTGGGGCCACCTGGCGCACGCGCACGGCAAGCACTTCCGCCTGCGCTGCCTGCCGCGCTTCTACATCATCGGGCAGCCCAAGTGCGGGACCACTGACCTCTACGACCGGCTGCGGCTGCACCCCGAGGTCAAGTTCTCCGCCATCAAGGAGCCGCACTGGTGGACCCGGAAGAGGTTTGGTGAGTGCTGGTCTGAGTGCTGCTGGCTGGTTCCTTTCGTTCCCTTATTTGTTCTCTCATTCCTTTCGTTCCCTCCGCACACGTAGGGCTGGGGGTCCCAGGGAAGCGGGGCTGGGGAGGTGAGAAGACACTGATATGCAGAAAGATCCGACAGGGGCTGGCGCCCGGTTCCCAACCACACAGTGAGCACTGATTGAGTGCCAGCTGTGTGCAGGGCAGGGGGACGGGAGGGCAAGGGGACGGGTGGGCAACTGGCTGCTCTTCTTGTCCTGAGAGCCCGGGCACATGACCCCAGCCATGAGCAGGCAGGTGGCAGAGCTGGAAACATGTGGCCTGGGGCCCTGGCTCCCAGGTCTGTGCTGTTCAGGCTGCAGCCCCCACACCTGGGGAGATGGAGGTGGTTCGGGCCTCAGCTTCTCTGACCTGCCCCATCTGCCCCATGGGTTCCGTATGAAAACTACAGGGAGATAAGTCTGGAGACCTGTTCTCAGCAGCCCTTGCCCCAGGGCTGACCTTGAAAAACTGCTTGTCCCTGGCTGCTCCAGCCCAGCCCCAGGCACCCTGCAGCCCTCAGGTCACTGTTTCCTTTCTCTGACCTTTTTCCTTCTGCCAGGAGACGTTTGGTCACTGGAGCTAAGGGGTGATACATGCCTGTGTCAGCCATACTCCAAGCAAGCCACCAGGGCATTTTCCACGTAAAGGGCCCAAGTTGCCTATAAGAGTTTTCCTTAAACCAACTCTTAATGTGCTTCCTGACAAATGTTTGATTTCATCCTGTTGATGTTCATCCTGGAGTGAAGGAAAGTGTAAATGTTTCTTTTGTGGTTTAGCAGTGGCCAGTGTAGGAGCCAAGGTTTCATGTCCGTGTGCATTTGCCGGATGTGTCTGAACACACTCCCCTACAGCAGGGTGGGTGTTCTCCCCCCACGGCTCATGGTGATTTCCCCTTAATGAAAACCAGCTTCCCACTGGCAGGGAGGAGGGAAGAACAGAGGTGTGCCTCTGGAAACTGGTGATTAGTGTCACCTCGAACCTCTTGTTATTTTGCTGTGGATGTTCTCGTTTCAATTTCCATGGACTTTAGTAGCTGTGGTGTTGGGCAGTGTGTCTTTGCAATGTTTGCAAGTGAAATTTTTTCATTTTTGAGGCATTGGGCGAAGTTAGGCTGTGTGGGGCTGATGCCAGAATCCATGTCTGTCTAGGGGATAATCAATTCTCCTTATAGTTTGGACAGATGGACAGGCTGTTTGATCAGGTCGGTCAGGGGAGGGAACATCAGGAGGATGCTGGTTGGGCCCTGATGAGGAACTTTGTAGGATGCTGCCTGCACCTGTGTGGCCTGCCCTTTTCCCCTTCTTCATGTTTGACGTAATGCATGCATCCTGGATGTCCTTACTGTCCAGCTATTTTAGAGTCCCACCTGGAGCACATGTTGACCAGCCCCAAACTCTCTATCCTTCCAAGCAGAGACATCAGTAGCTCTTGAGTATGTGTGCTATCCTTTAAGCTGCCACCGCCAGGCTTAGTGGTGGTGTCTTTCACTGCATGTAGCTTGGGTGGATTGAAAGAGACCGGCCAGTCCTCAGAATCCCCCATCCCCACTTGCCCCTCCTGAAGCTTACCTGGGCTGAGCCTTCTTTTGCTGCTGCAGCTGGGCCCCTTGGGTCTTTCCATCTCTCTGTGGTGACTCTCCAGGAGGCCACCAGCAGTGGCAGCTTTGTCCTCAGTGATTCCTGCTTCTTGGTTCTCACAGGAATTGTTCGCCTGAGAGATGGGCTGCGAGACCGCTACCCTGTGGAAGATTATCTGGACCTCTTCGACCTGGCTGCTCACCAGATCCATCAGGGACTGCAGGCCAGCTCTGCAAAGGAGGAGGGCAAGATGAATAAAATCATTATCGGTAAGGCTTCTGCATGGCTCTCGGGAGGGCTGGCACCCTCCCTGGGGTCCTGGCTCATGCTCTGGGCCAGGCCCAGCTTTGCTTCAGCTGCAGAACATTTGCATGGTAGCTGCAGACTTCTGCTGAGCCTCCACTTCCCCACCTGGCCATCACTCTTATCCCTATGTAAAGTGTTCATCTCACTTGTGCAATTGTTATAAAGCAGAAACGTTTAGTTGACTTTCTAATTCCCTGGAGACTCAAGGACAGCTGATGGTTTTTTTAAGAGTTGCCATTTTTAAATTTAAATGAAACAGGCATATTTGACTTCTTTTCCTGATCTACCGATCTGAGTAGGTTTGGATGGGAATCATAAATGCTAACTGATTAGTCATTGATTTACTACTTGGGGCTTTTGTAATCCTCGGCTGCTGGGACTATACAAAGGCAGCCCTGAAATGGACGCAGCCCTAACACGTTGTCTAGACTAATTGCTGTTTTAAAGCCTAGCCCTTGTCAACCTAATGCCTTTGGGCATTCAAAACGAGGTTGTTTGATTAATAATCATTTGTTTTAAATATTTACAAGCATGTTTTATAAATAAATATTCACCCTTTTTAAAAAATTTTTTTATTGTGCATATTTAATATGCATATTGTGCATATTTTTATTGTGCATGCATGTACAGCATGATGTTTTGATACAGATACACAAAGTGAAATGATTGCTGTAGTCAAGGAAATTAGCATATCCATGTCCTCCCAATTACCTTTTTTTTTGGCAGTACCTGAAATCTACTCTTTTGGCACATTTCCAGTGTAAAATACAACATTATTAACTGTAGTTCTCGTGCTGTATATTATATCTTTAGACTTACTCATCTGACATAACTCTTTTTATTGGATTCAGCTGAAGAGACATTTATCCACTTATGCCTTTTGTAAGAGAGAAATTTAATCACATATTTTGCTTAAATTGTTTACCTGAGACAGTGATCTGTTTTTTAATTTTCCTAGATCTGTTATGTTTTGATTCTCCAAATTAAATGAATCTGTTAGCTACTAAGAGGAATTATAATCAGCCCTTTGAAAGATAACTTTTTACTTACAACTCTCAAGTCCAAGGGGACAGGCTTATGTGCCTATGCCCTGATTTATTTATTCTCTTTTTTCTAAATCAAGTCACTGAGAGTCACCTCCAGTATGAGTTGGGTGTTAGCTAATCTTTTGCAAACTTGGGGTCCAAACTCCCCGAATCACAAGTCTAATGTATATTTCCCTGTGACTCCCATACTATATGCCTCTGGGAAAGTCTCATGCTCTTATGAAAGAGCTGAACATGTGCATCCTCAGGCCAGTAAATGGAGACTAAGATAATGAATAAAAAGGAAAGCCTTAGTTTAGTTTTCTAATTTTACTTATTTCTAGATTTAAAAAAGAACAAAAAATAAAATCACTATGCTGGTATTTACTTAAAGCAGAGTTTGGCGAATTTTATGGTAGCCTCTTGTTGGGACAGGCAGGGTGGAGAGGCAGGTGAGGAGCTGCCATCTAGCCTTGCCTGTGCCACCAGCCAGCTCTGTGCCATGCAACATATCGTTTTTCCTGTTTCTGGACTCAGTCTGTACCTCTGCAAAATGGGATTGTTGAATTGAACCAGGTTGGCTCCAGGCTTCTCCCAGCACTGAAATGTGATTCTACCCTACTTCAGCTCCTCTGGGTAGATCCTGGGCAGAGGCATGAGGGTCTTTCATCATCTTGGGCCCCTAGGTCAGAGAGGGCTTTTCCTTGGCAGTCTGTGCTAAAGCTAGAGTTGCACTGGAGGTTCAGGACTCATGTGACCTGAACTTGAGGGCTGACCTTGGGGCTGGGGCTTTTGATGTGTTGAAAGGCACCTGCCTCTGCTCCCAGGGCCCCCCTCGTGCTGATTGCTTCTGGAGTTGTCTGTCTCCCCTCGGGTTGTAAAATCTGAGAGGGGCGGGGCTGTGCTGTTTCCCTCATCTGTCCCAGCGCCTGGCACAATGTGGAGCACACGTTAGATGCCGAATGAATGCTTTCTGGATGCATGGATGGATGGTGCGTGGATGGAAGGAAGATGGATAGATGGACAAATGATTCTGTGGTTCTAGAACCAGTTCATTTTTGAGATTTGACAGAATTCATGCCAGTTTAGGTAGATAGTTCACTTGTCCTCTATATTCCTTTATTCATTGTGAGTAGAATTTTCTGAGGACTTCTGATTGATTTGTCTCTTGTGTATCCTGGGGTATTATCTCAAAACAATAAGAAAGAAAAAAAGTCCGGAACAGAGGTGTTCACTGGCCGTGATTCCACATCCAGCCGGACTAACAGGGCCCTGCTCACTTGCGCATTATGTGATGCTCTGGTCCCTGACCGAAGAGACTTGGGCTTTGGGCTCAGATTTCCCCGAATAAATGACTTTGAGATGTGTCCTATAGTCCTAGACAAAACGTCAGGAAATCGAGGGTAGAACTGATTGGCTTATCTTTCTGAATCTCTGAAGACTGTCCTGAAAAATAAAACAAAACAGGGAATTGGTTCAATTATCTGAGAGTCTGTGTTGTTGAAATGTCTGTGTCTCGGCCGCACCTCCGTCCTGGAACGCGTGTTGACCATTTTCATCCTTCAGTAGTGAGGGCCATGATTAAATTAGGGGCTAGGACCCCGTTCCTGTTCACCCAGGCAGCACTGAGTGAGCACCAGCTGTGTGCAGAGCAGTGGCCAGGCAGGAGACAGAGCCCGAGGCTGAGGTCCTGTGAGCCTTCTGGCAAAGCCTTCCTCTCTCTCCTTCGGTCCTAGAGCGAGCCTCATGACTGGCCATTAGGGTTTCAAGGAAAGGCAGATGCAAATTGTACCACTTTCCTAACGAGGGTCAGCTTCCCTGAGCTACCCCTTTATCCCTGATGCTTTTTGAAGGAAACTGGTACATTCTCAGTGGGCCCTTAAAATGCCACAGAGCTACGCACTGTGGGCAAAGTTGAATGTTGCAAAACTGGAGGGGCCAGATGCTAGTAAAGCTTTTATTTTTTGCCCACCTTGCAGAGAAGAGCTCGAGGGGACACTCAGTGTTGCATGGGTCGCCTGGATTTCCAGACAGAGCTTTCGGTGGTGGGGGGGAGGTCAGGGGGTGGCACTGCGGCAGGGGTGGTCATCAGTCCTCTCCTTGGAGTCCCATCTGCCAGGTGGTCGGCTGCCCGTCACGGCTGTTTAAGATGAAGGCACTGGGCCCAGACTTGGCCTCTGGTGCCCAGGCCGCGCAGTGGGAGCCCCAGTCCAGCAAGGCTCACTCGCTGTTCTGCTTCTAGGGGAGGCCAGCGCCTCCACCATGTGGGATAACAACGCCTGGACGTTCTTCTATGACAACAGCACGGATGGAGAGCCCCCGTTTCTGACCCAGGACTTCATCCACGCCTTTCAGCCAGACGCCAAACTGATCGTCATGCTCAGGGACCCCGTGGAGAGGTGAGCGGTTCTGTGTGTCGTATTGGGGTGGAAAGGAAAGGCGCTTTTGAAGAACCGCGTTTCCTTCTCATCACAAACAAGATTTTGCCTCTTTTTAAAAAAAATAAACAAACTTAACTTGCAATGTTACTGCTTTTTCTTATGTAAATATTATTCTTGGGGCAACCCTCACTGTGTTTAAACAAATTGTAGACTGCTTTCTTAGCCATCCCGACCCTGGTCTGTGGGCCTTCAGCCTCTGGCGGGCTTGTCCTGGGGACAGGGGATGCTTCCCTGGGTGCTCTCAGGGCTGGGGCAGCACCCTCAGCACCAGGGGGCAGGGATCCCCATGGGCTTCACTCCTGGATTCCCCGTCTCCCGACCAGTTGATGCCTTTATTCTTGACATGCCTGAGTGTGCGGTCTCCAGCTTTCCTGGAAAGACCAAAAGGAAGGACAGTGATGGACAGAGCTCCTTTGCCTTTTAGATCAGGGTTTCCCAGTATGGACGAGGCGAAGCTACAGGTCTGAACAGACAGCACGGGCTGGCCTGGCCAGCGCCGGGTGATGTTTGTATCATTGACGATGCCCGTGTGGATCGCAGAATCTCAGAAGGATTTAGTCCAGTGCTCCCTACAAGTTCTACCATGTCGGGGGGCGGTCGGGAGGGAGCAGTCTGCTCTGAGGTCCTCTGAGACAGGAAGTTCCCCACCCAAGATGACCGAACTGGGTCAGGACAGCTCTCTTCCTCCTGTTTTGAAACCATTCTGTCTTTTGGGAGCATCCACTTTTTGCTCCAATTTCTTATCTGTAAAGCCACACAGACCAAGTCTAACCCTTGCACAGTACGAGAGCCTGCCAGATATTTACAGACCAGGGGCCACAGTCTTTCGTGTCTTATTTTCCTTCGGGCTAACTGTGTCTTGTTACGGGTTGAATTGTGCCTCCCAGCATGCTGTGCTGAAGTCCCAATCCCCAGCGTCCATGACCGTGGCCTTATTTGGATATAGGATCTTTGCAGCTGCATTCAAGGTGAAATGAGGTCATGTCGGGTTAGGGTAGACCCTCGCTCACCCTAAGACACAGGGAGCACGTGAAGAGATTGGAGTGATGCTGTCACAAGCCAAGGAGTGCCAAGGAGTGCCAGGAATTGCTGGCAGCCACCAGAAGCTAGGAGAGGGGCCTGGGACAGAGTCTCCCTCAGAACCCCTGGAAGGAACCAGCCATGCCCACACCTGGATTTCAGGCTCGTAGCTGCCAGACTGAGAGAACAGGCTGTTGCTGTGTGCCGCCCGCGTGCGGGGATTTGTTCTAGCGGCCCCAGGAGACGCACGCACCTCTGATTGCTTCCTCAGACAGCGCCATCCTGGCCCCACACCTCTGCCAGTTGTAACAATAGGGCATGTTTGTTGTGGACATTTTGGGAAATACGTTGGAAAACTATAAAGAAAAACCATTTTCAAAAACACCTGTAATCTCCCACTCAGATAATTGCTATTGATATTTTGGTGTATTTCCTTCCAGACTTCTTTTCCATGCAGGTGTGTGTGTTTGAGTGTGTGAGTGTGTGTGAGCGTGCGTGTGAGTGTGTGTGTGAGCGTGTGTGAAGTGTGTGTGTGTGTGTATGTGCGTGCGTGTGTGTGTGAAGTGTGTGTGTGTGTGTGTGAGTGTGTGTATGTGTGTGTGAGTGTATGTGTGTGTGTGTGTGAGTGTGGGTGTGTGAGAGTGTGTGTGTGTGTGTGTGAGAACGCACAGTCTTACGTCTTGCTGCTTTCACTTAGCTTTGCTGCCCCGCAGGACATGCTTTAAAGTCGGCCCCGGCCACAATTCTGGGCTGATCCCCGCAACCCTCTTGTGGAGTCCTCTGCAAGAAGCCTGTTCCTCTGAGTGTCCGCTGGTCAGAGGAGAGCTGGCTCAGCACCAGCCTCGGCCCCCTGAGCTCGAGCATGTGGTGGCTGTCCTGGTGCCACACTGTCCAGAGGCCGGTGTGGTTTCACTCTGCTTTCTGCGTGTCTTCCGGCCTCGGGAATCCATCCGCTCTGGTTCTGAGGCAGCCACTGACCTTGCTGTCCCTTGCCATGTCCTCCTGCTCCTACATGTCCTGTATGCTTGGGAGACAGAGACTTGGCCCTTTTCCTCATGGTGGACTGGTCTCCCTTGGTCTGAGAGCAGGTGACACACACCAGCAGGGCTCCCATGATTACACAACCGCCAGCTTTGAAGGCTGCTGACGGAACTGACCCCTCCCGCCTCAGAGGTGTTTTCACAGCTGCTCCGCCTCCCTCCCCACCGACACCCAGCTGCAGTTCCCAGGGTGGCAACATTCTCCCAAGAGTGCACTCTCTGCTCACCAAACGTTTTTCTTCGCTTCTCCTTAGTCCCCCATTCTGAGCAAGGTCGCACTGAACTGCAGGGGGCCGAGAGAGAGTGAAACAGCAGCGTGTTGTAGCTCTGTGGACCAGTCTGTCGGGACTGGGTTCAGTGTGTGCCAGTCCTGTTCTGGGCCCTGGGAAGACCGGAGCTCCCGGGCTGGTTAGACAGGCGTGGCCGCCATTTGTCATGGTCCTGCAGATTCAGCAAGAGCAGAATGGGAGGGAGGGGAGTGGGTGCCTGAGTGGGGAGGTCTAGAAAGGCTTAAGCTGGAGGAGCTGATTCCAACTGGGCTTTGAAGGATGAATAAGAATTTGCTGCATGAATAAGGAAGGTGGGTCAAGGGGAAGAGGCATTCTGAGGGGAGAAAACAGTGAGTACAAAGTAAAGACCACGCGTCCTCCTGTTGGAGGTAGAGCCAGCTTTCCCAAGTGTGCCTCTTTCTTCCTGGGGTTCTGGTTCTACCTCTGAGGGACCAGCACCATAAAGGTGAGCCTTTGAACTGGGAGGACAGCAGTGCTGTCCAGGTGCAGACAGCTCCGCCAGAACAAGACCTGCCTACTGCATCTCTCAGACCCCGCCGGAGTCACCGTCTGGACGGAGGCTCCCGGGCCAGAACATGGTCTTCCCAAGAGGACACCATGTTTCCTTCTTTTATTTTTTTAAGAACAAATGCTCTATACTAGGAACCGAAAGTGAAGGTTTCTTGCCTCCTTGGTCCTCAATCTAGCAGAAATAGTCCGTCAGTTCAGCTGTTCAGGAGCCCCTACTGTGTGCCGAGCCCTGTGCTGGGTGCTGAGCATATGTGCAGCTGTGAACGATGGCAGTGACAGGTGCCTACTCTCTGGGAGTGGCACTTTATCAGAGAAGCAGGACTTTGGCTTTGTCCTGATAAATGTCCTGGTTCTGGGGAGGAGAAGGGCAGGATGCGGTGGCAGCAGCATGCGTCGGGGCACTAACCCAGTCCTTGCATTGCCTGCTGCATTAGCTACTGCTGACAAGTTACCCCAAAACTTAGCAGCTTAAAACAGTTTCCAGAGGTCTTCTACTTCAGGTCTCTCATAGGCTGCAGTCTAGGTGCCAGCCAGGGCTGGGGTCTCATCCAAAGGCTTGAGTGGGGAGGGATCTGCCTCCAAGCCCACACGGTTATGGGCTCAAGAGCTGTTGGCATGAGGGCCTCAGGTCTTGCTGGCTTTTGGTGAGAGGCTGCCCTCAATACCTTGCCATGAGGTCTGTCCAGCATGGCTGCTGGCTTCATCCAGGCCGGCAACGGGGAGAATCTCCTAGCAGACCGGAAGCCACGCTCTTTTGTAACCTAGTCACAGGCATGACATCCTATCACCATTGCCATATTCTGTTAGAAGCACGTCACTAGGTCTAACCACACTTGAGTGGAAGAGACTACAGGGTGTGAATACCAAGAATTGGGGATCCTTACAGGCCACCCTCATTCTCCACCTGGACACTGGGGCTGCCAGCCAGAGAACAGTAGTTTCCAGCTTGATGCCAGCCCCTGTGCAGAGGGAGTGTGTATTTACGTGCACATTTTGTGTGTGGGTTACTGACAGCAGTAGCTGTTTCATCACTTAAAACATTTATAAAAATATGTAACAATAGGAATTCCTTCTTTTCTGAAACCGTCGACTCATGGCCTGTTTGAAATGACTGGCTCATTACCCATCCCAGCCAGAAAGGGGATAAATGTTGCTGTGTGTTTAGGTCACTCTTGAAGAAGCAAACACTACGAGCCCAAGTTCCGTTGGTCTGGGTCCTGGGCCATCGGCTCGCGTGATGGTTCCGTGACCTCGCATGTCTGCAAGTGGGAGATCCCTGGGGTTGCGCACTGCCAGGTGGATTGGACCAAATTGTTCTTTTCCTTCTACAAATTGGCTTGATGGGGAAAAAGACCCACTTTGACTTCTAGTGTTAGGTTCACATTTACCCTTTATTTCTATAATTGATCAAAGGTAAAAGGTTTGAAAATGTTGGAATTGTAGTTAAAGTCAAATCACTTTTAAGTTTCCAGAGAAGGATATAAACAGTTAAGTCCATTTTTTTCCGGAGGAAAACAGAAATAATGGAAAGAAGTGGATGGAACGGTTCGTATGGTGGGAGAGGCTAGCCAAGAATTCATGTTCCAAGTTTCTCTCTGTAGAAAAGCACAACAATTTAAGAGTAAATTGATGCGTTCCTATGCTAAATTGGCCTAGTTAATTAAAAAAAAAGCCACCACTTAGAAGCAGAATTTTTCTTTATTTAATCCCATTCGTAAGCGGTAAAGACTATTGAAACGCATCTCACATCAGCCTCTGCCTCTTCGCCGGGATAGCTGGTGGAGTTGGCCTCTTAGTCCCGAGGCCCTTACAGCCCCCATTCAATGCGAGACATGCTTCGCGCCCCTCCAACCTGGTCGCATTCCTCTTTTATTCCAGGGACATTTGGAGTGGGGTCACGCACCATCTGTTAAGGATTTTACAGCGTCTATATTTTGGTTTTAATTCTGCGTGGAGTCTTAATGCAGTGCCCAGAAACGACCACCGCAGGAATGGTCGGTTTTCACACTTATGATGGTGAGTCCAGGGGGAGGACCCTCAGCTCAGTGAAGAATTAGAACTTGATTTTGACCGGAACCCCTCGAGCCTTGGAACCTGGGTAGTTGTTTTCTTCATCTGCTTATGTAAGCTGATTTTTTACCAACTCCTGGACTGGTTAAATAATTCATCCATTTATGCCGATAAACTAGGAAGGGAACGAGGCTTTTAATGAAATGCATCCATTTCTGTGCGGTCGCTCACTGGGACATGGGGCCGTGATGGGGCCAGACGTTCCGCCAGGCGTCCTGGTGTTATCCATTCACTCCGTCTGTAGGGTGTGGGGTGGAGCCCGAAGGTGGTGAGCTGCCGCTGCCCGCTGAGTGTCTGGGGGGTGTGCCAGGGTCATGGTGACAGTGGCACAGCCTCGAGGGTCCCCGTGGTCTGTATTGGAACCCCAGCTCTGCTACCCACTGGCTCTGTGACCTGGGACAAGTAGCTTAACCTCTCTGTGCTTCATTTCCTCATCAGTAAAATTGGGGAAAATAGTCCTATCTGAAAGGTTGTGAGAATTAAATGACTTAATATATGTAGTAATGTCTTTAAATAGTGCTGGACAAATGGAAAATATTATAAATTAGCTATTATTATTATGTATTAGTAGTAGCGAATAATAATGACCAAACTGATCACTATTATTCACTCCCTAAATATAGCCATGCACTGCACAATGAAGGTTTTGTCAACAATGGACCACACATGTGACAGTGGTCCCATAAGATTATAACACCATATTTTTACTGTACCTTTTCTGTGTTTAGATACACAAACACTTAGCATTGTGTTACAGCTGCCTACAGCGTTCCGTGCAGTCCATGGGGGTGTGCAGGGGCGTAGCCTGGGGCAGCAGCGTGTACCACACAGCCAGGTGTGCAGTGGGCTGACCGTCTAGGCTTGTGTTAGTACACTCTGTGCTGTTTGCACAAGGACGTTGCTTAAGGATGCGTTTCTCAGAACGTATCCCCGTTGTTAAGTGACACATGGCTGTATTTATTGGACACCCTTGATGTGCTAGATGCTGTATGTACACAGAAGAGCAGAATCCAGCCCGTTGTTTGCTTGGAGCCTCTGTCCAGTCGAGGGTGTGGGGACAGGCCTCAGTGAAATGATCTCGTGTTCATTGAGCTCTGGCTCCGGCCCGGCTCTGTGCTAAGCCCTTTCCAGGCATTGCCTTATTGGAGCTTTGCAAGCAGGTGAGGGGGCTGTTGTGATGTGTTCACAGTGACGCATGTGGGCTCAGTGGGGTTAGATCACCTACCCAAAGTCACACAGTTAGTAAGTGGCCGGCTGGGATTTGATCCCATGCAGGTCTGACCAAGGAGCCAACATCTCACCGGTCAAGATCAGTTCCTGGCATGCAGACCTAGGGATGGCCAGTTGTGTGCCGGAGGTATACTTTTGAGGATAAGCCCTGGGCAGGGTGGTGGGGGCAGGACAGGCAGAGGAGGGTGGGCTGTGCCGTGTGGTAAGGGAGGTCTCAGCCGGCCCTCTGGGGAGCTCTGGAGCCACGGAGGCCCTTCAGGGTTGTCCCGGATGAGGGAGCTCCCGTCCATCCACCCCAGGCTGGATGAGGACCGCCTGGGAGGCAGGGCTTTCAGCCACAGGCAGTTCCTGGGAGGGAGTGGACTGTGACTCACCGGCGGGATGACTCCCCGGTTTTACAAAGCTCTGTAAGCGGCAAGGACCCCAGTCTCTGGGGGCCTAAGCCTAGGCTCACCTCATCTGCTTCCCTCCGTGTCAGAGAGAGCAAGAGGCCCACCCCCGGGCTAGCACCAGCTCCCAGAGGGAGCTGAGCTGCATTTATGCTCTGGAATTGCCGTAGACCTTAGACCTGAGGCAGAATCTCTCCTGCTCCTCGGGCTGCAGCTGCGCTGAAAACGCTTCTCCAAAAAGCGCGACTTCGCCAAGCCCCTGGAAACACCAGTTGAAAGCTGTTGTCGCGTTCTCAGGCAGGGGAGGACAGCCTGGCACTGGAAATGTCACGCGATATTTTCTCTATGACAGATTTGCACGAGGATTACAAAGCATGCTGCTCCTCAGCATTGAGGGATTTAGTGTTAGTATAAACTATCCCAAAGGGAAATTCGGAGAACTCCTCTGTGGGTGAGAGACGGAATGGGAAGAAAGGCTGTTGGAGTATAAAGGTTGTGCGGAAGTTACAAGTCTTGAGGAAGACTGTAGCAGTGTCTTTAGTGAAGCTGCCTGGTAATTTCCTGGGAGACTCAGGCATTTGGCCTATCAGAAGCCGCCTGCTTTGGTTGACACACCTTGATATGGGCCAGAGCAGTGGCATGAGGTCACTTTCATCGGGCTGAGCTGTTGAGCCACCCGAGGGCCAGGGTTCGCCCTCAGACCACAGCCGGGTGGGAGAGCGGGTGGCACCCAGGCCAGAAGGACAGCCCAGGCCTTGTGGAGGTTTTCTCTGTAGACCACTCAGGAGTCGCCACCTGGTGAGGGACCATGTCTTGTTATTGGTAGGAGAAAACCATCAAGCAGAAAACTCCCATGTATTTAACACTGTTTATTTTTTTGGGAAAGGTTTGCAAAGCCATTGGCAGTCCTGTGTATTCCCACACGGATTGTTTGGAAAGGGCGGTTCTGTGCGGGAGGAACGCCCTCGGGGAAAAGGGCCTCCTTGTTTCTGTGTCTGTAGATTATAAGGTGAGCTGTGTGCCTCAGAATGGGCTCTGGGGCCACCAGGCAGAGCTTGGGGACCTGGCCGCTCAGTGAGGTCGGCTCTGCCGAAGGAGAGGGGGAAGCCCATGTCCCATACAGGCCAGCCCCGGCGTGCAGTGGCGTGATTCTGCAGCGAGGGGCCCACACCGTGGGTCCTAGGCCTGGCTTTGTCACCAGGGGTAGCAGCCGGCCAATCCTCAGTGCACCTTGATTTTCTCACCTGTAGAGACATTTGCCATCGGGATCACTGGGAATCATGAGAAAGTGCTTGGTGAACCATGAGGGGTGTTGCCTCTGAGAGGTTCTACCTTCTAGTCCGTGAAAATTTACCGAGGCCCTGGGATTGGAAGCTCTGGAAGGTGGACTCGGAACCTATCTTACGCTCAGGAACCTGGGGCCTGGTGGGAAAGCAAAGACGCCTGCCCAAGTGGCCCCAGCAAACAGGAAGCTTTGCATTCCTTTGGAAGTTTTCAGGCCCAAACGTGGATGTTCTTGTCTGGCAGCAGATGGGCCTCAGCAGCGTCCGCGCTGTGCTCAGCCTGAGCTGACCCTGGGCGCCCTTGCGTGTCTCCTCGAGTCAGTGCGCCCGGCCGGTCCCATGTCCTTGAGCCTCATGGTGAGATGTTCCTGGTCTGTGATGCAGTGGGACAAAAGGGCTCCCTCCCAGCTACATCAAATGACCTTTTTTTCCTGGTAGGAAAAATACGTATCATCAGTATTGATGGCCCCACGTCAGAGGTCGGGAAGTTATTGATCAGTGATTTAAATTTGGGTCCCGGCAAATGGAAAATAATGAGGCTGGGGCTCTGGTGTCATTTTTGTAACCACATTTATCATGACCCTCCTGTGGCCACCAGGCTGTGGGGGTGAATTGAAGGATGCGAGTGTGTCCCCTCTCTGGGGCTCCTGGCTGAGGAGGTGTGACTGTTCACATGAGTGTCACTGAGAAGCTGACGGGGGCACTCAGAGAGCTCTGGGATGTGGGGCTGGTGTCCCTGGTGAGCCGGGCCA
Organism: Propithecus coquereli; assembly: GCF_000956105.1. Classification (NCBI taxonomy): domain Eukaryota; kingdom Metazoa; phylum Chordata; class Mammalia; order Primates; family Indriidae; genus Propithecus; species Propithecus coquereli. Next base: position 756,708 of record NW_012142634.1, read on the forward strand.
GCAGCGGGAGCTGCTCCCCGCTGCCCACAGCTTCTTTTCTCAAAGCGCGGCTCTCTGAGAAGCGCCGTGCACGGAGCAGTAACCGGAGGAAACGTCATAGCCCAAGGCCATCGAGTGCCTGCCCTTGTCTAATTGAACCTGGGACCAAAGCTTCTAATTTCATGTGCCTTTTAAGCTTGGTGATCTTAGTGACTTCTGACATGGGCCCCTCTGGGAACTGACATGATAAAACCAACAGCTACTTATTGTTGTGATGAAAATGTTCTGGAACAAGGGAGCCATGATGGTCGCACAACTTTGTGCATCTACTAAAAACTATTGAATTGTTCACTTTAAAGGGGTGAATTTTGTGGTATGTGGATTATCTCAACATAAAAATGATAAGAACAAAAAGGAGAAACCCATTGTAGAGAGAGGTTCCCCAAACTAGTGACAGTGCAGCTAGAACCTGCAGAGCTCTGCACATGGCAGGCAGCCAGTTAACGAGCAAGTCATCATGTGATAACCAAAACTGCTAAACGCTGAGGCGCTATCACAGTAACCAATGCGTGTTCACCATCTAAGTGATGAAAGATCACATGATGTGTTCTGGCTTTATCATGGAGACCTGAATATCCATTTGTTGTTGCTGTCACTTTTCTAGGTGCCCACGCGATGTCATAAACACATTTGCGTTTCCTGACCGTGCAGCGAAGCTCCTCGTGTTTATCCTAAACGTTTGTGTGCTGCTCTGTTACACTTGTAATTGTTTGCCAGTCTGCTGTGACTTATTAAGAAGTTCTGTGACAGAATTGACTGTTGCTTCTAAGTCACGGCACACCTAAAACAATAACATCAAAACAAACAAAACCCAAAAACTGTCAGTGCAAATGGCGAGCCCCTGCCCTAGCCAGCCACCGATTTGTCTCCTCCAAACTAGGGGGAAGGGGCGCACCTGCTGCGCCAGTGGGATCCGGGGCCAGGCAGACCTGGGTTTGTTTGGGTCCCAGCCCTGAAGCTCCTGGGCTGTGTGCCTCTGGGCAAACTCTTTAACCTCTCTGCATGTCAATCCCCTGCCCCGAGAGATGGGGTCCATGCATCTCTTACAGGGCTGTGCAGACAAAACCTGAGCATATGTGCAGTACCCAGCGCTGGGCCTGGTGCCGGCCGCCCTCTGTGACCACCAGCCTCCATGCCATGGAAACTGAGAACACTGCAGGAGTTAAACCTGGACAGCAGTCACAGAGCCTGGCCTGGTGGAGGTGCCCACGGCGTAGTGGCTGCTCCTGCTCTAACAGTGACCGGCACGCCGACCTCTGCTCACGTTGGCTCGGAGCAGCACCTGGTAAATGTCATTGAGTGAATTCAGCAGTGGTCTTCGGGTAACCAGATTTTACGTGGTAGAGCCTTAAGGCTCACTGCTGGCCACCCTTTTGTCCCGATGGGGAGAGGCGTGGTCACTTTCAGAGGCACCAGGTTGAGGGAGCCTCCTCCCCTCAACACACACACATCCTGTCCCACTGCCCCTCGGGGGGCCCGGGACCCTGCATGCCACAGGAAAGGGGCCAAGCAGCACCCCACAGGCCGCACCAGCAGCCTCTAAAATAACCGCAGCACAGAAGGCCTGGAACAGATCTGGACTTATATTTGGAATTGCCGTTGGAAACGGTCCTGGCCAAATGCAACACCCATCTGTTCTGGGTGGTTTGAGAGTAAGAAAATGAGGTTCAGCAGGAGTGGCCTGGGCAGCCCTGAAACTTAGGCCTGGGAGGGTGTCAGGCCCTCCACCCTGTGCTACCCCGGAGCCCTCGCTCCCCTCCAGCCTAGACCAGCCACTGCACTGCCCTAACTGGAGAAATTTCTCCCTGTATGAAACCAGTCTTTCTTCCCGAACCTTACCCACTGGTCTGTCCTTCAGGGGTGTGGGACAGGTCTTCCCGCTGAGTCTTTGCATCTCCAGGGACAGCAGCTCCTTTCCCTTCACTACTTGGTGCCCAGCACTGAAGGCAAACGTCCTTGCAGGCCCTGAGCCGCCTGTCACTTTGCTCTACCCTCCCGTGTTCTTGATGCCATGCCTCTGTTAATGCATCCTGAGGTGGCATGAGCGTCCCTGCAGTTCTGCGATGATTCATCACGAGCTCTTGTGTCTCCATGTTGGTCTCTTTCCCCGACTAAGTCATTGCACAGTTGATCTGATGCACCAAAAGGTGGGCATTGAGGTTTGTCTGTTTACATTTCAGCTATTACCTGGTGTGTCTGCCCCAGCTTTGTGAGGTCCGTCGGATACTTATTCTTGATGCATTTGCTGTCTTTCTCAGCGTTTTCTGAGTGGCTTTAACCCATCCAAGTGGCTTTCACTCATCCAAGGTCATTAACTTACTTTTTCCCCAGAGAGTAGCTGTGGGGGAAGGTGCAGCGTTGTTTATTGAACACGTTTTTAGGAGGCGTTAGCCTGATGCTCCCCCCAGACAGCGTTCCCCGGAAGGTGAGCGCTGCTGTTGTGCATTTGCGGGAAACCTGGCCACACGGCCGCAGTCCTGCACACTCGGGCCACTGTTTCGGGGTCCCAGAGAGTTGTCAATAAAAGTAACTCCTTAGTCTTCCTTTGGAATCGGGGTTTAGAATCTGTGTTGGTTCCTAGGGCTGTTGTAATAAATTACTACAAACTTAGCTGCTTAAAGCAAATTTATTCTGGAGGCCAGAAATCTGAAATCAAGATGTGTGCAGGGTTGGTTCCCTCTGGTGGCCCGGAGGGCGAATCTGTCCCAGGCCTTTCTCCCGGCTGCCAGTGGCTTCCAGCAGTCCCCGGTGTTCCTTGGCTGGTGGATGCATCACCCCAGTTCCCAGCTCTGTCTGCATGTGGTGTTCTCGTGTGTCTGTGATCTCTCCTGTTTTTATAAGGACACCAGCCACTGGATTTAGGACCCACCCTGAATCAGGATGATCTTGTCTCAAGATCCTGGATTTAAGTACATCTACAAAGACCCAATTTCCAAATAATATCACATTCACAGGTACCAGAGATTAAGCCTTAGACATATCTTTTTGGTGGTCGCTATTCAGCCAACTAGGGAATCCACGTGGGAGATGGTGGCCATTTGTTTTGGCGATTCAGTTCCTGTTCAGGTTTGTGACAGGCCAGGGCGAGAAGGACTTCCCAGCACGATCCTGGCAGTGGGGCTCCAGGGAATCCCAGAGCTCACCACCGATTCTGTGGCCAGATCCAAGATACTCGGAGGTGACCGAGGGGCCAAAGATGTCTCTTCCCATCCTGCCGAGGAAGGGACCTGGCCTAGCTCTGAAAAGCTATGAACGTGGCTCACAGGAAGTGGGGGTGTGAGTTCATTTCAGCACACCCCTGACAGATGAAAGTCAGTAGTCTCACCTGGTAGGAGTGAGCTCCCCTGGTTGGGACACTGGACATGTCCCAGTTTTCTTCCAGGGATTACTCCTTCATGTACACAGAATTGTGTAGAATCAGCAGATTCTTTATAAAGTGACTTTGTATTTAAAATTGAGGCAGGCTTAGATGCTTTTGTTTTATTTATAAGCCAGATATCTAGTAGAAATATTACCACCATAAAGAAAAATCTCAAAAATGTCAGTATGGAAACCTTGAGCCAGTGATTGTGTTTTTATGAGGTAATTTATGTGATACAATTCCAGTTCCACCAAGCAATTTGGAGAGTTCTGCGCTCATCTTTGGAAAAACTCTAGGCTTGGACTTATTAAATATAGGATTTGATGACAGTTTCATAAGCATCTGTTACTTCTCATTGATGTAGTCTCCTGGGCTGAGCCATCACACTGGTAGGACTGATAGGACACCCCATCGAAGTGCCGCGTGGAACCCCTCAGTGCATACAGCCGAGCTGCTCTTAAAGGTTCACGCAGGTCTGATGTGGGCATTTATCGATCAGCCATTCAGGTTATTCTGACTATGACCGACCCTGCAGTGACGGGCACCGTGTTTCAGTCTTGATGCATGTTCCAGTTTCGAAAACAGCACAGGCGGTGTTGGGGGCACCAGTCAGGGGGAATGTGCTGTGGTCCTGGGGAGTGTACTCAGAGGAGCGTGGGTCCGGGGGAGCCCACCCTCGAGCCGCTGAGCATCTTTGGTGACTAGTCTTGAGGCAAGTCCTTTGGGACAGTGACTGACCAGGCTGGGACAGACAAAACAGTCCTGTTCTGGCGTGTGTTTGGGTTCTAGGCAATCTGTGGGCAGATCCCGAACATCTCAAGACTTCTAGGAGGCGTCCTCTGTGGACACTGGCCGTGGATAAATTCTAAAGGGCCGTGGTAAAGGCATCACATGTGCGAAGGGCAGGGGGAATATAGGGGTGGACACGATCTGGCCTGTCCCTAAGAAGGGACGCTCCCGTATCATGACTGTGATTAGAGGAGAGGGCAGTGGAAAAGGAGCATGCGCAGCAGCCCCGTGCAATGAGGGTGCACAGTTTCTGCAGGACGGTGTGTGGCTGAGTCTTGGGGACGGAAGCGCTGGGTGCGACTGGCAGATCTTACAGATGTTAAAACCCCCACATATGTGGGTGCATAGAGTCACTGGAAAAAGGGGAGCCAGGTTGGAGGTGAGGGGACAGGAAGTGTGGAGCTGAGAGAAGAGAGAAGTCTGAATCCATGGGGCCGTAGGGTCGTGATTTCCACGAGCCCAGTTTCACCCCCCGGCAGGAGGTGCAGCCGATGCAGCTGGGGGCTCTGAGTGTGGGGGTCGCTGAGCATAGCTGTGGGGTCACAGTCAGGTGTGTGTGCAAGAAGAGAGAGTAGGGAGAAATGTCTAAACACATAGAGGTTTTTTTTTTGAAAACCAAAAAAAAAGGAAATACACTCTCTGCAAGTAGAAACAGGGGAGAAGAAAGAGTAGGAAACTCACAAATTGGAAGTTCTGTTAAAGAAAAATCCGTTCTGACATTTGTTAAAACAGTAACGCAGACTTTATCTGAGACTATTACGATAGGTATAGGGACTGCTGCGATGGCGTGTGTGGTGGAGGAGAGAGATTGGGCTCAACTCCAAACGCAACAAGGGAAAAAGTGAGGGCTTCGTAGCCGAGGAGCAGGGTGAGGGGCCGGTGGATGGAAAATTACTAAGGGAAACCTCAAGGGTAAGTGGGTGGGGGAGGATTCTGGCTAAACCGACCTAACGACCTGATGGGATTCTTGTTGAAGACAGGCCAGGTGGCCAGATGCCACCTGGGGATGGTGGACAACAGGAACTGATCAGATATGGAGTATTAGTTGTCAAGGGTGGTGGATTCTGGCTAACCCAACTTAGCAGTGCAGATTTGAACAAATTTAGTTTAAAGATCTTATTAGCTTTTTATTAGCACAATTCACGAATGGGGCAGCATCCATGCTTGCAATAGAAAGGTGTTCCTATTGGCCGAGCGGAGGAGGTGGGCTGTGTAAGCAGGAAAGGGCTGACGCAGCAGAAACAGGGGACAAAGAGTGGATTGGTCATTTCTGAGTGACTTTCCTAATAGGGTTGAGGCAGAGGGGACTTCTTTATCATGCCGGCTCAAGTTGTCTGGCCCCTGGTGACTGCTTGCTGTAAATCTCCTATTTTTTGAAAACTGGCCGTGGTGCCCAGCAGGAGTGACTCTGTTCTGATTTGGTTTGGCCTGGTCTGTCGGGGCCTGGTGCCAGGGCTCAGTCTAAAACAGTAGCGTCCCATAAATCTAACTCACCAGCAGGGTTCTTGCTAAAGCGGGGGGGATGCAGAGATGGACACGGAAGCTGGCAAGAGGATTCCAAGGAGCCTGGAGTCTTATTAAGGAGGACTGGCGGTTCGTGTACGACAGCATTCTTACATCGTGCGGTGGTGTCTGTGTGAACAGATGTGTGTCTTCGGGGAAACACGTAAGGCTGCAGGTGTTCACATGCGTATGTGGGGATGCTTTTACATGGTGTTAAAAAATAGGTCCCTACCAGTCTAGAAAGACACATTTCATAATTTTTTTAAAGCGTCAGGAACGTCTGTGAGAAGGGCCAGGGATTTCATGTGGAATTGTAACACTGCGAGAGCAACAGATGCTCTTGTTTTTGTTCCCTCCAATAGAGGAGAGAGGAACGGGAAGGTGCATAAAATTTTCATGGCCTCCCTTTGCTACTGTACGATTTTTGTGATCCGGTTGTTGTTTTGAAGCTTCACTGTTACGGAGAAGACAGAGCCAGGGCCTGAGAGGACCAGAAAGAGCAGCAACATAAAAACCGCTGGTGGTTTGTTTGGGGCCGGTGCAGACATGTCCGGCCGGAGAGCGTGGAAGGCCATGTGAAGGGCGGGGCTGCGGGGGAGGGAGGGAGATGGCCCAACTGCAAGGGAAGGAGGAGAAATAGTGCTTTAATGAGCAAAACTAAATAATGTCATTGTGCATTGATCTTCATTGTCATCCAGATGGCGCGATTGCACATTCATGGGTGGTAAAAATATCCATTTATTTTATTCACAGGTTGTACTCAGACTATCTCTACTTCGCAAGTTCGAATAAATCTGCAGATGACTTCCACGAGAAAGTGACAGAAGCACTGCAGCTGTTTGAAAATTGCATGCTTGATTATTCCCTGCGCGCCTGCGTCTACAACAACACCCTCAACAACGCCATGCCCGTGCGTACCGCCGCGTGTGTTAGCATGCAAGTGGCATTGTGGGTTGGGGTTTAGCACAGAAGTGTTTTAATGTGCAAATGCTGTTCCCCATTATTCACGGATGTAAAAACTGAAAACGATGGCTCTTTGGCTGGCTCCCTGCCTTCCTCCCTGCTGGTCACCCCCACCTCCTGTCTCCTCCCTCAGCGGGAGAATGAGGGTGCATTTAGAAAGATTGCCATTTAGTGAGGCTCTAAAAACACACCCAGCAATTAGTACCGGCAGACACGAGGACACCCGGCTCTCAAATTCTCTTAAGAGCATCCTCTCTATCAGCGGTGGATTGTTTTGTTGGTTTAAAAAAATTACTCACCAATGACTTTCAAGGCTTCTTTGACAGGGTCTTAATTAAAAAATATTTTCTGTTGTTCCCACTATCTTTTCTTTTCCCTTTAGGACTATATCTGTAAATACCTAGCCTTCTTTAATGCAAATATTAATGGTGAATTCAGCACCTTTTAGCTGGGGGCTGGTTTTCTAGACTGGGCTCCCCAGGTTGGATTGATGGTTATCCTGAGGGCTTCGTGGGAGGGCTTGTGCAGCTGGACACCTCTTCCTTCCGCAGCCAAGCTGCTGCAGCTGCCTTTACGAGCCCGGCTCTGTCCAACTTGCCGTGTGGCAAGGCACGGGCAGACCCGCTGTGCAGTCCCGGAGCCCCCAGGGGCGGTGGGGCTCAGATCAGAAGGCGTTGCTCCCCCTTCCTTGTCACCGAGGCCGTGGTATCTGGAAGGCAGTGTGCAGAGGCAGCAGGTGGGGCTCCAGGCTGTGCTGCTGGACTCTGGTTCAGCAGGGAAGGTGTGGCAGGGACACTGATAACCGCAGGACCCGGCTGCAGTGCTGGGCAGAGTGGGCTCCGATGCAGACAGTGGTGTGGGTTCTGTCCCCACCTGGGGTGTTCACTGACTATGTGACTCTGGGCAGTTGTCTTGGCCTCTCTGAGACCAGTTGCTTTGTCATAAAATGGGGTAATGGCGCTGCTTTGCCAGGCTGTTAGAAGGATTGGGGTCGATGGTTCTGTCTCGCATCCCTGTGTTCATCTGTCCCACTGTGTTCTGTGCGTGGTGCTGGGTCCTGGGGCCGCAGCATAGCCGGGACAAGCGTGGTCCTTGCCATCCTGCACAGCCAGCAGGGAGAGTGGATGAGGCTGGGCAGGGGGCAGGGGCCGTCTGAGAACAGGGCATCAGGCGGGTTCCCAGGAGGGCAAATGTCTGTGCCGAGTCCTAGAGGATGAGTCATCAGGGAACAAGAGCAGCGTGTGCAGAGGCCGAGTGGCCAGCACCGGGACCACCTGCCACCCAGAGCCCGAGATCCTGTGTGCGAGAGACGGGGCGTGAGGGAGGGGCTCGGGTGCCTGGCGAGTCGGGCTGCGTCCCCGGGGACGTGGTGAGCCTCAGGGTGAGTCTAGACCTCGTCATGAGAGAAATGGGACCCCACGGGAGGGTCTTGAAAAGAAATCTCTTTTCTCACCTGTTGCTGGTTTCATGGCTGAGGTACCTATAAAAAAAGACAGATTAACAAGAGAAAAGCCTAGAATTTATTTCGTATAAGTTTTACATGGCACGGAGCCTTCATAAGGAAGTGAACATCCGAAGAAACAGGGAAACTCGTGCATTTCCATGCTTAGTTTTGATGAAGAGGACAGTCGTGCAGAGAGGTGTGATTGTGATCTACTGGCAATAAACTGGGGTGGGGGACAGAGCTGGGCTGCTCAGATTCTTCTCTGTCCCTGCTAAGATGTTCTTTTCCTCTGGGTGTAGCACACTCGTCCTGGTGGGTCCTCAGGGCAGGGACCTGCAGATCCTGCTCCTGGACCAGCAGTAGGAAGGGGACAGGGACCTGACCTTTGCTTATTACTGCCAGGCACTGTCCCAGGCCCTTCCAATGCACCATCTCCTTCAGTGCCCACAGATCCTCTGAAATCCATCCCCGTTTCACAGATGGGGATACTGAGGCTCACAGAAGTCAACTCTCCCACCTATAACGCATAACAGGCAGGCTCAGGTTCAATCTCAGATCTGACGGCCTTTGAACTCAGGGAGTTGCCACCTTGGCAGCTGGCTCCTACAGCCAGGGTTCGAGCCGGCAGGAGGCATGTGCTTTTACATGCAATTCTGTGTTTTTCGGAGGGTGACAAGACAGTAGCTTTGCAGGGGCCTCTGGTCAAAGGGAGATGCCCAGGGACAAGAACAGTGGGCAGGACAGATGTGGTGGTGACAGATAGTCCCTTAATCATCTCCATCTCTGGTCCCTGGAGAGGAAGAGTAGTTAGGAAGCCATCAGAAACCCTCCTCTTAGAGGAGAATTTTCATTTCTGGGAGGAGAAGCTGATTTCCGTCCAGCCACAGCACTGGGAGGGCAGCTTTGTGAGACCCACTGGGCCCTGGCACACCCTGCTGAAGGCATCCGCTGCCTTCCTGTGGCGCCCGGATGCAGGTGTGCCCACCGGCCCCGCCCGGCTCCATCACGGCCCTGTAGCACCTCTCCCTGGTGCGTCCTCGCAGCAGGGACCTGCAAGTCCTGGTCCCGGGACCTGCAGCAGCCGCAGCCCCAGGGAAGTTGTCAGAACATGTTCAGGCCCTCCCCAGACTGTCTGAATCAGAAGCGCGAGGCAGGGCCCATCCTCTGTCGGACAGGCCCTCTGGGTGTTGCGTGCGCAGGCTTGAGAACCACCTGGGTGCCTTCTCCTGATCCTCCTCCTCCTCCTCCTCTCCTGGGGACCTGCTTCTGGTTGCTGGGGCCTTCTCTTCCTTCTGGTCCTGCTCTACTCTGACCTTCTGTTGTCTCCACTAGTTTTCTCCATGGCGTGTATCACAGTTGGTGATCACAGATGTTTGTTTCTTTACCAGTTGAGCTGTCTCTGCCACTAGACTGCAAGCTCCCTGAGGCCAGGGCATGTCTGTTAGCAGCATGTCACCATTGCCTAGTGGGGTGCCCGACACACGCTTGAACTCAGGTTAGGGGGAGTCCCAGTGAAATCTCTAGTTGGGGACAGAGAGGCTCGGCCAGGGCTGGGACCGTGCCCAGCTTTGCTCTCCTGTGGAGCTCGCTCTTCCCTGGGCTCCCTGTGTGGGGAGTGAGCCCTGCGTGCACGCGGGACCCGGCTTCAGGTCCTGCTCCGAGGTGCTGACCCTGGGCAGGCCCCTGCCGCTCCCCGGGCCTCTGTTCTGTTGGGAGTCAGCTGGTGCAGACACGCTCAGGGGCTTCTCTCAGCGCTCGCGTTTTCCAGTGTTAAACATCTTAGGCACTTGCCCTAGCTACCTTCTTTAACAATTTTTGTTTTGTTTTGATTCTCTGTCCTGTACTGGGAAAAGGTGAGGACAAAAGGGTTCGGAGTGGCGTCTTTGTGGTGCATGGTTGTGACAGTGATGCGCGAACCAGAAACTGTCACCTGACTGGAAAGGGGGCTGGAGGGTGGGCAGAGAAGAGGGGGTGTCTGGGGGGCCGGGGAGCCAGCCCCCTGGGAGCCCACTGAGTGCCCAGGAAGGCTCCCTCAGCTCCGGCCCCTGAGGCTTCATCCCCTTCCCAGAGCAGCCCCTCCTGTTGCCTGTCGAGGAAGACCCTGCTGCAGGGCGCGATTCCGCCGGCAGGTCTCCGTCCTCCTGCGTCAGCGGAGGAGGCTCCCACGAGGATGGCACAGCGAGGTTTCAGGGAAACATACCGTCACCACGGCCAGGTGTAGGGACAGACTACAGCTGCTTTAAAACACCTCCAGCCTGCCACGAACACTTTCCTTCTAGAAAGTTCTCCAGTTGCGAAGGCAGGTTCCCTGGAAGAGAGAAACCTTGTCAGACTGGTCTTCCTGGGAGGGGTGGGCTGGGAGCCACCAGGGAGGACTGAAAGCCCCGTGAGGCCCACGACTAACAACAGATGTTCCTGCAATGGTTCTTCTGCGTCGGGGGCGACATGCACTGATTTCCGAGACTGGCACGAACTCATTTTCTCCCTAGCTTCGGCCCAGCTTGAGGGCTTTTTATGCGCTGGTGTGTCAGGTAGCAACAAAGTGTGGGTCAGAGACAGCTTGTGTATTTTGGAGACAGCTATCCCCTCTAATTGTTTTTCCTCCTCCTCATCCTCCTACGTGGTTAGAAAAATAACAATGGCAAAGGAATAGTGAGAGATGAAAGTAGTTAGTGTCTGCACGTATTTTGTCCAATGTTTCATCGTCTTATTGCTGTCACCATGTTCAGCAGTGCCACCCGAGAAACACGTCGAGTGCCAGGGTGCAGGGCCTTGTGCAAGATGGGACGACGGAGAAGCCATGGTCCCTGCCCTCGAGGCGCGTAAGGTCAGGCTGGGCAGAGAAGGAAGAGTGACGTATGACATCTGCCTAAAGAAGTGAGAACTCCGAGGAGAGCCCAGGGAGCGCTCCCCGTGGGAGGGGCTGAGCTGGAAGTTCACACCAGACTGAGGACTTTCTACAGGAAGAGACCCATGGGGGGCTGGCTGTGGCCTGGTCAGGAAGAGAGCCATGGGGGGCTGGCTGTGGCCAGGTCGCTGGTTTTGAAGCTCGTGCTGGTGGCCGGGTATGGGATGGGAATGCAGAGACCAGAGGAGGGAAGACTGGCCAGGTGTTGATGGGGTGTGAACACAGGGCATGGTGTGAACTGGGGAGAGGTGGGGGATGAGGAAGACCACAGATGGGTGGGGTGGGGTCCCTGAGCACCTGGGGAAGGGGCACGAGGAGAAGCCTGGAGAAGGAGGCCTCCCAGCAAAAGGGGAGGAGGCCCTTTTTTCTTGGAGCTTTGCCAAGAGTTTAGAGTGAACTGCAAGTTTAGAACAGTCCCCAAGAATGCTGTCACTTCCGACACCAGTTGCAAGTTCAGAATGCAGGTCCCCCAGCTCCCTCTCAGGTTCAGTGATTTTCTAGGGCCCCCAGAAGGTACTGAAGGCTGTGACGATTTATTACAGGGACAGGATGCAGGTTAAAATCAGCCAAGGGAGGAAGCGCATGGGGCAGGGTCCCGGGGCAGAGCTGAGAGTTGTTCTCTGCCTGTGGAGCTGCGGATGGTGTCAGCGCCTCCTGGCCAGGAGGTGTGACAGTACTCCTGGGGTATTGCCACCCCCCGCCTTTGGTGTCCAGGGTTTTACTGGGGCTCAGTCGCATACTGCTCAGGTGGCTGACCTTGAGTCCGCAGTCCCTCCAGTCAGAACTGATACCATGTGGCCCAAAGCTCTGTCGTAAATCAGTGTTGGCCAAACCCCTGGCAAACCAAGACACTCCTGTCAGGCAGGACAGCAGGGCTCTGGAGATCACCTCCGGGCACCATGGACCAGGGCCAGACCAGTCTTTGGGTAGGTTGTGTCCGCCACGCAGGTGCGGCCTGGCAGGAGAACAGGAGCAGAAGGGTGAGTGCCGGGGGATGGGTGGGGAGGAGAGGGGATCGGAGTCCGGCGTCTGCCTGTGGGCTTCATGGGTGCTGATCAGACTGGGACGTACACACGCCCTCTCAGTCACAGTGTTCCCACGACACAGGCCCTGGCTGTCCACTCACCAGCTTGTCTGTGCGGCGTCCGCGGTTGATTTGTCACAGCCCATTGTGTGCTGGGCATGGAGGCTGCACCGGGAGCAGAGGGACATGCAAAACCTTGACCTCCTCCTGGCGCGTCAGTCCTCACCTGTGAAATGAAGGCGTGGAGCTACCTGCAGGGTGGCTGTGGGGATTAAGTGCAACCCTCGGTGTGCGAATTCTTTGCACATGTGGCACAAAGCCCCTTATGAAGCAGGAGCACACTGTGTTAAAATCCAGCTTCCGAAGGTGGCTGTTTGCTGGGATAACTCTCTCGTGGTTTATAACAGAATACTGCAGCACTTGTGGGAAGCGCCTTAGGGTGTTGGTATTACTCCTCTAGTAACGCCTGTCTGTGGTCCTAGGTGCGGCTGCAGGTCGGGCTGTATGCGGTGTACCTCCTGGACTGGCTCACTGTTTTTAACAAGGAACAGTTTCTCATTCTGCGCCTGGAAGATCACGCATCCAACGTCAAGTACACCATGCACAAGGTCTTCCAGTTTCTGAACCTAGGTACGAGCGTCATCCTCAGACCGATGGGCAGAGCACGAGCTCTGTGGATGTGGCTCTGCTGGGAGCTCTGTGCCAAACAAAGACTCGGCACGCTGGGAGGGGCGGGCTGAGCCGGGAGGCCTGTTCAGTGCCATTATGGAGCACCAGCTGCACACAGGTCGTTGTGCATGGTATGGTGAGGGACTCCCTGGGTGCACAGGAAGGTGGCCCCCTCTGAGAGCTTATGGTCTAGGGAAGGGAGAGGAGGAAGCCACAGCTCACCTAACCAAGTGACAGGTAGGACAACATGGGGAAGGTTATCGTCATCGCAAAAGGTACATGCTGATGAGTTGAGACCCCAGCTGCAGAAGGAGGCAGGGAAGCCTCTGTGGAAGGAAAGGGTCTGAGAGCTGAGCTCTGAAGGACCGACGTGGCGTCAGTGGGTGGCTGGAACAGGACACAGGTCGGATCAGGGAACAGACAGGCCGTTGCAGCGTCTCAGGTGTTGCTGGGGATCCCTGGGGTCAAAGCCATTTGGCTGGGTTTAGGCTGCTGGACCTCTGGGGAGGGGGTGCCTGTCCTCAGCATCAGGATTCCAGCCCCCACAGTCCCAAGAGGCACTTGGTGACAATAGGCCACAATGCTGGCCATGGCAGTGGCTGGCAGAGGTGTGTACACAGGTAAGGAGTGCTGGCCGTGTGACGGGACACCCAGGACTGCTCGGAGGGCTGGAGTAGCGTCGGAATGAGCCGAGCTCCTTCCCAGGACACCTCCTCCAGCCCTGTCTAATGATCCTGCCTGGAAATTTTGTTAATCGAATCTTTCTTTAAATATACCTGCCCACCACTGGGACTGGGAACCCTTTAATTGTTTGTTCTTGTTTCTCCTCTTTCTTGGACAGCTGCTCACATGATGAGGTGTTAACTGTTTCTTCCCCTTCTGAGGCCTATAAGGCCTAGGCCCATTTCTCTTTGATCTGGCCACACGTTGACTTTGTACCACTTGGAGCTTGTCTTTTGTCCCTTAAGGTGACAGTAAGGCCACTTCTGTATCTCACATGACCTTGGGACACTGGGACAGCCTTTTCCTATGTATGAGCTAAGGACTCCGGCCATATCCTGAGAGCCCCAGGGTAAAGAGGCCTGCGCAGCGACTGGGAGGGTTGAACTGGGGAGGCCGTGGTCCAGAGGGCTGGAGTGTGGAGGTGGCAGCGCCCTCTGGCTTGTTCCAGGGTCTCTCCTACTGGTGTCTTTGCTGCAGGTGGAGGTACAGCCAGTGGGATCTCTGGGCCCTGGCGGTCTACTCCCCACCAGCCTCCCTACGGCCACTTCACAGCAAGACACTTAGGGTGCGAGATGGCCAGGCCTGGGGCCCTTTGCCTCAGCAGCCTGGAGTAGAAATGACTGGGCAGAATTTCCAGTGGCTGATTAGCACAGAATCCTAAGCCCAGGGACTCTGCCCGGCAGGTGGCGCAGTCACCCAGGGCCAGGCTGACGGCCGGGTAAAGCAGCCCACGCAGGGCAGGTGGCAGTGAATCCTCAGGGAGAGCCTCAGGCGAACGCCGCACGTCGCAGAATACCGGCCGGGCTCCCTGAGGGTGGGCGTCCAGCGCCGGCAAGAGTTTCTTTGCTCTTTCACGGTGGTCCTTCCACCGCCCTCCCTCAGTGCTCCAAAACAGATCCAGCCAAAGAAACGTGACGCCCAAACACATTCTTCTTCAAGAAAACGCTTGTCTCCACACGAAGCGTAGCCGGGGCTGTCGTGGAGTCCCTTCTCCGTCCCGCCGCGCCCCTGCCTCACAGCTTCTCCTCTCATTGCAGGGCCCTTGAGTGAGAAGCAGGAGGCCCTGATGACCAAGAGCCCCGCCTCCAACGCACGGCGGCCCGAGGACCGGAGCCTGGGGCCCATGTGGCTGGTCACGCGGAAGATGCTGCGGGACTTCTACGGGCCTTTCAACGCGCGGCTGGCGCAGGTCCTCGCCGACGAGGCGTTCGCGTGGAAGACGTGAGAGCTCGCGCGCTCGCGGCGGGCCCGGCAGTGCCGCCCTTGCCAGGATTTTGAAAACCTCTCTTCGCGGGGAACCATTTCACTCGTGGCGTGGACAACCGCGGGACTCTCCCTCCCTCCCTGGGGACACGCCGACTGTAACCATTTCAGAATTTCCTTTGTGGTGGTCTGTCGAACAGAACAGCGATCACCCTCCCCAGAGCTCCTCCCTCTCAGGCCAGTGGGAGCCGCTGCCTCAAGGATTCGGTTCCGCCTGGAGCGGCCGGGCGAGGTGGGCCGGCCCCGCACGGCGTGTGGAGAGGGCGCCTCGGGAAGGCAGCCCGGCCCTGCTGCCTCCGCCGTCCGGAGAGCTTGAGTCTGGGATCCGACGAAGCCCACCAGGGCCTGGGCAGAACTTACACTTCACAGTCACGTTTTTGGTTTTTTCTAGAGATGAGGTCTCACTATGTTGCCCAGGCTGGAGGGCGGTGGCTGTTCACAGCTGTGATTGCGTCACATTCACTTTCAAGACACTATTTTGTCACGATTGCTGACCTCATCAGGGGGAACGGCAGCTCTTTCCAGAACAGAGGCTCTTCCATGCTTTTCCCTTTTACTCCAGAGTCAGCCCTGCAGTCTCTTCAGAGATAAACCCTGTTAACATCACCGTTTCCAAGAGGAAAAAAGTAAGTCAGTTGTTGGCAGCACCTTCATCTCTCTGACCTCCTCCCGTCCTGTCCTTGTAGACTTGACTTAGGTTTAATGCATTTAAAACAAACCACTTTCTGCATTCGACTAGCCCAAGCTCTCTTTTCTGCCTCTTTAGATATTTTCTCAAGAAATTCAGTTTATAATTGAAGGGAAATTTTTGCTCTTAATGCAAGAATGTGCAACCTCAAGGAATTGAACATTTCATGGAAAAATCTAGGTAACTCAAGCCCTCATCCTGTGTATAAGGTCATTGGAGAACTGCAGGGTTTTACATTTTTAGTTCTGGCTGGCTGCAGGCTCTGCTTCTCCCCCTCCCACTGGAATGAGTTTATTATCCACACTGTCCACCATGTGTGGTCAGGGTTCCTTAACCGGTTATGGAAGTACAAAATACACGTGTCCTGATTCAGAAACACAACGCACGAGCTGAACTCAGGCTGAACATGCTATGTTGAGATTTGGAACGAGATTGCCAGGAGCCATGCTCTTAATGGAATCTTCCAGGCCACATGGTAGCTTGGCATACCGATGGATGGGCTGAAGGGCTCGTCGTTTCTTGGCAGTCCTGGGGAAGATTGATAAGAATGCTTGTACCTGTGTGGCACACAGCCCCAGGTGGGACGTGGATGAAGCTTTGCACCCGAGTGTTGTCAAGAGAAGCTTCCTGGCGACCAAAGTCTTCAGGTCAAGCTCTCGTCCACCAAAGTCAGAAAGCGCAACACCCACATTCCCCAGTGGAACCTGCGGGAGGGAGACAGACTGGGCTTCAGTGGCCAGGGGATCTGCATTTGCTCAGCCATCTGACCCCGGTGCTGTCGTCTTTCTGTGCGTGGAGGCGGGACACACAGCCCGTGTGAGGCCCACAGCACTGGCACGGCCGCGAGTATTTCTGCCTCTGAAGGAGCTGTGTGTCCTGAGCTCCCACTTTCAGGGACAATCCCGGCCTTTCTCTGCAGCCGGCACTGGGCGCAGCAGCCAGCAGGGAAATCTGGCCTGAGCACAAGGATGCTTTAGGGAGCCGTCACTTCAGTGTGTGAGTGTATTTATTTGCCATCAGCGTGTGCGTGTGCGGGTGCGGGCGCATCCTCTGAGTGGGTTCCCTTCAGCTCTGTGCCGACGCGCCCCCGCTCTGGACACAGCCCTTTTATAGATTAATTTCTCTGCCAGTTACCTTGTCATGTCCAGTACGTGTTTCACTCGCCACACCGACCGTTCTTACAGCAGGGGGTTTTGCTGATGCCTTCCTGTGCATGTGAACAACATGTAGTGTAATTCTGCTTCTTACAGAAGTACGACCGACGTATGATTTCCAATATTATTTGGTTTATTATGCGGATTTTTTTTATATACACAGGCCCATCCTTTGTGCCAGCCGATGCCATCAGACAGTTTCCTCTGGAGGGCCTTTCTCCAGGGGCACGCCTGTTGCCCTGGCTACCTCTTGGTGGAGGCCCGGCTCTTGGTGACAGGCGGCACAGGCGCTGTTCCGGGCGGTGGTTCTCAAGCCTGTCATTCAAAACCAAAGCAAAATGGAGCATTTCTCACACCCTGGTATTGAAATTAATTTGCGTTCTCAAAAGCTGTATATCAGATTGTATTAAATTGTACACCCTTAGTCATGTAAGATATGGTAAGTGAATTGCAGTCATGCTGTACTTTTATTAATATTTAACATAATTAAAGACGGACCCACGTGGCTGGTACCTGCAGAACGTGTGCGTGAGTGAGTCACGGAAGTCCAGTGTCCTACCTGCACGAGTCGTGCACACTCCGTTGAAGGGGACTTAATAACACGGTGGCCTGTGAGAGGCGAGCTGTGATCGGGCATGTAACAGGCAGAAGGAAAGTCAAGAACAGACAGAGAGGGACTCAGACGTTGCCAGGGACTCCCTGTGCGAGTCCCACTGTGGGTGAGTCAGGCCTAGCGCTGTCTTCAGACTTCTGAATTTGAAAGGTGGGACCGTGGGCCTCATTCGTACATTCAGCCTGGCCCGTCGTGTCTAGGTGCGTGTCATTATCCCTGGGCACTCTGTCCCCTGGCTGCCACTCAGGCTAGGGCAAGCCTGAGGCCGGTGCACCGTGACGGGACCCCGCAGACTAGGTGGCTCTGCCACAGAGGTTTGTTTCCTCAGGTCTGGGGGCCCGAGGGCCGAGATGAAGGCTCCAGGGCATTGTTTTCTGCAGGGGCCTCTGTCCTTGGTTGGCTGACGGCTATCCTCTCCCCGTGTCCCCATGTGGCCGCTCCTCTGTGCACACGCGCGCCCTGGTGCCTCTTCCCCTCCAGCACCCTGACAGCCTCATTCTAACCTCACCTCTGTAAAGACCTCTCCCCAAACAGTCGCAGGCTGAGGTTTGGGGGGGTTGGGATTTCAGCGTATGAATTTGGGGGGACACAGTTCAGCCCGTACAGAGGGGTTCTCAGGCTTGGGGCTCCGGAAGCCTGGGCCATCCTGAGCACGGTGTGGACCTGGCGTGGCCCCCTAGTTCTGGGAAGACCCCCTAGGGGAGTCTCTTCCCAGCACTGCCTCCCACAGGAGTGTGTTGGAGGTGGGGCTGGTGGCGTCCAGGCCTGGAAGTGGGGAGACCCCTTCTCCTCATGACGGGGCCAGGAACGGCTTTGCCCTGTGGGGAACGAGCCTGTGTGGAGGAGGAGGGCGGATGGGGCACGTCCGTGGGGTAGGTTGTGGCACAGCCCCCACTCCCCAGAGCCCTCCTGAAACCCCGAGCCGTGTGGCCGCCCACTCCCCGCTGAGGAGCCAGCCCTCAGGAGGGATTCCGGAGGAACGTGCACCTCCCCGACGGAATGACCCTACTCAGGAAGCAGCAAAGGCCATGCTCCGCGGGGAGAGATTCCGGGCGTCATGCAGTGGGGAGAGAGGTGTTGCACACGGGCAGGTATTTTCCTGTTGCCCCAGGAATCTCCCCCTCCGGGCAGCCCCTCTGCCGGCGGGCGAGGCAGGTCTCGTGGAGACTGGCGGGAAGACGTGCCTTTGATGAATGGGATTTTCCCAGATCGTCACCTGGCAAGGCTCCCGGCAGAGCCCCAGAGAGGGAGCAGGTCCTGTGGGTAGACGCCAAGGCAGCAGGAGCTGGGAGCTCTGTGGGTTTCTGGCAGCTGCTTTCACAGATTACCCCGAACTTCATCGCTTAAAGCAGCACAAGTTCATTACCTCACAGTTCCGGAGGGCAGAAGGCTGACATCAGTCTCCCTGGGCTGAAGGCAGGTTGTGAGCAGGGCTGGTTCCTTCTGGAAGCTCCAGGGGAGGATGTTCCTCACCTTTCCCAGCTCCCAGAGGCCATTGCTTTCGTGGCTCGTGGTTCTTCTCTCCATCTTCTACGTGTGGTGTCTTCAAGTCTCTGACTGTCTGCCTCTGCTTTGAAGGTCACACAGCCTTCTCTGACTCACCCTCCTGCCTCTTGCAAGGGCCCTCGTGGTGACACCGGGCCCACCAGATGATCCAGGGTCGTCTCCCGTATCAAGATCACATCCGCAAAGTCCCCTTTGCCAAGGACGGGAACATACGTACAGGTTCTGGGGATCACGGTGTGGACATCTTTGGAGGCCGGTATTCAGCAACCACAGCAGGGTGGTCCGGTGAGCTGCATTCCAAGCCAGGGGTGGCGTGGGCACCCCCTGGCCGGCCCCCTGCGGCCCTACCGTACGGGGCCAAGCAAAGCAGGTCCACGTGGGCAGGTGGCTACCTGGCCAAGGGCCGAGCTTCTGGACACATCTATTCTGGGATGGGGCATCCACCTGCCCAGGCAGGGCCTCATTCCTGGAGTAGGTGGGACAACGCGAGGTGAGGTGAGGCCAGGCCACAGACCCCCCTTCTCCTGAATTCACATCGCCTGGAAAACCCAGGGGCCCCATCCCCGGCAGCCCGTCTGCATTCTGAGGGTCTGGACCCCGCCTCCCTCCCTTCAGCCCCATTTCAAATGCCCTCAGGAGAGGGCAGTGGTGTCTGGGGTCTTCTGGGCCAGGGGTTTCTGCAGACCTGCCCATCGAGGGTCTAGGTGGTGACTGGGGCTTCTAGGGGGAAACAAAGGGGAATGAACGTGACCTTGTTCTGCCAAAAGGCTCACTGAGCTGAGACTCCCCCACCCTGGGCTGGCCAGCGCCAGTCGCTTGAGCCACCCGCTTGAAGGCAGCCTTCGGGGGCGGGCTGTGGTGGGCCAGCTGCAGTGAGGAGTCCCCCGAGACCAGAGTCACGTCACCGGTGAACTGCCCTGCTCACTGGGCACAGCCCCATCTGATGGCCTCCAGGCACCAAGGGTACGTCCACTTTGCACGAGGCACTGGGCCAGGCATTGGCGTGGGGGTGGGGGGTGTTCATTTGCTCATTCGTTGATTCCTTCACTGGTTCTCAGCAAGTACTGATGGAGCACCGACCATGTGCCTGGGACTGGAGGTGCCCGGGAGAGCAGACCACGTCCCTGCCCGCTGGAGCTGGAGTCCAGTGCTGCAGACAGATGCCGATCAGAGAATTACTCAGAACTGCAGCAGCCATGAGGGGAAGTACTAGGGATGCTGACACATTCCTGGTGAGACCTCCAGCCCTCCCAGCCGCTGCACTCTCTGCGTCTCCTCCCCATCTGCCTCAGAGAGCAAGCCCGAGGGGGAGGCTGGGCGGGAAGTGCTGGCCCGGCTTCCCCAGGCAGTGAGGACCAAGCCCGGCAGGGCCCTGTCGCAGCCCCTGCCTGCCAGGTCACCTCAGGCCCGCTGCCCGGACCCGCACGGAAGCCGCCGCCCCCCTGCGTGGGGTCCTGTGGGCCCCCCAGCCTCATCCCTCCACAGAAGCCCCGCTTCACCCTCTCGGCCTGGCTCCAGGTGGCTGCGGTTTTCCATCAAGGGCCAGATAGTAAATACCTTAGATTTTGCAGGCCCCAGAGGAAACATAGAAGATACTAGATAC
>NW_012142634.1:779134-779715 GCF_000956105.1 Propithecus coquereli
TTAATGCAAGAATGTGCAACCTCAAGGAATTGAACATTTCATGGAAAAATCTAGGTAACTCAAGCCCTCATCCTGTGTATAAGGTCATCGGAGAACTGCAGGGTTTTACATTTTTAGTTCTGGATGGCTGCAGGCTCTGCCTCTCCCCTTCCCACTGGAATGAGTTTATTATCCACACTGTCCACCATGTGTGGTCACGGTTCCTTAACCGGTTGTGGAAGTACAAGATACACGTGTCCTGATTCAGAAACACAACGCGCGAGCTGAACTCAGGCTGAACATGCTATGTTGAGATTTGGAACGAGATTGCCAGGAGCCATGCTCTTAATGGAATCTTCCAGGCCGCATGGTAGCTTGGCATACCAATGGATGGGCTGAAGGGCTCGTCCTTTCTTGGCAGTCCTGGGGAAGATTGATAAGAATGCTTGTACCTGCGTGGCACACAGCTCCAGGTGGGACGTGGATGAAGCTTTGCACCCGAGTGTTGTCAAGAGAAGCTTCCTGGTGACCAAAGTCTTCAGGTCAAGCTCTCGTCCACCAAAGTCAGAAAGCGCAACACCCACATTCCCCAGTGGAACCTG
>NW_012142634.1:784075-906287 GCF_000956105.1 Propithecus coquereli
GGAACGGCAGCTCTTTCCAGAACAGAGGCTCTTCCATGCTTTTCCCTTTTACTCCAGAGTCAGCCCTGCAGTCTCTTCAGAGATAAACCCTGTTAACATCACCGTTTCCAAGAGGAAAAAAGTAAGTCAGTTGTTGGCAGCACCTTCATCTCTCTGACCTCCTCCCGTCCTGTCCTTGTAGACTTGACTTAGGTTTAATGCATTTAAAACAAACCACTTTCTGCATTCGACTAGCCCAAGCTCTCTTTTCTGCCTCTTTAGATATTTTCTCAAGAAATTCAGTTTATAATTGAAGGGAAATTTTTGCTCTTAATGCAAGAATGTGCAACCTCAAGGAATTGAACATTTCATGGAAAAATCTAGGTAACTCAAGCCCTCATCCTGTGTATAAGGTCATTGGAGAACTGCAGGGTTTTACATTTTTAGTTCTGGCTGGCTGCAGGCTCTGCTTCTCCCCCTCCCACTGGAATGAGTTTATTATCCACACTGTCCACCATGTGTGGTCAGGGTTCCTTAACCGGTTATGGAAGTACAAAATACACGTGTCCTGATTCAGAAACACAACGCACGAGCTGAACTCAGGCTGAACATGCTATGTTGAGATTTGGAACGAGATTGCCAGGAGCCATGCTCTTAATGGAATCTTCCAGGCCACATGGTAGCTTGGCATACCGATGGATGGGCTGAAGGGCTCGTCGTTTCTTGGCAGTCCTGGGGAAGATTGATAAGAATGCTTGTACCTGTGTGGCACACAGCCCCAGGTGGGACGTGGATGAAGCTTTGCACCCGAGTGTTGTCAAGAGAAGCTTCCTGGCGACCAAAGTCTTCAGGTCAAGCTCTCGTCCACCAAAGTCAGAAAGCGCAACACCCACATTCCCCAGTGGAACCTGTGGGAGGGAGACAGACTGGGCTTCAGTGGCCAGGGGATCTGCATTTGCTCAGCCATCTGACCCCGGTGCTGTCGTCTTTCTGTGCGTGGAGGCGGGACACACAGCCCGTGTGAGGCCCACAGCACTGGCACGGCCGCGGGTATTTCTGCCTCTGAAGGAGCTGTGTGTCCTGAGCTCCCACTTTCAGGGACAATCCCGGCCTTTCTCTGCAGCCGGCACTGGGCGCAGCAGCCAGCAGGGAAATCTGGCCTGAGCACAAGGATGCTTTAGGGAGCCGTCACTTCAGTGTGTGAGTGTATTTATTTGCCATCAGCGTGTGCGTGTGCGGGTGCGGGCGCATCCTCTGAGTGGGTTCCCTTCAGCTCTGTGCCGACGCGCCCCCGCTCTGGACACAGCCCTTTTATAGATTAATTTCTCTGCCAGTTACCTTGTCATGTCCAGTACGTGTTTCACTCGCCACACCGACCGTTCTTACAGCAGGGGGTTTTGCTGATGCCTTCCTGTGCATGTGAACAACATGTAGTGTAATTCTGCTTCTTACAGAAGTACGACCGACGTATGATTTCCAATATTATTTGGTTTATTATGCGGATTTTTTTTATATACACAGGCCCATCCTTTGTGCCAGCCGATGCCATCAGACAGTTTCCTCTGGAGGGCCTTTCTCCAGGGGCACGCCTGTTGCCCTGGCTACCTCTTGGTGGAGGCCCGGCTCTTGGTGACAGGCGGCACAGGCGCTGTTCCGGGCGGTGGTTCTCAAGCCTGTCATTCAAAACCAAAGCAAAATGGAGCATTTCTCACACCCTGGTATTGAAATTAATTTGCGTTCTCAAAAGCTGTATATCAGATTGTATTAAATTGTACACCCTTAGTCATGTAAGATATGGTAAGTGAATTGCAGTCATGCTGTACTTTTATTAATATTTAACATAATTAAAGACGGACCCACGTGGCTGGTACCTGCAGAACGTGTGCGTGAGTGAGTCACGGAAGTCCAGTGTCCTACCTGCACGAGTCGTGCACACTCCGTTGAAGGGGACTTAATAACACGGTGGCCTGTGAGAGGCGAGCTGTGATCGGGCATGTAACAGGCAGAAGGAAAGTCAAGAACAGACAGAGAGGGACTCAGACGTTGCCAGGGACTCCCTGTGCGAGTCCCACTGTGGGTGAGTCAGGCCTAGCGCTGTCTTCAGACTTCTGAATTTGAAAGGTGGGACCGTGGGCCTCATTCGTACATTCAGCCTGGCCCGTCGTGTCTAGGTGCGTGTCATTATCCCTGGGCACTCTGTCCCCTGGCTGCCACTCAGGCTAGGGCAAGCCTGAGGCCGGTGCACCGTGACGGGACCCCGCAGACTAGGTGGCTCCGCCACAGAGGTTTGTTTCCTCAGGTCTGGGGGCCCGAGGGCCGAGATGAAGGCTCCAGGGCATTGTTTTCTGCAGGGGCCTCTGTCCTTGGTTGGCTGACGGCTATCCTCTCCCCGTGTCCCCACGTGGCCGCTCCTCTGTGCACACGCGCGCCCTGGTGCCTCTTCCCCTCCAGCACCCTGACAGCCTCATTCTAACCTCACCTCTGTAAAGACCTCTCCCCAAACAGTCGCAGGCTGAGGTTTGGGGGGGTTGGGATTTCAGCGTATGAATTTGGGGGGACACAGTTCAGCCCGTACAGAGGGGTTCTCAGGCTTGGGGCTCCGGAAGCCTGGGCCATCCTGAGCACGGTGTGGACCTGGCGTGGCCCCCTAGTTCTGGGAAGACCCCCTAGGGGAGTCTCTTCCCAGCACTGCCTCCCACAGGAGTGTGTTGGAGGTGGGGCTGGTGGCGTCCAGGCCTGGAAGTGGGGAGACCCCTTCTCCTCATGACGGGGCCAGGAACGGCTTTGCCCTGTGGGGAACGAGCCTGTGTGGAGGAGGAGGGCGGATGGGGCACGTCCGTGGGGTAGGTTGTGGCACAGCCCCCACTCCCCAGAGCCCTCCTGAAACCCCGAGCCGTGTGGCCGCCCACTCCCCGCTGAGGAGCCAGCCCTCAGGAGGGATTCCGGAGGAACGTGCACCTCCCCGACGGAATGACCCTACTCAGGAAGCAGCAAAGGCCATGCTCCGCGGGGAGAGATTCCGGGCGTCATGCAGTGGGGAGAGAGGTGTTGCACACGGGCAGGTATTTTCCTGTTGCCCCAGGAATCTCCCCCTCCGGGCAGCCCCTCTGCCGGCGGGCGAGGCAGGTCTCGTGGAGACTGGCGGGAAGACGTGCCTTTGATGAATGGGATTTTCCCAGATCGTCACCTGGCAAGGCTCCCGGCAGAGCCCCAGAGAGGGAGCAGGTCCTGTGGGTAGACGCCAAGGCAGCAGGAGCTGGGAGCTCTGTGGGTTTCTGGCAGCTGCTTTCACAGATTACCCCGAACTTCATCGCTTAAAGCAGCACAAGTTCATTACCTCACAGTTCCGGAGGGCAGAAGGCTGACATCAGTCTCCCTGGGCTGAAGGCAGGTTGTGAGCAGGGCTGGTTCCTTCTGGAAGCTCCAGGGGAGGATGTTCCTCACCTTTCCCAGCTCCCAGAGGCCATTGCTTTCGTGGCTCGTGGTTCTTCTCTCCATCTTCTACGTGTGGTGTCTTCAAGTCTCTGACTGTCTGCCTCTGCTTTGAAGGTCACACAGCCTTCTCTGACTCACCCTCCTGCCTCTTGCAAGGGCCCTCGTGGTGACACCGGGCCCACCAGATGATCCAGGGTCGTCTCCCGTATCAAGATCACATCCGCAAAGTCCCCTTTGCCAAGGACGGGAACATACGTACAGGTTCTGGGGATCACGGTGTGGACATCTTTGGAGGCCGGTATTCAGCAACCACAGCAGGGTGGTCCGGTGAGCTGCATTCCAAGCCAGGGGTGGCGTGGGCACCCCCTGGCCGGCCCCCTGCGGCCCTACCGTACGGGGCCAAGCAAAGCAGGTCCACGTGGGCAGGTGGCTACCTGGCCAAGGGCCGAGCTTCTGGACACATCTATTCTGGGATGGGGCATCCACCTGCCCAGGCAGGGCCTCATTCCTGGAGTAGGTGGGACAACGCGAGGTGAGGTGAGGCCAGGCCACAGACCCCCCTTCTCCTGAATTCACATCGCCTGGAAAACCCAGGGGCCCCATCCCCGGCAGCCCGTCTGCATTCTGAGGGTCTGGACCCCGCCTCCCTCCCTTCAGCCCCATTTCAAATGCCCTCAGGAGAGGGCAGTGGTGTCTGGGGTCTTCTGGGCCAGGGGTTTCTGCAGACCTGCCCATCGAGGGTCTAGGTGGTGACTGGGGCTTCTAGGGGGAAACAAAGGGGAATGAACGTGACCTTGTTCTGCCAAAAGGCTCACTGAGCTGAGACTCCCCCACCCTGGGCTGGCCAGCGCCAGTCGCTTGAGCCACCCGCTTGAAGGCAGCCTTCGGGGGCGGGCTGTGGTGGGCCAGCTGCAGTGAGGAGTCCCCCAAGACCAGAGTCACGTCACCGGTGAACTGCCCTGCTCACTGGGCACAGCCCCATCCGATGGCCTCCAGGCACCAAGGGTACGTCCACTTTGCACGAGGCACTGGGCCAGGCATTGGCGTGGGGGCGGGGGGTGTTCATTTGCTCATTCGTTGATTCCTTCACTGGTTCTCAGCAAGTACTGATGGAGCACCGACCATGTGCCTGGGACTGGAGGTGCCCGGAGAGCAGACCACATCCCTGCCCGCTGGAGCTGGAGTCCAGTGCTGCAGACAGATGCCGATCAGAGAATTACTCAGAACTGCAGCAGCCATGAGGGGAGGTACTAGGGATGCTGACACATTCCTGGTGAGACCTCCAGTCCTCCCAGCCGCTGCACTCTCTGCGTCTCCTCCCCATCTGCCTCAGAGAGCAAGCCCGAGGGGGAGGCTGGGCGGGAAGTGCTGGCCCGGCTTCCCCAGGCAGTGAGGACCAAGCCCGGCAGGGCCCTGTCGCAGCCCCTGCCTGCCAGGTCACCTCAGGCCCGCTGCCCGGACCCGCACGGAAGCCGCCGCCCCCCTGCGTGGGGTCCTGTGGGCCCCCCAGCCTCATCCCTCCACAGAAGCCCCGCTTCACCCTCTCGGCCTGGCTCCAGGTGGCTGCGGTTTTCCATCAAGGGCTGGATAATAAATACCTTAGATTTTGCAGGCCCCAGAGGAAACATAGAAGATACTAGATACTAAAAAAATTTCTACAAATATTTACTGATGAAATTCAAAATACAATAATTCAGTACAATTTTTTGTAACACAGATCTGCTTATAAGAAGAAAAGGATTCTTTTACGGGGGTAGGTAATATTTCGCTTAATTGGGGTTCAAAGTCATGCACCCTGCCAAACCAATGGCTGCTCACCTGTCACCCCATCTCTTGGCCCCCGAGACTCATCCCTCACGTGGTTTCCAGGACACCGGAGTCCTCACTGGTCCTCCCCTGCCTCCACGGCTGCACCTGCTCTCTTTTCTGACCGTGGGTGTTGGGGCGCCCTGGGCTCAGCCCCCAGCTCTCCCCATAACTGGTCTCACCAGCCACGGCCTTGTCTGCAGCCTCCACGCCAGAGAGTCCTGGCCCCAGCGCCACCCCAGGCTGGGGCACCACAGGGGTAGCAGGTGACATCTCCAACCAAAGTGACTCGGAGCTCTTGGGTTCTGCCCCTTCCTCTGGGTCCCCTCCCCACGGGGTCCCATCGCAGTCACAGTGCCCAGCCTGCATAGGCCACATCGCTGAGCGACCCTGGAAACCGCCCCCCACCCCACCCCCTGAGAACACACACACATACCTCACCTGCTTGCGCTGTTCCTTCTCAGGAAGGCTCTGCCCCATGGCTGCCTCCCTCAGGTCAACTTCAATGTCCCTCCCAGCCCAGCCACTGTGACCAAACAGCCACCCCTGCCTCTTCCCAAGCGGCTCTCTCCTGGTCCTCTCCCCCCACCTCACAGGACGCACCCCTCTGCTGGCTCTGCACCTGCCTCCTCACCACCCCTGCCCTCCCCCTCTGTTAATCATAGTTTTTATTTTCTGTAGTTTGTGACACTTGGACATCTTGGTAGCCTGCTGAGCTGGGAGGACTGCCGCTCCCGGGGCTAGCTAATCCCCAGAGAGAGCTCTCCTTTGAGCACACGTTTTGTGTGTAACCAGCAGTCCAAGCCCAGCCCCCACCATCTCCCGAACTGAGCTCTTACGCTGCAGGTACCCCTGTCTCCCCAGTCACCAGGGCCAGGGGCCGGACAACGGGCACAGCCCCTGCACCCCGGAGCCTGACAGTTACTCAGACTCACCAGTCCTCAGCCCGCACCGCCCGATTGCTCTATTTTGCCCATTTCTTCTGCAAACTGCAGCAAATGCTCTTCTCACACTCTCCCTGGCTCTCGGCTCCCTCTGTCTCCTGACGGACCCGGTGCCCCCAGCGGGGCCTTGTGTGCCTGGTGAGCCGCCACCTCTTGGGAACTGTGAAGAACAAACCATCTTTTCAAGGGCAGTGGTCTCTGATCTGTTGGCCTCACTGTACCTGATTGTGAAACCCATGTTTTAATAGCCCCCTACGATGGCGAGAGTCCTGCCGGGCCCTCTGGCCCCCCAGTGCCCCTCTTCCCTATAGTCCCTCAAACCGTGTCATTCTCCTCCTTGGAACCCTCCCCAGACTCCCTGCCACCTGAGAAGAGGCTGCAAAGACCACTCACGGCCCTAAAGGCCCCTGCTCACCCTGCCCTGCTGACCTCCCTGCCGTGCCCCAGCTCACCACGCCCTTCCTACACCCAGCCTGTGTCCTTGCTGGGCCCCACCTGGGACACCCTTCCCAGACCTTTGCCATGCCGGTGCCTTCACCCCGTTGCACCTCCTTCCCTGGCCACGTACCCCGAATAGCACCTCTCCTGCATGCTGCAGCCTCGCCCGCTTGATTGCACTGAGAGCACTTGGCCGTAAGTGTCATCTGAGAACGTACCATTTTTGTGTGTGCTACTGCCTCATCATCCCTCTGCCCATCGGGACGTCAGGGCCGTGAGGTGGGGACTCTGCTCACGGCTGCATCCTCAGAGCCCGGATCAGTGACTGCACGTAGCGGTCACTCAGCAAACTTAGATGGAGGGAATGGACACGTGGGGATGCTCTGAGAGTGTGAACCAGGGAGGGGTGACCCCACTTTAGGGGTCAGGCTCGATTTCCTGAGGAAGTGACAGGGAGACCCTGGGAGAACTCAGGCCCTGTGCAAATATCAGAACCACCAGCAGAGGTCTGCAGGGTGCATGGGGGCTGCCACCCAGACAGCTGCAGGAAAGAGGTGGCATTTGAGCTGAGTCCCGAAGACTGGCAGTGTCTAGAAGGGTAGGCAGGCATCCCGGGAGGGGGGAAGCCACAAGAGCAGGGAAGGTCCCCTCCAGAAAGGAGGGGATAACGCACGAACACCCCGGGCTTTGCAGGTAGAGAGGCCCCAGCTACAATCCTGGCTCTACCACTGTCATCTGTGTGACCTCGGGCAGGGGACTCGATGCTACTGAGCCTCTGATTTCTAATCTGCAGAATGGGGTTGCGCTCAGACTCCTGGGGCCCTTATGAAGATATTCAGGGATCACGCATGTAAAACCCTTAGCACAGCATCTGGACCCTGGGGGTGGGGACGGGGGCACCTCAGCAGTACTGGCGCATAGGATGTGATTGTTGTAGCAGAAGGAGGTGAAGCCACCCAGGCTAGTGGGCACTAGGGCAGAGAGGGTTTGGGTGAACTAGTGGCGTACTGAGCTTCCCACATTGACATTAGAGCAGTGGGATTACTTGGTCAGAGCAGGGCTTTAGGTCAGTAATTTGGGACAGGACATAAGAGCCTGGAGGTGGGGAGGCCCAGGCTGGGGGCTGTTATGGTCCAGGTGAGTGGTCACAGGGGCTAGGAGTGGGATGGGCAAGTGAGGGGCATTTCAGAGGGACTGCACTAGTGGCCGTGGCGTCAATGATGATGGCGCCACCACAACCATAAGAGCAGCTGACTTCCGTAGAGAGCTAGCGTCTGTGCATGCTGTGTGTCATTTCCCATTTTATGCAGGAGGAAGCTGGGGCTCAGAGAGCTGAGGTGATTCTCTGAGTTACAAAGTGCTGGAGCTAGTGTTGGAGCCCACCAAATCTCATTCCAATCCATGCTTGTGAACAACCGAAGGATGCGTCAGGCAATGGGGGAGGTCACATGCAAGGTCAAGAGCAAAATGTTCAAACGCAAGGATGAGGCTTGGAGCTGGTGTCCAGCCTGAGGGTGGAGGGGGGACATT
This sequence comes from Propithecus coquereli, assembly GCF_000956105.1. Classification (NCBI taxonomy): domain Eukaryota; kingdom Metazoa; phylum Chordata; class Mammalia; order Primates; family Indriidae; genus Propithecus; species Propithecus coquereli. The sequence goes on from NW_012142634.1 coordinate 792,208, forward strand.
TACCACAGTTGGGGCAGAGCTAGGTCGGGTCAATGTTCTTGCAACATCTGTGATTTTAGAGTTAGTTGGGCAAGTTGGATAGGTGGACAAATCCTACCTAACCACATAGACATTCTTGAAGTATTTAAAGTACAATACATTTGTTGTCTGTCTTTTGACACAAGGCCAAAGCCTCTCTGAGCACAAGTCCACAGATTGGAGTTCTGGTTCATCTTTGTCACAGGAACCATGTCGTAGTGACTCAGCACTGGCCGATTGAAGATTTCGGCTTCTCTAGAGGGGCATGAGAACCAGAAGGCACGGGCAAAGCGTTCTGGAGGGAGAGTCCTTCATTATTCATGTGTTTATTTTCCCCAAATTCTTCCCTCATCCACGCTAGGACTTTCCAAAGCTTTCAAGCTGCTTTTCAGAGAGCAGCTCTCTTTTTGTGCTCATATTTCATCAGTTTACCTCGGTGGTTCTCAGAGGGTGGTACAGGGGTCCTAGGGGACTCTTCTGACCCTTTCAGGGAATCCAAAGTCCAGACTATTTTTTTTTTTTTTTTGAGACAGGGTCTCACTCTGTCACCCAAGCTGGAGTGCAGTGGCATGATCACAGCTCACTGCAACCTCAGACTCTGGGCTCAAGTGATCCTCCTGCCTCAGCCTCCCGAGTAGCTGGGACTACAGGCACGTGCCATGACTCCCAGCTATTTTCTATTTTTGGTAGAGATGGGGTCTCGCTCTTGCTCAGGCTGGTCTCGAACTCCTGAGCTCAAACGATCCGCCCACCTCGGCCTCCCAGAGTGCTAGGATTACAGGCGTGAGCCACCGCGCCTGGCCCCAAACTATTTTCATGATCATACTAAGATGTCATGCACCCTGGCACTCCCATTCTCTCAAGAACGCACAAGTGAAGATTTCCAGAGGCCCTGGCCCGCTGTGACAGCTAATGGAATGTGCGCCGGTGCATTCCTGTGCTGTAAAAATCTCCCATCTTAGTTTCTAATATGGTAAATAACAATAGACGTAAACCACATGAACAAAAGCTAATTGGGATCTTCAGTAATTCTTAAGAGTATAAAGGAGTCTTCAAACTAAACAGTTTGTAAACTGCTAGATAGTATATTTAATTAAACCATGCATTCATAATATCAAGAAGAGCTGTCATACGAAAGGCTTGGCAGCAAACTTAATTGACTTGTGGTAAATACAAAATCACCTGGAGGGCATTTTGCCAAATAGCCAAAAGCCAGGAGAGCCAAGCCGGGCGTGCCCCGAGCATTAGCCAGATTGTTTAGGGCACACGGACACAATTGTCCTCTGGAGAGGCTGGATAAAAGGCCACCGATGGTAAAAGTGATGAAAACAGTCATCGCGGCGCCAGCAAATTGCTGACACATGGTGAGTGCCAAGCCCTGTGCTAAGGGCATCTACGTGTGTCTCATTTGACCCTTACCGCCATCTCGGGAGGTTTTATCTTTGTTCTGTTTCCAGCGTTATAAAGAAGGGAGAACTGAGGCTCCGAGGGGCCCACGCCTCCCGCTAGTGAGGAACAGAGTTGGCTCTTGATCTCCGTGATCTCCAGGGCCCAGGTCCTGACCTCAGCTTCTCCACTTGGGGTCCCTGGAAAGGGTTTCCAAGGAGGCAGGTGTAGCTGTGTGGACTCGGTAACTTCGGGACAGAGTCTGGGGCTGGAGGCCAGGGGAGGCCCATGCAGGTGGTGAGGGCCGGAGTGGTTGCAGCCGGGTAGAAGCTTCAGGGTCATTCCCTCCTGGAAGCAGAAGTGACAGGACAGCAGGGCCTCCCCTGCCCTGCATCCCACTGTGCCCAGCCTCCCAGGGGCTGCTGGGACAGAACCTCAACCCCAGCCTCCACGGCTCCCTTCGCTGCCCCCTTCCGTGTCCGCACCCCCTGGCCTCAGGCAGCTGGGCTGGGTGTGCTGCTGACCCTGGGGAGGAACCCCTGACTTGGGGGAGACTGAGCAGAGGGCAGTGGTCCCTGGACCCTTCCACCCCACAGAGCGAGGCGTTCCCCGGGCTGCCCCAGAGACAGCCAGTTCTGAGGTCAGCAAGGGGCCAGCAGCTCCCGCCGCTGCGGGTTCGAGTCACGCTGGAGGAATGGGGCGTGGCAGCTCTCCGCCCCTGCGTGGCCTCCAGACCCCGGAGGGCGGCTGGAGCGCACGGCTGTGGCCATGGTGACCATTGGCTTACTCCCACCTCCACATGAGATAATCCGGAGAACTCCTGCCATGTTCTGCACTTTCAACACAATGGAATTCAGGAAAATTCCTAAGCCGGGCCAGCCCGCAATTCTAAAGGCAGAGACCCAGGCACTCTTCCTGTCCCCTCTCCCCTCCCACTTCCCCTAAGCAAGCCCGTGGCTCCAAGTCCTCTGCCTCCTGCCTCCGTCCACCCCTACGCTTCCAGCTGGGTCAGCCTCTTACCCCATCCCAAGGCCAAGTCCTAGTGCCGCCGCCTCCCCCATGACGGCTGCCTGGATTCCCCCATGCCCACCCCGAGACACCCAGCAGTGGATCAATGTTCCTGAGACCGAGGCGGTAGGTGCCTGGCGAAAGAACTGGACTGGGGGCCAGGGAAAGAGCCTGAAGACTTAGCCAAGCGATTTAACCTCTCTGAGCCTCAGTTTCCCCCACCTCTGAACGGGGTGGGAGTCTGGAGGATTTCAAGGGACGCTTTAGGGTCTGCCTATCTCTTTACTGCCTTTGGAAAACCCGCCACTTTCCCCAAGCTGCTTAAATTCTTCCGGCGTTTTGTAGATGACGTGCGCGGACAAGGGCTGTGCCCGGCCCCTGCCCACACCGGGGGTTCGCGGACCCGCTCGCGGGTGGCCGGGACGCACCAAAAGGCAGCCCTGCGCTGACCCCTTGTGGCCGCCGCGGGCACTGCAGCCGGGAGGCCCCTCGCACCTGCCTTCCCTTCCGCGCCGCCCGCGGCTCACCCCTCACCCGGCTGGGAGCTGCGGAGCCGGGCGACCCAGCAAGAGCGCGTCCGAGGGCGGGAGGACTAGGTCGCAGCTCGGCCAGTCAGGAGCGTGGTTCGGAAGGCGCCCAGAGGCGGGGAAGGGGAGGGCGTGGCAGCCCCCTAGAGGTGCGCCCACCTGCTCCGTGGACCCTGGGCTTTTCCCACGGCCCAGCAGCCGCACGAGCCAGGCACGATCAGGCGACAAGGAAAGGGACGCTGCGGAGCGCTCTCCGCTAAGCCCAGCTCCGTGGACCCTGGCCTGCCTCTGGGTCCAGGGGCCGATGGGCCGAGCCCGGACACACACCTCCCACCTTGCTCCCCACACAGTCCTTCCACCCCGGGACTATCTCCCCTTCCCAGCCCTCTCCCTGGACCCCGACAAACACCCTGTTCCCGAGGTGACCCTACTTTCGCCTTGCGCACGGGCCCGGGACTGTGGGTGGTGGCGGAGGGCCCTGAGGGAGCCCTCGCCCGCCCCAGGGGCGCCTTGGAAGTGGGGGTATCGGCGATGAGGGAGCCTGGGGCAGGATGGAGGTCCTACGGGCAAACCCACCAGGGCCCCCTCCTTCCCGTCCTTCCCCTGCCTCTGCCTTCTCCGTTTCTTCTCAGCACTGTCTCCTCCCTGACTCTCCCCTCTCTTCCGGGCAGAATGGCCCACCTGGCTCCAGGCCCCAGCCCCGTGACCCTTGCCTCTGCGGCCTCTCAGTCCACCTAGGCAGGCTGTGCCCACTAGTCCCGTCCCTAGATGGGGAGGGAGGGGCTCGGCAGGCCTGGGGGTTTCCCAGAGATCCCTGTGTTATCTGAGTCCCTCTTTAGAGCCTCATTTAGACACACTGAGGTCTGGAATTTCCACGCTGGCACCAGGTATCAATCCTGCTTGGCCCTGGTCTAATGGGACAGACCTGACCTTCCCCTTCCCTGTCCTATTTGCCTTTGAGTCCTTTCTGCTCTCTCCTCTCTTTTCTTCCCTTTCTCCCTCCTCCCCGCTCTTGCTGTCAACAGCAGGGAGAGATGTGCTGTGCTGTGCTGTGCTGCGTTTGGGTTTGGGGTTCCCAAGGGCAGAGCGTCTGGAGAAGAAACTGCTACGATGTAGGCCGAGGCGTGTCCACAGTCTCAGTGATGAGCCAAGCTCAGTGTGACCCAGATAAGTCCCCAGGCCACACACTGCCAGGACAGTCACAGGAACGCTAACCATCAGCTTACTCCAGTTTACTAGCATTTCCTGAAAGACGTTTTTGGAAGATCCTCAGCTCCATTTCTTAATTGCTCCCTTCCCCCATCCCTCACGCCCATGCTCACATCACAGCGGGTCCCGCAGGTCTCCCTCACCAACTGGTGGCTGTCCCTTCTGGGACACGGGGCCTTCTCTGCCCACACATTAGAAGAGGCAACCACCACTGCCTCGGCTGAGAAGTGACCCATGGAAGCCCACCCACATTTCCGTGGCCAGAACTAGACACGTGGCCTTGTCCAGCTGCAACACAGGCAGTCTACCTGGTGCCTGGATGGAGAACTGCTCTTGGGCAGTGCTCGCAACACTCGCCACTTCACCCAGAACTCCTCCTGGAACCCACCAGGACAAAATATGCGATCATTTCAATAGGCAAAGAAATGCTTTCAATAAAATGTGACATCCCTTCCTGATAAAAACTCTCAACAAATTAGGTATAGAAGGAACATACCTCAACACAGTAAAGCCCATAAATGACAAACCCACAGCTAACACCATACTGAATGAGGAAAAGTTGAAAGCTTTTCCTTTAGAATCTGGAACAAAACGAGGATGCTCACTCTCACCACTTTTATTCAATATAGTACTGAAAGTCCCAGCCAGAGCAATTAGGCAAGAGAAAGACAGAAAGGGCATTCAAATTGGAAAGAAAGAAGTCAAATTATCCCTGTTGCAGGCGACATGATCTTATATATAGAAAACCCTAAAGATTCCATCAAAAAACTGTTAGAACTAATAAACAAATTCAGTAAAGTTGCAGGATATAAAAATCAATAGTGTTTCTATATACCCATAGTGAACTATCTGAAAAAGAAAGAAAGAAAGCAATCCCATTTACAACAGCTAGAAAAGAATACATAAGAATAAATTTAACCAAGGAGGTGAAAGATCTCTACAATGAAAACTACAAAACACTGAAGAAAGAAATTGAAGACACAAATAAATGGAAAGATATTCCATATTCATGGATTGGAAGAATTACTATTGTTAAAATGTCCTGTACTACCCAAAGCAATCTACAGTTTCAATGTAATCCCTACCGAAAAACCAATGACATTCTTCACAGAAATAGGAAAAACAATCCTAAATTTTGTATGGAACCATAAAAGGTTCTGAATAGCAAAACAATCTTGAGTAAAAAGAACAAAACCAGAGGTATTACTCTACCTGACTTCAAAATATACCACAGAACAAGACTGACCAAAACAGCATGGTATTAGCATAAAAACAGATACATGGATCAATGGAACAGAATAGAGAACACAGAAATAAATCCACATATCTATGGGTAACTGATTTTTGACAAAGGCACCAAGAATACAGATTGGGGAAAGGACAGTCTCTTCAACAAATGGTGTTCACCAAATCTTTCTAGTTGTCCTAACTACCAATTCTGCTATTTAAACTATTAAGTCTTTAAACGACTTTTTGGGGGTGTTTTCAGTCTCAGAATTACAATTTGGTTTATGTTCAAGTCTGGCTTTTTTTAAAATAGAAACTTGTTCTTTCAGTATGAATTTTATTCTTTATGTATTTAATGATTTTAAACATATTTGGTTTATAATTTGATTTGGACTATTCTGTTATCACAAGTGCCTGGGAGATCTAATTATCCTGTTTATTGTATCTGCTGACTTTCCCTTATTGTGACTTGTTTCCTTGTGTAGTTTGTGATTTTTAACAGATTATTGGGAGTTTTTCTCTAGCCAGTGTTGCTGTTGTTTATTTCTGTGGGAGTCTCACGTGCCCAGGGATTGAAGGTGTCTCTAGCAAAGGATTTCTTTGCTTTAGCCATGAAGCCACGGGATCACCCTTCTGAAATTAAATTTTACAATAATTTTTTCGGTTTGGGATTTCCTTACTTTATGAGAAATAAAATTAAAACTTTACATCTGATGAGGGTGGACTGGGTTTGGGGTTTCCATTTTTTTTTTTTTTTCTGAGACAGGGTCTTGCTTTGTTGCTTGGGCTAGAGTGCAATGGCATCATCATAGGTTGCTGCAACCTCAAACACCTGGGCTAAAGGGAGCCTCCTGCCTCAGCCTCCCGAGTAGTTGGGACTATAGGTGCTCACCACCATGCTAAGCTAATTTTTTAATTTTTTTTTTTTTTGTAGAGATGGGCGTCTCACTCTGTGCTCAGGCTGGTCTTGAACTCCTGGCCTCAAGTGATCCTCCTACCTTGGCCTCCCAAAGTGCTGGGGTTTCAGGAGTGAAGGTTTTCCATTTCTAATGGGAAATTTTTTCCTATCCCCAGTCACCTTTTCTGTACAAAGTTAGGCTTTGTTCCAGAGACTTCTCTTGTTTTTTCCTAGTCCCTCTTATAAGAAGGGGGCAGTCTTCTAGGGTCCGACTTTGTCAGAATTCTCAGTTTACCTCTGCCTCATGTAGGTCAAAGCCATATTTCCTTTCTCCTATGGGCATAAAAACCCAGTCCCCAGCCCTGGACGCATTCATATTTGATACTTCCCTGGGCTTCTGGGGTGCTGGCTCATGCATTATCCTTCCGGCTGTAGTTTCTACTTTATTTCTGGCTCAAGAAGTGCTTCTTTGTCTTCCTTAAAGCTTGCCTATGCATTACAAAGAAACTGACTTATATTTGGGGGCAGAGGTAGCTAGCAGAGCAGAGAGGGTGATTTCCTAATTAACTTTTTGTTATTAATTCCTAGATTAATTTCACAGTGGTCAAAGTAGGACTTACTCTGAATGACTTAAATCTCCTGAAATTTGTCGAGGCTTGCTTTATGACCAAGCAAATGGTTCATTTTCTTAAATATTATGTGTGTATTTAAAAAGAATGTATATTCCGTCATTGTTGGATAGAGTGTTAATTAGGTAAAGCTAATTGTGTTATTCAGATCTACAGACATTGATTTTGTATCTGCTTTTCTATCACGTGTTGAGAGCAGTGTGCTAATGCCTCCCGATATTATTGTGAATTTGTCTCTTTTTCCTTTTAGTTCTGTCCGTTTTTGCCTTAAGGTTGCAGTGACCCTTTTATCGTTGCAAAACATCCACTTGATCTCTAGCAACGCTTCTCCCTCTCAAGTCTACTTGGTTTGATACTAAAGTAGTAAAGCCAGCTTTCTTTGGTGTTTATTTGGCATAGCTTTTTCCAACTTTTACTTGTATCCTTTTTTGCCCTTACTCGAGGTGGATCTCTTGTAGCCAGCATATAACTGAGTTTTTTCCTTTAAATATCTGATCTGACCATTTTAGTCTTACTTGGAGTAGTCTATTTATATTTAACATAATTATTAATATATTTGAATTAACAGGCACCATTTTACTATTTGTGTTGTGCTTGTTTTATTTGCTTTTCCATGCCTTTGGTTTTTTTGGCCTTCTTTTGGATTAGTAGTTTTATGATTCTATTTTCCCTGTATAAAATTGGCACTTGAACACTCTTTTATTTGTGTTTTAGTAATTACCCTGAATATTACAGCATGTGCCTCTTATTACTGTCCAATCTAATTTAGGACTTTTATTTCTTCCACACAACGCTAAGGCCTGAGAACACTTTGTTTTTGTTTGAATTAAAATTTAAAAAGCAACGTGTAGCTAGTGGCTCAGTGTGGGTAGTGCAGTTCTGGAATCCTCCAGGGAGAGATGGCACCATAGTGACGGTGGAAGAGGACACATTTGAGATCTATTTGGGACGCAGACCCCAGAGGTTGTGCTGACGATGGGACTTAGGTGTGAGGGAAAGAGGACAGGAAGTGGTGCCTCTGTTTGGCCTGAGTCACAGAGACAGGGCAGGCTCAGAGGGCAGTGCTGTGGGTGCAAACGGCATTTCTGTCTCAACCGCACGCGTCCGGAGCGCAGGGGGGGTCTGGTCTGCGGGGAGAATGGGCGACAACTGCACGTGGGTGCATTTTAACCCTCAGGAGTGGACAAACCACAGAAGGAGAAAGTGTTCCTGGAGTTGAGGAGCACCTGTGGAGTCACCAAGGCACGGCCAGAGGTGACCGGATGATGTTTGCTATTATTTGGTGAACGGGGGCTAAATTCCCAAATTAAGTCCAGTTACAGAAATATCACCTGCTTAGCAGCCTGTGACATTCATTCTTGGGGTAGACACCAGCCCACGGGGGTGTGAGCCCACGGTCCTGGCCAAGGGAAAGCAAAGTTGCACTCTCTGCTGCAGATGCTCCAACAGAACTGGCCAGAGGCTGGGATTTCATGGTGGTTAAGTTTGGGTCATTAAAAGGTGCAAGTCGGCTGGACTCTGATCCTCTGTAACTATCCCGTGGGAGCAGAGAGTATGTTTATAGTCACTGCTAAAGACCTTTGAAAAATACCTGGTGTGACTCAATGAAACTAGCAGAGGGGAAACCTCCTCTCTCCATTAAACGAGCAATAGACTGTCCCTAATTGCCGAGTGTTTCGTGGAAGCCCCGGTCAAACGTTTTAGGCACCAGAGGTCTCGAGTGTCAAATTCCAAACTTGCCTTTGCCTCTGGCACCTGAGCCACCCTGCATCAAACGTTCCCTGGTAACCACCTGCTGGCAGGCAGGAAAGGGGAGCTGATTTCTGGAGTAGAGCAACATTCGTATTTTCCACGTGAACCCTCGTGGACCCCAACAGACTGGGCTGGGGGTGACCTGGAGTCCAACACTTTTGCCCCTGCCCCTGAACACTCTTCTCCCTGCCCCCAGCTGTGACAAAAATACGCACACACACACATTTTGTACAATTCATGCGGTGACTTCATTGACAGGCAGAACGTAAATTAACGCTCTCAGTTCAATCCGCGGTTAGAATGAATGGCAAATGTACAAGCCGCGCCTCCCACTGACGCTGTGGATCACGACGCCCAGCGTAGGAGCGTGGGCGTAAAAGGGGCATCTGAGAACCCAACAAAGACCACCTTTGCCTGCGGAGGCCGACTCGGTTTCCTGTTCCCTGGCAGGGCCAGCAGAGGGCAGCCCGGACCTGGGAATGTGCTGGGGAAGGCTCCGTTCCACCTGGGACTTGGAGCTTCCCAGGAGGAGCCCCAAGGGCTCCTGCGTGCTGACTGCTCCCCACTGACCCCTGCCAGGACCCAGTTTTCTCCTATCGGTGAGAAAATCTCTGGAATTCTCCAAGTCCTCCAGATCCCCCTTCCCTTCCTACAAGACCCTGTCCCGTTCCAGTAACTGGTCCTGGCTGACCTGTCTCTTAGGGCCTGGGGATCTGGGGGCTCTGGCCGGGGGTGCAAGGGGGAGCATTGTGAGAGGCGTCTAAGGCCAGCTCACTTGGTTATTGCAGTACCTGGGGCTCTTAACCAGCGCCAGGCCTGCTGGCCCACCTGGCAGCCCTGCCACCCACCTCTGCTCCAGCCCCTTCTCCTACGGAGACGGCTGGCCTCAACTCCTGGGTCTGCCATTTAGTAGCAATGTAACCTTGGTTTCTCCACACCTCAGTTTTGCTATCTGCAAAATGGGACTGGATGAGTTAATACCTGAGACGTGCTTAGAAGAAGGAAGATAATCTGAAAGATATGTATAGAGATAAATCTATGAAATTTTTGAAAACTGTGGAACACTCTTTTTTTCCATTTTAAATTTCAGTGGCCCTGGATCTGCTGAGGTGGGGAGGGAGCCACTGGGGCCTGGGCTGACCCACTCCCCAGTCAGAAACGGCGACGGCTTTGTCAGCCCAGAGGCGGAGTGGGCAACACTCAGCCCCTCCCGGATTGATGGCTTCTCCGTCCAGCACATTATGCTGCGTTTTCTTTGAAGGAGGTTTTAAACTGTGAAGCTCTGGTCCCAAAAGTGCTGTGGAAGGAGAGAGGATTGAGTTTTTTTGTTGTTTCTTTTAAATGCTTAGAGGTTGAGTTTCAGTCCCAGACTTTGGAAAAGTAAGGAAACCCTGAAATTATATACAGGTCTGGATCATTCCAGAACCCCCCAGTGATATGCAAGCCTGCTGAGAGCTCCCAGGAGCCATGATGCCTCCCTCACGGCCGTCCCTGGTGGCTGGGCACAGGCAGTGGGCACTCCGCCGTGCATGGGGGGACAGAGGGAGGCTGAGGTCCAGAGGCAGACACGCTGTCCTCTGTTTGGGTTGCAGCACAGGAAACCGGACCCTGAGCCCCTGAGCGCACAAGGCTCCTTTGTCAGGCACAATCCCCCGGCCAGGGCTTGCTCCCGGGGTCCCGCGCAGGCCCCCCACCCCACCCCACCCATGCGAGGCAGGCCATTCGTTTCAACAAAAACCCCTGGGAGCAGCTCATGTTTCCCTCTCTGCTTAAACAGCAAGGACCGGCCTCTGCTGCATCTGACCATATTTCATTTTATTCTGGAATGATCCTAGGGTGTGTGCACTGTGTGAATTCCAGGGCAAACGCTTTTTGTTTTCATCATCCCCATTCTGTTTGGTTTCCTCTGACTTATATAATCAGTTGAAATATTAATTACAAAAAGATGGCTGGGCACACAGAGCTGGAGGGGATCTGGTCTATCCATCAACAGAGGAGGAAACAGGCCCAGAGCGGGAGAGACGTGCCCTGCTGGCCAGCCCCTGGCAGGGCCTCTGAGCCCATCCTGGATCCTTGCTTCTAGGGCTTTCTTTGGTCTCGTTGCTGACTTGCATTTCTGATGCTGATTTCCCTGCAAGTGGCAAAGCCCTAAAATGACCCGTGGACTCAGGAAGTGTCTGAATAGTGTGGAAGCCCGATGGGAGCTTGGGCCTTCTTGGAAAGGAAGCTGGAGCAGTGAGAAGCCACCAGTTGGCTGTGGGTGTGGGGCGTAGGGAGGGAGTAGATTCCTTCCTTCCCTGCTTGGATCATTCACTGGGCATGAACCCGAGGATCCCTGACCTCCTGGGGTGATAGTGACACCAAGACTCTGTCACTGTAGGGGCTGCCTTCAGATTAGAAAGAGAAAGGGTGCCAATAGCAGAGAGGCTTGCAGGAGCCTGGCAGCTGTAGGAGACATGTCGCTGGGGTCTGTGCAGGTGCTGAGGCCTGGAGGTCCTTGAGCAGATAGATCCCACCTGTCTCCTCCTCTCCAAACACAGGGGGATAATGCTAAAACTCGATGCACAGGCTTGTGATGCTAAAATGAAATCTGTGAGAGTGCCTTACACCAGCAGAGGGTGCTGAGGGGACTGTGGCCTGCTCTGAGCAGTGGCCGTGGTGCAGGCCAGGGTGGGGGGGTGGGCGCCTGCTACCTGAGGATGGGAGAGACCAGAGTGGCCCTGCAGATGTCGTAGGGGAGTCTGAGAGCTGGAGCCATGCCTCCCTACGAACTTGCTGGGTGACTTTGGGCAAAACTTGATCTAGGACTCTGCCTCATCCTCCCACGCAGCTCTTGCCCACCTGTCGGTGTGAGTGAGGAACAGGGGTCGTGTGCACTGTGCACAGTGAGCCATCTGCCATCTTCTGCTGGTCCACCTGGGGGAGAACTGCCTCCAGCTGGGGAGGGGGCGGAGCCCCTTGCCCGGTGTGAGCCCGCAGGGGGACTGAGAGGGCCCTTCCAGCTCTTGATTCACGTTTCCCTGGAAACCTGCTCTTGATGGAGAGCCTGGCCACCCCAGGCCCCGCCTCCAGGGCTGGGGGTTTCCTGGCGGAAGCAGAACCACCTGGGTGGGCCTGCCCTTTCCCTAAACCCTAAGTATCTGAATGGGTTTCCTGACCGGGGCTCTTTAGGGTTGGCTCGGAACAGAATCCAGGGTTCTGAGCGCAGAAGTGTCCAGATCCCGGGTGAGCTGGCGCCTGGCCCCTCTGATGCGCAAGGAGAACAGACCCTCCACGGTGCTGAGGCTGTCTACTGGGAGCGCGAGGAACCGTGTGCCAGGCGTGGGCAGAAGCCTACACACACCCAGGGTCTTTCCTAAGGTCGAAACTAATCTGAGCAACGCAGCCCGGGAGGCCCGGCTTAGACCTGGAACCTGCAGCTCCCCCGACCCTGTGGCTCCCAGCATTTCCTTCCGTCTGTTCAGACCAGGCCGTGAAGGCCAGAATCCCTGACCCCAGGGGCGACTGGGCTTCCTAAAATAGCCATGGCCCAGGTGCCTGTGATCCTCCTAGGCAGCAGAAGGAGCCCTGCGGTCGGAGGCCTGGGATGCATCCGGCTCCAAAACGGAGCTGCCCCCACTGGACCAGGCCTCGGAGCCTGGCTCTGAGCTGTGAGTTGGTGGGGACAGCGCCAGGGCTCCAAACCCAGCTCGGTGCGCGCTTCTTCTCCTGTCCTCTGGCCTCCTGCCCCTCCCTCCTCTTCCCCTCTCTCTAAGTCCATGCCCACCAGTCTCCAGGGAGGGGGTCGTGTGCCTGCGAGGGTTTCAGGGCATAGTATCTCTGAGGTGTGACTTTGGAGCTCCTGTGACTTTTCCGAATTTAGAAAGCAAATGTGTAGGGGGAGGAAGGAGGAGCTGCCAGAGGGCACGGGCTGGTGCCTCTCACTGTCTCTGGTGGAAATTAAGGAAGAAGAGTTCTAGTCTGAGCCCTAGTTTGAGCCCTTCCCCCCAGGGCTGCAGTTTCTCACCTGTGATCATTAGTCAAAGTCGCTGCAGAGTTCCTCCGCTACAAAGGGCTTTGATTCGGGGCGAGTCAGAGCCGCCCAGCTTCTTGGGGGTTGGATGACGTCAGAGGAGCCGAGGAGTCCCAGGCCAGGGCCTCACCCTTCCCGTAAGGCCCGCAGCTGCTGTCCGCCGGAGGAGCTGCAGGTGCGTGTTCACTATTGCTTCGCTCACACGTCTGCATTTGAAAACAGGATTCTGAGGCTCTAAATCATTTGAAAATCTTTGGATCCCATGTTCAGAGGATTCTCCTGGCTCTAACATTTGATGATTCTGCAAGAAGCTCTTGTGCTGGGGTGACCAACTGCCCCGGGTTGCCCAGGACTGAGGGGTGCTGGATGTGGGACTTCTGGTGCTAAAACTGGGAATGTCCTAGCGAAGCCAGGCCAGTTGATCGCCCTCTCACATTCTCACTTGAGTGGCTTATGTTTGGAGCCATGCTTGAGTGGGGAGGGGAAAGACACACCATTTTGAAAGCCCCCTCCGGGCCTGTGTACCAAGAAAAGTGGGCTCAGTAACCTATTCCAACAGAAACGCTGGGGCGGGGGCAAGCTTGTCCCCACGTTTTGAAAAAGTGGCATTTACTTTAACTTCCAAAGCACAGAGCATCAGTCCCCAGGCAGGACAGGAAGCCAGTGGGGCCCGGGTTGGTGCCACTGATGGCAGCTGAGGGAAAAGAGGAGTTTTAAAGAGGAGAACAATTTCACGCTGAATCTCTTAATCTGTTTTACAGACTCATAAAATCTTAATATAGCCCCGAGACTGTCATGTTTACAGACAGCACAGCAAAGGCAGTGGCTTGGAGTGTGACCAGAGAGCTTGCAGAACAAATGCACCAGGGAGAGGCTTGGATGAAAATAACCAAGCAACCTCCCAGCAGGGGAGGGCAGGGCAGCCGGGGCCCCAGCCTGGTTCTCCCCCCATGTGCAGGAGGCCGAGCTGCACTCTAGTCTGAAGCTGCAGTTAACCTGCTCGTATCTAAGAGGCCCAAGTCCTCCTGGGGGAGGAGGATGAAGCCTGGGCCTGGTTAAGAACCCCCTCCTCCGGGAGCAGTGTACTCTTTCTCCTGGAGGATGGAAAGCAGTCACATTTATGATGGTGTGTGACGTAGGTGTCAGCTCTAGCCCAGTGGGCACACTTGTGATGGATTTGAGAACTGCTGCAGGTCGCTGAGAAGCCAGTGGGGCTAAGCAGGTTGCAGGCACTCAGAGGACAGGCGGTTCCCGGGGGCTTCCTGGGGAGGGACCCAGGCTGGGCTCCACACCATCTGGAAGGGCGGAGGGCTTTGGGGCGGGGAATGGCAGGAGCAAAGGCAGGGAGGTCGATGGGCACAGCACCAACGCAGGCAGCAGAGGCAGGCCCTGGAGAGGGCTAGTCTTGGGGAAGGGTGTGGAAGCCTCATCCTGGCTTGGGAGAGGAGAAGAGATACGGCAAAACAACAAAACACTCGTCGCTGTCGAGGAGCTCACAGGCTAGACCACCTGGGAGAGACGAGCTTGGAAACAAAGGAAGGTGCCGAGTAGCCCCTGTCGGTGTTCAGGGCTGGCCTGAGCCTCGGAGGAGGCCGAACGTTCACACAGGGTTGGAGTGAGCCCTCCGAAGGGCGAAGGAACTCTCTAATCTCTTGCTTTACTCGGTGTCCTCCCACCAACTCCAGGAAGCCGGGAATCGGCAGTGCCTATGTGTTAACATAACAGCTTTTTAATTTTTTCCCGTTATGTACTTTAAAGAAGTAATTTCCAAACATTGGTCTATGTGGAAAAAATGAAGAAAGAATCAGGTTTTCCCTGGTCTAAGGCAAAATGTGAAAAATAAGAAAATGCAATGAGTTTTTCTTAAAGCTGAGTGTATTTAATTTAAAGAAGTAACCGTTACACAGACATTATGCTGTTCTATACTTTTTGCTGTTGAAAATGGCTTTTTATAATGGAATCATGGTCCCTGAATTAACTTAAAATTAGAAAGACTGCTTCCTGAAATGCTAAAGGCTGGGAACCACCGTTTAGATCACTGATTGTCTCCCTGTCCAGGATCTACGTCTATGTAACGTGGAACTTTGACAAATGGACGTGAGCCCTGGAGCGGACAGAAGGGGCTGGACGGCAGGAGACCCGGGGCTTAGCCGGTTACGCTGCGGACCGCAGCAGCCCCAACGGCAGACAAGGCCTTTCACAGGAAACCCCCGCAGCCTCCCCTCCCGCCTCTCGGGCTCTGATCCCCAGATCAAAATAGAATAACCTCAAGTTTTTACTATTTTTATACTCTTTTCCCCCCTTAACTTTGAAGATGTTTTGGTTCTTTTTAAATTGCTTGAATGTTTAAAAAATTGATTCATAACATGTGTACATCTTTACGGGGTACATGTGATATTTTGTTGCACACATGGAACGTATAATGATCAAGGCAGAGAGTTCAGGGCATCTGTCACCTCGCATATTTATCATTTCTATACGTTGGGAATACTTCGGGTGCTCTCTTCTAGCTGTTTTGAAATGCACAATGTTGTTGTCAACTATAGTCACCCTGCTGTCCTGTCGGATGTTGGAACTTATTCCTTCTGTCCAGCTGTGTGTTTACACCACTAACCCACCTCTCTTTATCTACCCCCAACACACTTCTGGCCTCTGGTATCTGTCACTGAATTTGTTCTTAATGAGCATGGTTTTTTTAAACAATAACAACAAAAAAGTCATTATTCTTAAAACATTTCTTTTTGAGTTTTCTCCTTTCTTATCTGGTTAGCTGAGAGAGAGAGAGAGAGAAAAAGAGAGAGAGAGAGGGAGGAGGAGGAGGAGGAGGAATTTCCAGCCTTTGAAAGGCGTCTCTCCTGGTTCATCCTCCCCAGGACGAAGGACCAGCTGAGGGCTGCACAGCGCAGTCTGTGCAGGGTGGTGGGGGGCCTCCCTGCTTCCTGCTGAGGGGGCTCTGTGGGCACCCAGCTCTTGCAGAAAGGGTTGACAGCGGACCAGGACTCTGTGCTTGGAGCCATGACTTGCTTTGTGGGGTTGGCTGTGGCTGTCGAGGCATGGCAGCCTCTGTCGCAGGGGAGCCCTGTGGCCAGCACTTAGGTGTGCACAGCAGGAAGGGTGTCTGGGCCCACCTCAGAGCCCACATGGCTCGCATTGAACCCTGGGGGGCAACAAAGAAGAATAATCATCCAAAGCCCCTCCGGGAGATATGGTTTGGGGCTACCTGGCGGGCAGGAGCCAAGTGGAGCCAGCTGGGCCAGCGCTGGAAGGAAGACGGGCCCAAGGCAAGCCAGGGCCAGGCTGTGGAGGATCCAGCCGCAGGTGGGACGTGGGGGGCTTGGCGCATAGTAGGCGCTCCGTAAGAATTAGCTGCCACTGCCCTGCTGCCGGGTCCTAGGGAGCCACCCTGCCCCCAAGGTCAGTCTCTTCCACAAGAGGGAGCGGCGAACCAGGTGCTCTCAAGACCCATTACAGCCCAGGAAACTGAGTCCTTGGGGTAAGTGACCACTTAGCACATACAATTCATAAACTGTCATGATAGAGGCTTATTCAGACACTCTTCAAGTTCCTACACGGCATCATCTCATTTAATTCCTGCATCCTTGTTCCCATTTCATAGATAAGAGAATTGAGGCTAGAGAGGTCAAGTCACCTGCCCAGCAGTAAACAGCAAAGGCACTTGAACCTGGGAGTTTCTTACTCCACATCCCTTACACCAGTCTGTTAGTCTACTGACTCGTGGCGTGTTTAAATATCAAGTTTTTCCCTCTCCAACTGGCGAGTAATCCAACACCAAGAGGGAAGAACCAGTGGATTCCCTGGGAAAGGAGGCAGCGGGGAGGGAGGGAGCATGTAACAAGGACCCAGTTCAGGACAAGATCAGGCAGAGCCGTTTCCGCACCGGAGAGAGATGTGGGCAAGTCCTCCCTGCTTCCTATCGGAGTCCTGCACGGGCTGATGCCTCAGGACACTGGTGCAGGCCTGTGTCACTCTGCCTGCGCGTGTGTCTTCTCCGGGTCTGTCTGCGTTTAATATACATCACAAAATGCCTCCGTTGCGGTCTGTTTCTCATTTCCAGAAAAAAAACAAGCCCAGGATTTAGAAACCCAGCGTGGAACAAAAAGCTTTTAACTCAGCAATCTTATTTTTAAAAAACCAAAAAACCAAGAGCTTGGCTTTGTCAAGCATGAGGTCATCACACGGTCCCGGCCAGTTCTCTGTGGCGCAGTCCCCCACCTGCACCCCTGCGCTGCCCCCGGTTGTCACGGCCCAGCCCGCACGGCCTTCCTGGCCTGAGCTGTCAAGTGAGTATTTGCTGTGTGGACACAGAGGGAAGAGCTCTCCCTTAGAGAGAATCCAATTATCTGACCTTTTATAGCAAAGGCCCATCTGGAGGATTCTAATCTTTCTCGCAGAACAAGAGGTTCCGGCGGCCGACTGTGCACGCTCCTCTCTGTGATTGTGCAGCTTCATCGTCGCTCCAGGTAAACAAGGAAGCTCACTCTGAGACCATCACTGCGGTGCCCATGGGCCAAGCGCCTTACGGTCTTAGGAGAGGACACTGTGTCCCCGGCCGAGCAGGGCTCTGTGCCTGGCTTTCAGGGGACGAAAGGGCACTCTTAGCCTCGGTTCTTATGGCCCCATGAATATTGCTTTAAAAAGATCTGACGGGTCAGACCCTAGGCCTGCGCCACTTCCCACGGGCCTATTTGCGTCAGGACTGCCACATTGCCCCTGCCACCCAGGCCCCTCCCAGGCACTTGTCCCAGGCGGAAGTGGCCCATATCTTGTCTGCTGGGACCTGGGGTGAGCAGGGCATGGTGGCAGTGGCCCAGGAAAGGCCTGGCCGAGATGAGAGACGCAGAGCTGGAGAGGGAGGGGACAGGCACGGTGCATGTTCTCAACAGTGATCTGCCATCTTTCAGTTTTCCCAGGCGGACCTGGCTCTTAGGTCTGTCTGCCTCAGGGCTCTGGTCCTGGCCTCAGTTTCCCTCTGGCTCCCCTCAGCGTTTCCCTCATGGCCTCCCTTCTGCCTGAGGTGGAGCCATCTGTGCCTCTGCTTCCAGCTCCACCCCTCCACCAGGGACAATGGGAGCCTCACCTCACATCCTCAGGAAGCTCACGGGACAACGGAAACGCAGTGATCTGTGCTCTGGCGTGGATGCTAGAGCAACAGCAGCAGCACAGGTGCTGAGGAGTGTGGGTGAGGGCCAGGGCCACCTCCCAGAGGACGCGATGCCACATTGAGCTGCGAAGGGCGAATGGGAACTACCTGGGCGCAGAAGGGAGGTGGGAGGAATTCCCGGCAGAAGGAACGCAGCCACAAGGATTGAGGATTCTGAGCATCTGGACAGAAAGTGCCTGTCAAAGACAGTGACAGGTAAGGCCAGAGAGATTTGGGGACCCAAGGACCTTGAAGGTTTCTCTGTGTCACATTCAGGGGTTTGGAGTACAGATGTGCCTAGGAGTACCCCTAAACTTGTGCAGTGTACAATCTGGATAACTGAACAGGTGCCCCTGCTCCCCTAAGGGAAATGAGCTTTATCTTGAGGCAATGGGCATCCTTCGAAGCGTTTTAAGCAGGAGAATGACATGGTTATAAATATGGATTAAAAAGATCCCGCTGGCTGCACAGAGTGGGCTGGAGGACAAAGAGCAGAGGCAGACAAACAGCCAGGAGGAAGCCGTGGGGATGTAGCTGAGGCCTGACGGGCTGCTGCAGGTGTGCTGGGAGGACGGGGGGAGGCGTGCCGTACAGGGAGTGGGTGGACTCTGGAGGGTTTGGAGCCCGACAGCGGCAGCACAAAGAATAAAGAAAATGCACAGGCCGTTGTAAACCCCTTCCGTGAATAACAGCGGGGCTTATAAAATTAGCTTCCGTTTGTCGTTGCTTACGCCCAGGAACTTTCCAGGATTTGTCTCCTCCACAGTTTCAATGGTGCTTGGAAAATTACTTTGCTTGTTGCATTCCTTTGTGTTGGTATCTCTCCCATGCTAATACTCAACATATTTTCTCTTTTATGACTCAAAGAGATGTTCCTGTCTCCCAATGCCCATGTGTCACCTTGGTTCTGGAAAACCTGAATGCTGGAGATGAGAAATGGTTCGTGTGCCCAGTGTGCTCAGGACGTGAGTGCCTGCGCCCCTCCCCTCCCCCAGTGCATGCAGGGGGCTCAGTGGTCTCAGCTCTGCCCGGCACCTCCAGCAGAGTTTGGTCGGACCTGGTCCTGTAAGCTTCCCACCTGAGCTCAGCCCTGCACCTGCAACACCCACAGGGACAAGCCCCTCTCTCTGCCAAGGCTGCCCCAAAACCAGTCCCTCCTGCTTGGTCATCTATTGACAGCTATGCAGTAACCGTAACTATTATGCAGAGAAGAATTTGGAATCCCTGAAGGCAACTCAAGAGGAAGGCGCGAGGCAGAGGGAGAAAGTGTGGAGGGGAAGAGAGGACTCAGTGAGACGTAGGGAAGATGGAAAAGCTCATAGCCAAGAAACACAATTCTAGGGGTGGCGTGGCCAAAGAGCCGCAAGGCCATCCCAGTGGAAAGCTGCGTGGTTGCCACGGAGCCACCTGGGAGCTGGTGTGGGCCGGCTGCATCAAGGACAGATTCAAACAAGTCATGCTCAACATGGGCAATGCACTTCTTGCTCTCGGCATAGGCCTGGGGTCGGCTCGCCTCCACGTAGTCACTCAGGGAACCAGGGTCCTTCCTCCCGTCTCCACCATGGTCTGAGTAGCGTGATGGGAAGAGCCTGGAGCGTGGCACCTGGAAGGTTTTACTGGATGAGGCCTGGGAGTGGCTCTCTCGCTGCTTCTCCTCTTTAAACAACTGTGCCGAGGTATAGTTTACCTGTCCTGAGTTTAGCCATTTCAGGTGTACAATCCAATGTTTTCCGGTAACTTTACCACGTGTTGTGACCACCACCGTAAGTCAGTCTCAGGGCTTTTTCACGCCCAGTGAGATGCCCTGTGTCCCTTTCCTGTTAGTCTCTGTTCCTCTCCCAGGCAGCTGCTGCTCTACCTCTGTCTCTAGGATCCACCTGCTTGGGACACCTCATTCAGGTGCAGTCACACAGCATGTGGCCTCTTGTGTCTCCTTTGCTTCACTTAGCGTGACGTTTCTGTGGTCCATCCTGATGGTGGGCATAGGTAATTCATTCCTTATTATCACTGTGTGTGTTCTATCGTGTGGACGACCGGTGGCACCTCCCTTCTCCCCTTCCCTTGTCCAGAACGCAAGGCGAATCCCGACTGCTCGGGAAGCCGGGAAGTGTCGCCTGTGCACCTGGAGGAATGCAGCCTGCTCCCGCCCTGTCTCCATCGACCCTGTGAAAATCTATAAAGACACAAATTCCACGCATGCATGGTGTGTGTGTGTGCGTGTGTAGAAACTGCGGAGTCCAGGTCTGAGTTGGCTCAATGAGCAATGGGAGTATGTGGGGAGCAAACCATAAATTGAGGATCAGTGGTGACCACAAGGACATTCATGTAAGTCCTCACCTGCTCTCCCAGAACTATGGACTTCTACAGGCCACAGAAGAAGGGTCAATGCAGGGCCAGGCGTGGTGGCTCACGCCTGTAATCCTAGCACTCTGGGAGGCCAAGATGGGTGGATCGTTTGAGCTCAGGAGTTCAAGACCAGCCTGAGCAAGAGCGAGACCGTGGCTCTACTAAAAAAATAGAAAGAAATTAGCTGGACAACTAAAAAAAAAGAAAAAAAAAATATATATATATATAAATTAGCCGGGCATGGTGGCACATGCCTGTAGTCCCAACTACTTGGGAGGCTGAGGCAGGAGGATCGCTTGAGCCCAGGAGTTTGAGGTTGCTGTGAGCTAGGCTGATGCCATGGCACTCTAGCCCGGGCAACAGGGAGACCCCATTGCCATTGGGTTATAGTTAATGGAATGATTTAAAACACACTTGGAAAGCTCTTGCCAGGGACCTACTGGGGAGTGTCTAAAGACGTCTGTTTTGTGCTTCCAGATTTTCACATCAGCAGCATATTGTTCATTCTTCATATGCATCATCATAGCTCAAAGTCTGGAAGCATCATTTTTAGAAAGAAAATATTACCTCTCCTTGCATTCTCGGAATAGTCATCAAAGGCGGAAATGACCTTCAGAAAGAGTGTGGTCTTGGTAGGAGAAAAATTGCACTCCTGGGCTTTTCCTGAAGTTGATGCTGCTACCAGTTCAGGGTGAAGAGATATTAGAGTTGCAGCCCAAGGAGTTATTTAAGGACGTGTTTTGTCCTGGCTCCTTTTGATTTCAGCAATGTTTTTCACTTAGCATTTTAATCATTCGGCAGAAAGGAGGAGATGAGCTTCCAAGGCCAGAGAATTCCACCACTTGGAATAATAGGCCGCACTGCTCACGCCAGCCTGCTGCTGGCTGGCTCTCCTGGGCTGGCTGAGGCCCCGCACCTGCCCTGTGGAGCCCACGCTCCGGCTCCGGCTGCCTGAGAACGGCCAGCATCTCAATGAGGGCAGGAAGCGCGGTTGCTTCTGCTCTTTGCAAACACAATGTGGGAAATGCAGCCAGGATTCTGCTGGTGTCCAAAGGGCAGTGGGGGGGTTATAGAAAATTCTGCAAATAACTCTAAGGACCCACCCTCAGATTTGCTCTTCCCCACCCAGAAATTCTCCTCCAACGACAAAGTGTGTATTTGGCTAGAGTTAGGAGGGAGAGAGTAGAAACAGGGTTTTGCTGAAACTTTGGAGTCATTTCCTAAATGCAACTCAGTTTCTAAAAAAATGGCAAGCTTGAATGCTAGGACTCCGTTCCAGGTTCAGAACCCCTTGTTTTAAAGACCCACAGAGAAGAAATGAGTTTGGGTCAGAGCCAGAAGTGGAACTTGGGTTTTTGACTCATAGAAATTGACCAAATCTTTCCTAGAGCTGTGGGAGCCCAGAAGACCTCTGCTTCCCACTCTGCCGGGGGAGCAGGGGAGACCCACACCTCGGTTGAGTCTTCTCCACCCCAGGCGCTGTTTTCAGCTTGTCTCCCACGTTCTCGGGTAATCCCCGAACTCGTCAAGTCCGTGTGCTGCTCTCATTGTCCAGGCCAGCCTCACACCCAAGCCCAGGGGCTTTGCACAACATCTTGGACAAGAGTTCCTGACCTTTCACCTTGCAGGGCAGGCACATCCTGTCCCAAGCTGCGGGGCATTGAAAGGACGGTCCCAGGTGGAAGTGGCGGCAGATGCCCACAACTGTGGGCTCTTTCATTAGGAAGACACCAAGGACCTTCCCAGCCTCAGCCCTGGTGACAGAAATGCCTTCTTAGAGCCACCCACTGTACAGACTCTCCCACTGCACAAGGCAGCAGGGGCTCCATGTCCTCCATCTGGGACGGGGACCAAGAGGGTGGGTCCCTCCAGGCCCAAGGTGGGCTATGTTTGTCTGTGCAGGTGGCTTCATTGCACCACACAGCCCCACCGAGGCCTGGGCCCTGGACCTCTGCCCACTCAGGCTCAGCCACGTCTCCAGCAACCTGGCTTCAGCCAGTTGGCACGCTCATGGCCCGACTATACAGCTGGCGATCACGCTTTTATGACTCTGTTATTTTTCAGACCTAACCTCATCACTCAACACTTCAGGGGCGGAAACGCAGCCCTCTGCGGAACCTGGGGCTTCTGGCCTCCATGCAGCCTGCCGGCCACCTGCGCCTTGCCTCCCGCTGGTCACCCACGTCCTGCATGGCTGGAAAACCCCTTCTAGATTTCATTTGAGGCACCAGGGATTCCCTAAAGGTATTGAGTTCCAGTATTCCTATTGTTGCTACTGCTGTTGTTAGTGGCCTACATTTTTCAACTTCTCATGAACGTGTACATTCAAATGCTTTGCCCTGTTGCCCTTGCTCAAAGGATAATTTTTTAAAAGGTAAAATCATGACTGTGATAAAACATGAAATGAACACATGTCAAATTTATTTAACTCATTGTTTAATAAAGGAACCAATGGTATACCACAACCAGTTCAAAGAAACATTCAAAGAACACACATACACAGGCAATAAGGAAAGCTGAAATGAATTGAGAAATGCAGCCATGCCTTGCTTTACAACGGGGATACGTTCTGAAAAATGCATCATTGATGAAATTTTGTCGTCATGCAAACATCATAGAGCGTGCTTGCACAAACCTAGGCCGCAGAGCCTACCACACACTTAGCCTATACACCTACTGCTCCCAGGCTACAACCCCTATGGCACGTTGCTGTCCCGAGTACCGTAGGCAACTGGAACACAATGGCAAGCATTCGTGTGTTTAAACACAATACTGTACAGTAAAAACACAGTATTATAGTCTCAGGAGACCACTGTCGTATATGCGGTCTGTCTTGACTGAAATGCTGTTACATGGCGCCTGACTGTAGCTGCAAAGCTGGTCACTCCGCGGGGCAGTAAATACCCCCACGCCACCGCACGAAACTCGTTTGCTTGTCTGTGGGCAAGAGTCACGTGTGTCACTCTAGGAGCGCGGTCCTACCTCCACCTGCATTTCAGACTTCCAGACCTCAGAGCTGTGGGACGTGGGATGGAACATTTTTGTTGTTTTCGGTTACCCAGTTAGTGGTGCTTTGTGACGGCAGCCCGAGGAAGTGCATTCACTCGCCTCGGAGACAACAGATGCCCCGGGAAGAAGCACCGGGCTTGTCTTGTGGCTCTGAGACCCCACCGGTGCTGTGCCCACCAGTGTGGGTGTCTCCATCTAAGCCGTGATTCTGGAAAGACATGTGCTGGTTTTTTCTCCCCTCCAAAAATTTA
Source organism: Propithecus coquereli (assembly GCF_000956105.1). Classification (NCBI taxonomy): domain Eukaryota; kingdom Metazoa; phylum Chordata; class Mammalia; order Primates; family Indriidae; genus Propithecus; species Propithecus coquereli. The sequence continues at coordinate 815,641 of NW_012142634.1, forward strand.
GCATTGGTTTTAAGTGCTGGAAGTTGAGAGAGGAACGGATGCCTGTTAGGAGGAGGTCGAGGTGTCCCCCAAGAACTTGGAAATGAGGGAAATAAGCTCACGGTGGCCGTAGTCAAAACCAGCGCACAGAGCTTAGGTGAAGGAAGTGAAAATTCATCAGAGAGCGGTGGGTGAGCCCCAGGCTGGGGCACTCCCTGGCCAGGGTGGATTCCTGGGCAGATCCAGGGATTCTCCTTGCTCCTCAGGACAAGGCTCATCAGCCATGGTACAGGGACAGAAGGGACGTGGAGGCCAGAGTGGGCAGCACCTCCAGGGAAGAAGGGCATCAGGCTGTGGACCTTACGTCCTCCCCGCCCCACGGTGGGCAGCGGTCTCCCGGTGAGCTGGGTGCAGGCAGTGCAGGAGGGTTTGCCAGCCCTCCGAGAGCTCAGGGGGCTTCGCAGCGGGAGGTGTGGAGGATTCTGGTTCAGGGGCGGAGGCCTCTGCCTGTGGGGCCTGGCTCTGTGCTGCTTCTCTGGTTTGGCTTCGATGTGTGAGTCCCGTCTCCAGCCTTACCCGAAGCAGGCCCAGGTAGAAACCATCGCCATGGTAACCCTTGCTACTGAGGGCAGCCCATTGCTTCTGGAAAAAATGATACCTTGGTTCCCAATACTTAGGCTCTGCGGGTCTGAGGATGAGTTTAGTTGGCGCCGTTCACAGTTGGCTCAGCAGATGCCCTTCTCAGCTTTATGTATCTGCGCCGTATCCAGGATACGAGCAAACATGATGTGTTTGCTCCCGAGAAGGGGGCGAGGGGAGAGCTGGCTGTGCCACTTGCATTGGCTCCAGTTTGTCTGATTGGAGGGGTGGGCAGGGCTGGAGCTCTGGCCGGGCTGTGGAAGCACCTGAGCTGGGTCCCACCTGTGTGCCCAGGTCACCTGTGTCCCCGGTGAGGGCCACCTGCATTTCTAGATGAGAGTTGCCTCCCTTGGCAACCACCCACTCCATGTTGAAAGACTGGCACGACTCCTTTGTCTTTCTACTGGCCACCAGCAGACCAGAGCATGCAGGGGTGGCCTTGAGTATCTGCAAGGTGGCCGTGGCAGACATTGGGGGCCGATCAGCCAGCAGCCATTACCCTTTCTTTCTTGCCGAAGCCATCTGCCATGGTAACCCCACCCCCTTTGCCAGATGCACACTCTCCCAGGCTCCCTCATAATTTCAGGTGGCCACATGACAGGGTAACAGCCAATGACCTATGAGGGGACATCTTCTGGGACCCTTCTGGAGAAATTGTTCCTTGTCTTGTAAAAGGGAAAGAGCCCCTGTCCTCTTCTGTTATGGACCAGACGTGCTCTTTGGAGCCATCGCATAACCAGGAGAATCGCAGACACTGACCAAGCACCCTGACACGGTTGAGCTGCGAGCCACCCTGCAGCTGTCCACCTCCAGACTGCTTGCTTTGGGACATGCGAACTTTCTTTTATCGGCTGAGCCCTTGCTGCTGAATGTATCACCTACTTAATGTGCCCGTATCACCTAGGAGCTGGTTAGAAAGCAGCATCTCAGGGCCCTCCCAGACCTACTGAATCAGAATACACATTTTAAAAAGCTCTCCAAGTGAGTCACGTGCACACAGAAGTGTGAGAAACATTGATGGGGGGAGTGGAGAGAGGAGAGGGAGAGAGAGAGAGAGAGGGAGGGAGGGAGAGAAACCTCTTGTCAGAACTGGCTTTTCCTGGAAATTTATTTTCATGGTGGTGTGTTTGTGTTTATGCCTCTTTGAGCGAGGAACAATGAAATCTTAACTCTATTCGAGAGGAAGGCAAAGCTTCCTTCGTCCTCCCCACGGCTCTCCCCACCCAGCTTCAGAAATAGACATGGGCGTTCGCGGTTCTTGCGGGTCCACAGTCGATCGCGGCAGGATGTAGGTGGCATTGGCATTTGGCTCCTGGCTTGAGCTGGATCTTCCCTCATTTCCTCTGAAATCTGGGCTTTAAGTTTAGAATGATCAAAACCTCCATGTTCAAAACAGGGCCCTGAATAATAAAAAATGTTGCCTGAGGCTTTTTCTTTTAAAAAAGCTTGTTTCCCTTCTCAGACAAGCAGTCAGGATGCTCAGAAGAGAAAACTCTTGAATTTTAGCTTCAGGGAATTATCAAGAGACTTCGTTGGAAAAGGGAGTTCTTTCTTAAGGAAGGGTATTTGGTTTCTAGAAGTGAACCAAGAGCTCAGATTCCAGTAGAAATAGTTTCTCTCCACAACCCCAGAATTCTGATTTAGTTTTATTTTTTTTGTCTTGTTTTTTGCTATTTCTAACAGGACTGAAACCTGGGGAGCATGTCAGCTGATAGAAGTTTGGGGGTGGAGGATCTCGAAGCTGCAGAACATCTGGAAGGTTTCTCAGTATTGCCTCAGGGAGGCACCATAGCAGTCCATTCAATGCCTTCCTCCTCAACGCTCCCTAGACAGAAGGAAGCGCCAGGCTCCGAGGGCATAGCGACTTTCCTGAGATCCACAGCTGGGAGGTGGTGAAGTCAGGGGTAGGACACATGTGGGGGTTCCTTTCTTCACATGCTAGCACCCCCACTCCAAGCCTAAGTTATATCAGAGGAAATATGAGGTCACCTGGACTCACCCTTATTTTGTCGGGAAGGCTGAGGCCCAGAGAAGAGGAACTAGAGCTACCGTGAGCTCAGAATTTGCAAAGGTCCTAACTTTGCCTCCTTCTGGCTGTCATTGACCTCTCTGAGCCTCAGTTTCCTCATCTGATTGAGAGGGGTTAAGAAAAGCATGGCTCTCTCTTTGAGAGCCGTCCCCATTCTAGCCTTCTGGGGAGCAGCCTTTGTCTACCCTGGTGATAGAGATTGGATGTTTGTCCCCTCCAAATCTCATGTTGGAGTTTGAGCCCCAGTGTTGGAGGTGGGGCCTGGTGGGAGGTGTCTGGGTCATGGGGGCGGATCCCTCATGAATGGCTTGGTGCCCTCCAGGAGGCAATGAGTGAGTTCTCGTTCTATTAGTTCAAGTGAGAGCTGGTCGTTGAAAAGAGCCTGACACCTCCTCCTGCTCTCCCTCGCTGCCTCTCTCGCCATGTGCCACCTGCTCCCCTTCCCCGTTTGCTATGACTGGAAGCTCCTTGAAGCCCTCTCTGGAAGCAGATGGCAGTGCCATGCTTCTTGTACAGAACCGTAAGCCAAATAAACCTCTTTCTTTGTAAAATCCCCAGCCTCAGGTATTTCCTTTATAGCAACACAAATGGACTAAGACACCTGATGAGTGAGGTGAAGGGTCTAGAAGCAGAAGAAAGCCAAGGGAAGGGAATTGATAGCTACTGGCAGAGGAAGAGAAAGGTGAGGAAGGCAGGAGGGTGTGGGCTGGACCCTGGAAGGGAGAAGTGGGACCCGAGGCCCAGGGGTGGGAGTATGGGGAGAGGAAGCAAGAGAGAATGGGAGTGTGGAAAAGAAAATGCTGCTGGTGGGAGGCTTAAGGAGAGAGTGGAGAAGATCTTACAGAAATCTTGAATGTTCTGTGATGTCATTCTCCCATGAGACAAGACATTCGGTCAAGACCGCCATTCCTTTCCAAGGCTTATTGGAATTGCATTTCCCTTTGGTCTGGATGCATCAGAGTGCTGAGAAAGGGCTCAAGATGGCCTCATTTTACCAGGGAAACACACAAAATATGGGTAATATCTCTTCTGTGTGACTGTTGCCCAGAGGCAGAACCTCTGCACTAGCCCGACCCACCCACACTACAGGAAGCTGGCATGTGGGCAACAAGAGCCGCAGACACTTCTGGAATCTTCTGTAATCACTCAATTCATGACCCATTTGCCTCCGTTATTACTGACTGATCTTGAGGAGACAGTAAGGCATAACAGTTGACAGCACAGTGTGGAGTCCTGGACTGCCCTTACTGCCTGGTGGCTTTGGGAGGTTGATTTGTAAGTTCCTGAGCCTTAGTTTCCTCATCTGTAGCATGGGGGGTTAAATTAAATAATGAATATAAAGGACAGAGCCTAACCTCTGTTAAAAGTTTAATAATTAAGAGATGATGATGATGATGACGGTGATGATCATGATGGTGATGGTGATGATGGTGATAATGGTGATGGTGATGATGGTGGTGATGGTGGTGATGATGATGGTGATGCCGCTTGTATCTCCAGCCGGATCTTTGCTCAGAGTCCCTTCCTGACCCCAACCTTACCTTGGCTCTTTTCTTCTCAACTTTCAGGCCTGGGCTCCCATCCCCTACACAAGCTTCTAAGCGTTGGGCACCAAACTGCAGCATTTGCCAACTGCCCTGGGAAGAGCAGGTAAGACATGAAGTGGGGTGAGCAGATCCTTTAGCTCCCTGCTGTGTTGTTCAGTCCTCCCCCGGTGGGCTCTCGCCCCAGTTTCTGGACATTTTAGCCGGCGCAGAACTTCACACCATCAGAGGTAGGGTTTCAATGCAGACCTAGGCCCCAAGCCCGGAGCTGGGATGGGCAAATGTCATGTGGTCTCTGAGGCCCCACCTGGCAGTCCCCTCCTGAAAGGGCTTCGTCTAGGGTGGGCCCCTCAGCTCCCTGTTTCCAGCCACGGGGTGTCTGCCTCTGCTTGAACCCCCAACAGCTGGAAAAGCTACCAGCTTATGGCTTTATTCATTGAAAATGCAACTCTCCCTGAGATGGGTCACCCTTTCGTGAGTTATGGCTACTTTTGTAGCTCCCTGTCTGTGCAAGAGCATTCATAGCTAACAGTTACAGGATCAAGTGTGTTCTGCGCACTGGGCTCTGTGACAGGCCATTTGCCCCGCCTCATACTGCACACACCCCGACCTCTGCGGGGGAGAAAAAGGGCGTGAAGGTAAGTGGCTCGCTGTTGAATGCCGGGGCTGCAGGGAGATGGGAGAATGTTCGCAGAGGAGAACACCTGGGAACTTCCTGGCCGTGCTGTGCCTGCCTTAGGATTTTGATTCAAGACAACCTCAGCTGCTCCGTCTAGTTTTAGATGGTGCGGGGCTCATATCTCTGCGGCCCGACGGAAGGAGAAGGGCGAGTGTTGAGACCAGGGGGAACTTGAAACAAACTTCACCTGGCACACAGCCGACAGGAGGCACCCGCTCCGCAGCAGGCCCCGGGTGGTGGAAAGAGAAACAAGCAGGCAGCTGAGGCTCTCAGGGCCCCGCCCCTCCCACTGGGGTCTCTGCCAGGCGCTGGTGGTGGTCGTCTGTCCCTTCCGTAAGTTTTCAGGACCCTCCTCGACTGAGGAGTCTGATTAGTACATACGCTCTGTTGGGGTTACCTGTGCTCAAGGTGTCCCCATGGATGTGGCCGGACACTCAGAAGCCGGGGCCATAATCGGGACGTCACGGCAAATCCAGGTGGGTAGGCTGCCTGCCTGCGCTCGGGTCCGCTGCTGGGAAGGCGAAAGGTTTGTCAGCGCACTGCCGAGCTCTGGAGACTTTCGGGGCTACTCATTTTCCGTCAGTGGGAAAGGGCTGTGATAATCTAACATTAAACTATCCAATTAAAATTAATGTCAGGAAATGCCATTGCGAATTGGTTTGGGAGCATTCTCGCAGTGATTCGTTGGATCCACTCGCTGGCTGTCTTTTCTTCCCCTGCTCTTACCGTAACAGGGAAATGAAAAGCACATGGCAGCTCTCGGGCGTGTGTTGCATTTTCAAGTCCTGACTCCCTAACTGGAAGTAGCCGTCCACCTGCCTCTGGGCTCGTTATCTTTCGGTTGCGGGCACTTTGAGGTCCCAGTGGCAGTGGGGGCTGAAGCTGCTTTGAAGCAGCGTGTGGGATTCAGCCTGAGCCTGCCCCAGGAACCTCACGAGTACCGGCCCTCGCCCGGCCTCCTGCAGGCTGGTCCCTGGCAGAGAGAGGACCGCGTTCCTCTGGAATGTTTCAGGCCCAAGATAAACTAAGCTGGAGCCACAGGGCTGCTGGAAGCCACACACCCCAGAATGTTTTTAGTCCGAGGACAGCACCTCTGCCTCAAGTTCAGATGGTGCTGCAGGGAGGGGATAGAAGGCCCCAAAGAGCAACTTGGAAGCAGGTCCAGGGAGTGTGCAAGGTTCACGAAAAGGGGCTGGGGTCGCCCCACAGGGCCTGTGTGCGCGCTTGGGCATGAGCTTTCCCGAGGAAGCTGATAAAGCCATCAACGCTGTTTCATAGTGAGTGACCTTCTCAGTGTGTTTCGTTTATCGGGTTCGAGAAAAAGGCCGGGCTGGTGTCTGCATGCAAAAGAGGAGCTGAGGGCAGGCTCTGCACAGGAGCTGGGCTTCTCAGGAAAGGTGGCCAAGGACGGGCAGGGCAGCTGCGCATGCAGCAGGCGCCTGGGCTGGAAGGTGGGGCGCATCTGTCCCACCTGCTCCAGCAGGGCTCTGGGCAGGCCACAGAGGCCCTACCTGGAGGGGGCCTGACCCAGTCAGGGCTGTGTGTTCCCAGACTTCTCACCCCTCTCTGGGGGTCACAGATGGGGTCCTTGGCTGTGACCCTGGGCTGGCAGGGGATAGGCTGTGTATGTGCATGGGTACACACACCCCCCGCAGGCAGGGCTGCCACCACCAAAGCAGGTGATGTGGAGCAGCAGGTCACTGCAAGAAGCCATTTGAATACAAGGCTTGGAGAAGGCAGAGGAGCCTTCCCAACGGGAAGGCTGGAGTGCAGTGGCACGATCATACCTCGCTGAAGCCTCGGACTCCTGGGCTCAGGGGATCCTCCTGCCTCAGCCTCCCGAGTCGCTGGGACTACAGACAAGTGCAAGCCATGCCTGGCTAAGGGCCATGTTTTAGGAAGAGCGTGTTGTGACCATATGTATTTATTTATTCAGCTTTGTTGCAATATAATTTACAGAGAATAAAATCCACTAATTTTAAATTTCAGTCATTTAAAATCTGCATTTTAAAATGTAGGTTGTCTGCTACACCCAGGGTTCATCCACTCTGGCTCTCTCACAGAGTTCCTGGACAAATTTGGAACCAGCAAGCTGGGCTGGCCAGGCCAGGTGTCCACGGACAATTTTTGTGATGAATTAAAGCTCTATGATGGCCCCCCTTGCTCAGCCCTCAAGAAACCAATTCCCAGGCATGAATCCGTGGTCTGTGCAGCCCTCATAGGAGGGAGGATGGCAGGTGTGTATGTGTGGGGTCGTCTATGCTATGGCCATGGGGCTTGGCGGATGCACCAAGCCACGCCCCAACCGCTGCTTAGCAGACGCTCTGCGCTATGCGTTGATGCGACATTGGATGTTCACAGGCAGGCCGGCAGGCTGGGGCAGCCCTCCTCGGGGGTGCGGATCTTGGGTACACAAAAAGAATGGAAGTGACTGGTACCTTCCCCCATCCTGGGGGATTTCTAGAGAAAAGTCCCAAGAAGGGAGATCCAGGGAAACAGGATTTGATATCTTGCTAAATGTAGGTGGGAACTAAAACCACGGCAATGTTGGATGGGGTCATGAATGTGACCCATTTGTGCTCCCCTGCGGGTAAAGCTTGCTGCTTAGAGAGTGCACGAACAAGTACATCGAGAGTGGCAAGTGCCGAGGGGACGAGAATGGTCCTTGACAGTTATTGGGAGCTGATGAACCAGGTGCTGCTGGGAGCCCCAAGGCCACACGGAGCAACGGGTAAGTGCATGGAGGCCAGAGCCGGCCTGCTCAGTATCAGTCCTGCTGTGCCATTCACCGGCTGTGTGACCTTGGGCAAGGCGCGTCAATCTCCTCATATGCAAAGTGAGGATGACATTAGTACTGTCGGCCATGGGGAGATGAAATGTTATTGGTGAGTGAGGCATTTAGAATAGTGCCTGGCACGTGGTAAGCCCAATGTAAGTTTTTGCTCTTCTGATTGTTTGTCAGAATGACTAATTCAATTCTTACAACAATGCTATGAGGCAGACACTGTTACCATGCCCATTTTATGGATGAGAACATTGAGGCACAGGGGCATTTTGCTGGTCCAATATCATCGGAGGGTGGGGCACAGGAGACTGCCCAAGAAAGAGCCTCAAGGTAGCCACCAGGGAGGTAAGCAGAAAGGAGAAACAGTTCTCCTGTAAAGGGAGCAACCTTTGCAAAGGCCCAGAGGTGAGCTGGAGCTCGGGGACATGAGGAGGTACCTGTGGAGTGCAGCTGGAGCCCGGAAATTGAAAGGGAGTAGTGGTGAGACTGAGGTGAGACGGCCGGCAGAGCTGCCCATCCCCAGAAAAGTATTAGCTGTATTCCTGTTTGTGTGCTGGGACCTGTCCTTGCTGTGAGATGCAAGAATGAGAAGGTCTGCCCCTTCCCTGTGAGGCTCTATTAGTTAGAGTGCCTTTGCATGAGACTCCCAGGAAACCTGAGTAGCAGTGACTTAAGGAGGTGAAGGGGTTTTCTTCATATAACATTGATTCTGGAGACAGGCAGTAGAGGGCTGATGCAGCAGCTCAGAAGCCACTGGGGATTCCATCTGTCTTTTTTATCTTTCTTCTATGCCATCTTTAACTTATAACTTTAGTCCTCATGGTTGCAATATGGCTGCTGCATCTCCAGATATCACTTTCATGTTCCAGGAAGGAAAAAGGAGAAAGAGCAAAGGGCAAAAACAAAAGGCAGCCAGGGTAGTGGATCCACCCCCTTTAAGAAAGCTTCGCAGCTTAATTAAAGGACAATTTAGGAAGGTGAATAGTTTTAACAGGATGCACTGCCATTTTGTCCACTGCCCTGGACAAAACTGATGTTGACTTCTAAAGAAGGGAAGAAAAGAGGAGGCAACTAGTGATGTCTGTCACAGGAGTTCAGGTGAAGGGGGAGAGACACAGGAACAGATGATTCCAAATAAACTGTGCCAGGTGCCATGGTAGAGGTGTGCCCAGGGCACGAGGGCAGCCTGGGAGGGGAAGCTGAGCTACAGAGGACTCCTCCCAGGAGGTGATATCCAAGTTAAAACTTAAGGACAATAGAGCTGGCAGAGGAAGACCGTGGAAGTGGAGGAAACAGCATCCTCAGGGCAAGAAGACTGGGTTACTGTTTCCAGTTCTTCACTGCCCCTTGGTTTGGGGTTGGCTGGTGACTTTCTTTGGCCAGTGGAATGTTACAGACACAGCACAGGCTCTGCTGGCCTTGCCCTCTGGCACTCTGGTGTCTGCCGTGAGACGACCTGGGTAGCTTCTCTAAAAGAAGGTGGGCGTGGGAGGGGGATCTCTGGGGCCCTTCCAGCTCTGAGGTCCTGCCATACTTTTTAAGCATTATACGTATATATATGTTAATGAGATTTCATCAGGAATCAATGAAATAGGGCATTTTTGCTTAATGTATAGATCTTGGAGTCTAATTTTTACTGAGTTACTGCAGTTTGTTGTGGTTGTATCTGGAAGCCCCATGAGTTTGTTCACTGCTATATCTCTAGTTTCTAGAACAGAGCCTTGGCACTTAGTACGTTGTTAATAAATGTTTGTTGACTGAATGAGTGAATGACTCTTATAGCCTAGAGGAAAAGCTAGACAGGTAAATGGAACATAAAAACATGGCGCGGCACACGTGGTGGGGTGGGGGAGCTCACAGGACCATCAAGCTCCACCTCATAACATACATGAGGCAGACAGGAGATGGCAATTTTGTTGGATGTGGGCAGCTCACAAATATTTTGGCATGGGCATAAGATTTCCAAGAGGATGTTTACAAATTAGGGTGTTTTAAAATTTATGCATTTCAATTAAATTCACTCTATTATGTGCAATCGTTGTTGAAGCCACCAGCTCTCCCTGTACGCTAATTAGCAATCTAGATGCCGACGTGTTTTGCAGATTTAGCAAAGGCTGACAAGGATGATCTTTGATTCACTGGAAAACAGAATTAATAAGAGTGTGAGATTCTTTCTAATAATCTCCACTACTTAATGAGGTCTGGAAACTTGCTGAAGAACTGGGCAAGCATTCAAGCCTGACTTCTCTGGTTTTTAATTGAAAAACATAACCAGTGGATCGTTTCCTGAACCTCTCTCTGCTAGAAGCCTGTGTGTGAAACGGCAGAAAAAGCATCCGATTTAGGCTTAAATTGGGTCCAGGGGCCACATCTCTCTCCCACACCTCTGTGGGTGGTGGGCTTCTTGAGAGCATATATATACATACATATGTAAAAGTCATTTGAAAATAAGTTACAACTATTAGGACGCTTTACCGCTAAATCATAATCCCTTAGCACTTTTCTCCTGAGAACAAAGACATTTTCTTATTGTGACATGATAAAAAATAAATGTATGTTTAGTCTCTGTCCCCAGTTTCTGGCACAGAGCTTCTAAAAGCCTTGGACTTTCCTTTGGAATAGGTTGTGCTAGGAGTGTCTTTTGTTCTGATACTTGGTCTTCGACCCTGGTTCCTGACACGGAGACCCTAAATTCCATGACGTCTCCTGGGTGACGGGAGCATCTTTGGTTCTCATGAGGCAACTCTTGCTGGGCTTCCGGATAGGGGCTGGTCACCAGAAAGACCAAGTCGTGATGAGAAGCTTGGAACTTTCAGCCCCACCTTCCCTCACCATCCTGCGGGGAGGGGAAGGGGCTGGAGAGGGGGTTTATAATCGATCGTGCCAGAGTGAGGGAGCTTCTGGGCTGTGAGCACGTCCATGTGCTGGGAGGGTAGTGCACCCCAACTCTGTGGGGCAGAAGCTTGCACACTTGGGGCTCTTCCTGTCCTCACCGTGTGTACCTCTTCACCTGGCTGTTGGTGCCACATCCCTCATAATAAACCAGCAGACCAGTGAGTGCTCCCCTGAGATCTGCGAGCTGTCACCGTAAATTGCTGAACCTCGGGAGAGAGTCCCGGGAACCCCTGATTTGCAGCCAAGTTGGGCAGAATCGTGTGTAACCTGGGCACCCTGTCTCCAACTGGCACCTGACGTGGAGGCGGCCCCGTGGGACGGAGCCCTTCACCTGGGGTTCCGCACCAACTCCAGGTCAGTGTCACAACTGAGCTGTAGGACACCCAGCTGGCATCTGGAAGTTTGGACACCCGCTTGGTGTGGAAAATACCTACGTGTTGTCAGAAGTACAGTGTGCATGAGAGTAGAGAGAGAAACAGTTTTTCTCCTTTTTACTTCTATAATCACAAAACTATTATTACACTTAAAAAAATAACAGTCACTTAACCTATACAATATCCAGGATGTGTTCAAATGTCCTCATCCGTCCTAAGGATGTGTTTCATATCTATGTTTTAAAAGCCAGAAGCTAATTCAGACACACACATTGCATTCGATGGTTATGTCTCTAAATCATTTTGAATCTAGAACAGTCCCTCCACGTTTTCTTTTTCTTTCCTGCAACATTGACTTTGTCAAGTGTGTGGGCCACTTGGCCTTTAGAACCCACCCTTTCTTGATTTGTCCTGTTGTGCCCTTGTGACTGTTTTGTATAGCTTGCTACCCTTTATTTCCTCTGAACTGGGAGTGAGGTTTAGAGGCTTAGTGAGGATTGGATTTCTTTGGTGAAACATTTCCTAGGTGAGGGCGGGGAATTTCGCTGGAGGCATCAAGCTGTGCGCGGTGGGTGATCTGATCCCTTGGTCAAAGTGCTGACGGCAGCGAGATGTCTTCAGGCCAAGGCCACTTTCCCCTTTGGAATTAGTCAGTTATCTATGGGCGGTACACTGGCATTGTGTACATATCCCATCTCCCAATAGTGTTTCACCCAATGGTGGCTCTGGCTGCAATTAGTTATTCGTGGGGGCTGCAAAATGGAGCTCTCCTGTTCCTTCCGCATTCGGCAGCTGGCATACTCTGCAGAGAACTTCCCCGAGCCCCACTCCCGCCCGCTTGGGAAGGTTCTCTCACCTCTCTGATCCCCATTTTCTTTGGGGAGTTTAATGTCAGCTCTCAGAAATGCTGTGAGACTCGGTGTGACAAAGTGCAACCAAGCTCTGCGTTTGCTTACACACACCGGGGACTCGCTGCAGGTACAGCCGGCTGGGCTGGCCACCGCGGAGTGAGTGCAAACCCCGTGCTCGAGGGCTGCTTGAATGAATGAATGAGCACCTAAAACACAGCTCTCCACGAGGGACAGCAACACATTTTTTAAAAGGGCAAAACGGCATTATATCCAGAAAATTTTTTTTACCCTTTTCAAATTTTAACAAACTCTTGAAACTTATTATTATTTTTTTCCCTATTCCCTTAGGCTCTGCTGGGCTCAGCGACCATATCTATGGTTCAAACAACTGGCTCCCCCGCCTACTTCTTCAGAAACCACCATCCATGAGGTTTCCAAAATGGCTAGAACAATGGTTTTCAACTGGGGTGATTTTGCACCCAGGGGACATTCGGCAATGTCCGGAGAGATTTTTTTTTTTGTTAACTGCGGGGTAGGGGTCTCCTGGCATCTAGTGGGCAGAGGCAGAGATGCAGCTAAACATCCTTCCATGAGCAGGGCGGCCCACAGAACAAAGATCTACCCGCCCCCAAACGCCAGCAGTGCTCGGGGGAGAGAACGGAACAGGAGACATTCCTACTTACAGGGAAAAGCTTCCAGGGGCTGTGCAGGGACGATGGGGAGGGGCGGAGATGCCGCCTTGTCTTGGCGGAAAATCGCTGAGCAAATGGGGAAGGCGTCGGGCATCACACACGGCAGCTTTCAGATCTCGGTTCTCCCCTCGCGCGGCTCCCGGGGGAAGTGTAAGCCAGGAATTTGCTTTCCTCTTGACAGTGGGACGCCACCGGGGAATTGCCAACCTTAATTTTAAACTGTCACATCTCCTGGGATTCTTTTTACCTTCCTAAATATCTGCCGTTCGCTTCTTCACTCAGGCCGACGGTGGCACGTGTGGCTGCCTCCCTCACCAGCCTGCAGGTCCCCTGGATTACTCGGCACGCAGGGTGCCTGTCTCTCGGCACCCGGTCCTGAGTCCACAGTCTGCGGCCTGAGCTCCTGCTCCTTGGAAGTGGCCTTCACACCTTGTCTCCCGGGATGGGTGAGCTGCCCGTTCCTGTCTTCTGTGCAGAGCAGCCCTTAAGCTTTTAAATCTGCTTCTGCCATTTCCCTCTATGCAAACAAAATCAAGAACTGTCAGGCATGCAAAATCTAATCTTGAGATTTAAGTGTTTATTTATTTATTTTTTTTGAGACACACTCTCACGCTATTGCCCAGACTGGAGTGCAGTGATGTGATCGTGGTTCACCGAAGCCTGGACCTCCTAGGCTCAAGCAATTCTCCTGCCTCAGCCTCCTGAGCAGCTGGGACTACAGTACAGGTGTGTGCCACCATGCCTGGCTAATTTTTAAATTTTTTCAGAGACGGGGTCTTGCTTATGTTGCTCAAGCTGGGCTCCCGGGCTCAAGCGATCCTCCCTCCTCAGCCTCCCAAAGTGCTGGGATTCCAGGCGCGAGCCACTGTGCCTGGACTTCAGGTGGTTTTTTAAAAACTCTCAATTATTTTAAATAATTGGAAACTCATGAACACGAGGGAAAGCTGAAACGGTTGGCCACTTTCTTCATCTGGTGGGCACTCACACCTCTTCTTTCTAGAAAGAAATCTTCAAGGTTAAACATGTTCTTTTTCTTGTACTAAAATCGAGAGATTTATTCTACCCTTTTCACAACTTACCAGTGCCTTTAGAGGTAACTTTTTAATATTATAAAACTGGCTGATTACTGTCTGTTTTATGTTGCTATGACAGAATGCCACAGACTGGGTAATGTACAAAGACAAGAAAGTTATTTCTCACGGTTCTGGGGGCTGGGAAGTTCAATGTCAAGGTGGTAGCATCTGGCGAGGCCTTCTTGCAGGGTCATCCCACGGCAGAAATAGGGCGAACGAGCACATGGGAGAGAGGAAGGGGAAAGGGACTAAACTCGTCCTTTTACGGGAGTGCCATCCCACGGCAGCTGGCCTACCCTGAGATGATGGCAGGAATCCCTGCATGGGGCAGAGCCCTCAGGACGGAGTTACCTCTTACAGGTCCCGACCCTCACACTGTTGCATCGGGGATTAAGTTCCCAACACGTGAGCTTGGGGGGCACATTCAAACCATAACAATCATCCACTGAAATTTTGGAAATACAGAAAAATAAAAAGAAGGAAAAAACACCAATAGTCTTTTTACCAAAAGAAGTCACTCATAACACTTTATTTTATTTCCATCTAGCTCTTTCTCTGTGAATAGTATTTTTGGGCACAGCTGTGAGCATATTGTTTCTAAAATTTTGTCTCATGATTTTTCAAACATTAGGTCATAGGAATTTTTCAGAGTTATTACAAGCCCTTTGTAAAATAATTTTGTATTGTCCTTCTTTTTAAAATTTATTTCTAAATGTATATGCTATGGTGATACATCCTCTTGGGTCCCCTTCATCTGAGGGTGTCTTCATTTCACCTCCCTTCCTGAGGGGTATTTTTGCTAGATCGAGGAATCATGTCTTTGGTAAAAATAATTTTCAACTCTCTTCCGGTCTCCATGGTTTCGGATGAGAAATTTGCCGTCATTCAAATGTGTCTCCCTTGTATGTAATGTGTTATTATTCTGTGACAGATTGTAAGTGTTTTTCTTTATCTTTGGCCTTCAGCAGTTGGATGATGGTGTCTCCTGGCACAGTTTTCTTTGAGTTTTTTTGCTTGAGGTTTGTTGAGTTTCTTGATTCTGTAAATTTACATCTTTCACAGCATTTGGGAAATTTAAAGACACTATTTAGTTAGATCTGTTTTGCATTACACTGTCTCTGGGTCGCCAGTGGCATGGATGTGAGGCCTTTGGGATTGTCCCACAGAACTCCGAGGCTCTGTTCATTTATTGTCAACCTTTTTTCTTTGTCATTGGATAACCTCTATTGATCTATCTTCAAATTAACTAATTCTTTCCTTTGTCATTTCCATTCTGTTATTGTGCCCCTCTAGGGATTAAAATCATTGTGCCGTTTGCATTTTTCAGCTTTAAAATTCTCACTTGGTTCTTTTCTGTTGGTTCTATTATATTTCATTACTGAGGACTTTTAACTTTCTATTCATTTCAAGAAGGTTGATTCTTACTTTGTGGCGTATATTAATAGTTGTGGTATCTGCTTTAAAGTCTTTGTCTCATAATTCCGACATCTGGATCATCTCGTGGTTGGAGGGTGTTGACCACCTTCTCCCTCGGGAGTTGCTGGGATTTATCTGGTTCTTTGTGTGCTGAGTAATTGTGGGTTACATCGTGGCTATGCTGAATATTATGTTGTAAGGGTATGGGTGCTGGTAAAATCCTCTGACACATGCTGATTATTTTGTTTCAGCAGACTACCAACCTGCTTAGGGTCAGACCACAAGTCCCCATGCAGTTTCAATGCCAGTTCAGTTTTCAAAGCCTCTGCAGTGCTATTGGGCTATGTCCTGCGTGGGCACCACTCAGGGTCCTGCCTGGGACCTGGACAGTGGTCATAGTGTGGGTAAGTTCTCAAAGCCTGTGTCTGCTGCTTTGTGTCAGTTCCACACACACAGCTCAGAGAGGAGCCTGGGGCGTCCGATGCAGAATTAGGTAGACTGTCTCCAGTCTTCCCCTTGTCCAGATTTCCTACACACTTCCCAGCTCCCAGGGGCCTCTTTTCTGGTGCTCCAGCAGGAAATCTGGGGGTTTTAACTTCCCTGCGACTGGGTCCATTTTAGCACAAAAGAGAGACAGAGAGAGAATCACAGACATCCTCCCACCTCACTCTTTGGATGGCAGCGACCCATTTTCCAAGTTCCTCTATTCAGAGGAAAAAATTTTCCCAGGATTGTACATGCTCGTGTGGCTACCACGACCACTGCTACAAAGGATCCCAAATTCCTGACGGGGGCTTGCCCAGGGACAGGGACGGGAGAGTAAAGAGGGAGAAGAGAAAACAAAATGGGGGTGACACCCCCTCTCCCACTCTGTGGTCTTCCAGCCGGCAAGTCTGCCGCGCAGTTCCCGGATTAGCGGTCAGTGTCTAAACCAGACAGCACAGGGTGGAGGAACCCCAGGGTACGCACTCCCATATCTGTGTTTCTTCGAGTTTTGGTTTCTCGCCCCACTTCACTTGTTATTATTTATTTTTCACAGTACTCTGATAGTTGTTTTATGTGTTATGTCCCAGGTTATGGGTTGTGATCAGTGGGAGAGAGAGAGCAGGCGTACCTCCTAGCCAGAATCGAAGCCTGCCAGATTATTTTTCATGGCTGCGTAATATTTCAGCAAGCACGTGTGTTGTAATTCCTTGACATTTTCTCCCATTGGGTTTTAGGTCATTTCTATTTGTTTTCATTAGTATAACGATATGGTGAATATGTGTTGTCGTGTTAGTAATTGTGGTCTTACAACAGATATTCAGGAGTAAAATTCCTGAGCTAAGTAATATGAACATGTTTAAATTGCTGTGTTTCCTTCTGGCTGGAATGCTCTGCTCCATGTATTTTGTGTGTGTGTGTGTGTGTGTGTGTGTGTGTGTGTGTGTGAACAGGTCCGTCTTGTTATCAACTCCTTAGGAGGCGTAGACTTCTTCACCACCTGCCCTACAGTCTTGACTCCATCACCTTGTTTTAATTTCTTTGTGGCCCATTTATTATGTGTTCCTGTTATAATGTCATCCCCTCCAATACAGAGGTCTGTCTCTCTCATTTGCCACTGTCTCCAGCAGCCAGAATCGTGCCTGGCACATAGTAGATGCTCAATAAATCTTTGTGGAACAAGTTATATAGCACAGTGTTGAAACATATATACCCTTTGTCAGAGTTTGAATCCTCACTCAGACCTGAAAAGCTGGCCGAGAGCGTAAATGAGGATGTGTGAATCGCTCAGTGCCCAGAGTGTGGCAGCGTTCGGTGAATATCGGTGCTTGTGCACTATCATCAGATTGCTGCTTCTGTAAATGGTGTTAGTGATACTTCTCCCCTCTTCAACACACACAAAGAGAATGTTTGTGAGAGCACATGTGGCTGTTAGGTAGGAAGGTGCCATTACAGTCTGAGGCATAATGCCTGTTATTATGTGTACAAATAGCAAGAAACTTCAAATGCATTGTGAAGTCCATTACGATCCTCTGTCAAGAGCAGCAGTTAAAATGAAGGTTCTGTCCACAGGCTGTCTCCAGCTCCCTGATGTCTTTGCAATGTTTCATTTTGAAAGAGAGTGTTGAAAAAAGTCCAGGCTGGGTGTAAGAAATGACTACATAATTTAATTATTTTTAATGACATTAAAAATGTTAGTCATTGTGACTTTCCTTCCTGTGTCTGAGCACATCAAAGTGGATCCTTAATTAGAAGTGGAATAAAGGATTTTTTTTCTATGGGCTTCTCTAGAGAGATGTTCCAGGGAGGCTCAGGAACATTCTGCGTATTTTGGCATCTGCTGATTGTATATATCTATTTTCATCTCCTACTCTCTCCCTGTCCGCCTCAAGCCTTCTGAATGTGTGTGCCTCCGCCCAGCCTCACTCGATTCCAAGGGCACCAGGCCCAAACCCCTGGCCTTCCCCCACCCAACACCTGGTCCAGGCCTCCCCCTGCCCTCATCTCCCCAGCTCTTCTTGTCTCCCTGCCCACTCCACCCACGACCACCTGGAACAGGATGAGGATCAAATGGCGGAGGCAGCTGGAGCCAGAGGGCTGGAAGAGACCCTCGAGATGATTTAGCCGGATCAAACCAACCAACATTAATTTGATACCTGCTGTTTGCCAGCCTCCGAGCTGAGGGAAGGAGGAGGGTCCAGGGTCCCCTCCGGAGGAGCTTCTGAGTTAGCGAGATCAGACGCACGTGGAAAGTTGGACAGGGATTTCAGTCACCACTTAGAAGAGAGAGCTTGAAGCAGCCAAGACAAACAGCCAACTGCAGTGAGCAGGAATGTCCTCGGGACTCCAAGAGAAGGAGCCATGTGCCACACTCAGTGTGCGTATGGGGGCCGGGTGGGGACATCGAACTGAGCGACTCGCTGGCACTGGCTGTCTTGATCTTGCAGACCTGGACACAGAAGCCAGAGGAACCCAGAGCCTTATCCAGTGCAGCTTCTCTCCCACAGGAGCCCTGGCCCCGACTCCACGGATCCCACCACCTGCTCCCCCATCACCCAGCCACCTCCGATCACACACATATCGGCATTTTGTCCCTAACCCCTGGGATGCAACTCAAGCTCAACAGTGGGCAACACAATGCTCCTAGGTCTAGGCGTGATGGGCGGCTGAGATGGTCTCCCCTCCTGTAGTAATTCGGGTTTGTACAAGTGTTTCCACCCCCCAGAGCATAAAGTACAGCATCAAACTCCAAGCCCGAGAAGAGAGCAAGCCTCATGCCAAGTGCCCTGGAGTCCGCAAGCTTCTGAAGCTGGTGGCTTGTTTCCCAGAGGGAACAGAGAGTCAGGTCCAGGGAACAGGTGTTGGTGTCAAGAGCAGAAACCTGTGCAAGGCTAGCAGGTGATGCTGGCTCCCCAGACGCCAGGACCAGGAGCTGGAATGTCTGTAGGACACTTTCTTGGTCTCCCATTGTCTTCATGCTGCTTAGTTTTCAAAACAACACTTAGTGAATGCGCAGGGTGGACGGACTAGGAGGATATCGTGTGGGTAAATCAGACACAGCCCTGTCCTCAGGGAGCTGCAGGCCAGCAGGGAAAGTAGACATGCTACAAGGCAACAAACTAGTAAAAAACATACCCGTTGTGTTAAGGGTCAGGAGAGAAGAAGCAGGTAGTGCAGATGGAGAATAGCAGCCGGGGGTCATCTTGGGTGGGGCTGGGGACTGCCTGCAGGGACAGCAGGCAGAGATGCATGAGCAAGAAGCAAGCGTATGAAGGCCAGGGCCAAGGACATTCAGGCAGAGGAGCGGTGAGTGCAAAGGCCCTAGGGCAGGAAAGCCTGCATGTTCTGCATGTTTGAGAAAGTGGGGAAAGAAGCTTGTGGGAGCAGGGAAGGGACCAGAGGAGCTGCAGGAGGACACAGGGCTGGAGCAGGTCCCACCTCAAATCTCTCGGTGAGGAGTTTGCCTTTTCTTCCTAGTGTGAGGGGAACCATGGAAAGGTTAAAGCGATTCAGCCGCTGTGAACTCGTCTCTGGCTGCCGTGTGGAGAACCAGCTGTCGGGGAGCAAGAGGGGAAAGGGGCCTTGTCCGGAGGCTGTTGAGCAAATTCAGGTTGGATTTAGCGGGTGCCCGAATGAGGGCAGTGGCCTTGGAGAATAAGGAAGGAGACGGATTCGTGGCACGTCTTGGAAGGTGAATGGACAAGAGGGGCTGATGGATGCCGTGCTGGGGCCGTGCAGGCAGAGCGCCGGGTTCTGGCTTAAGTGACCATCAGGGCTAAGCCGGTGTCCTTGACGGAGAAAATCAAGAGTTCACTTTTGGACTTAAGCTGGGGACACTGATGAAACATCCAGTGGAGGCGTCAAGGAGGCCGCTGGACACGCAGACCTGGGGCTGGGGCTGCTGGGGCCTGGGCCACAGGGGCTCCTCGGCGTTTACAGCCAGGGGAACAAGTGGGTCCCCTAGAGAGGGAAAAGGGGAAGCGAGGAGAGAAAGGGGCCAGACCCAGTCTCGGTAAAGGAGGAACAGGCAGAGACGGTCTGGGGAGGGCAGTGGGAGGGACGCGAGGAGGTGAGGCATTCCAGAACCCGGGACGGGAGGGCGTCGTAGTCAAAGCACCCAACGCTGCTGAGACATTGACTAAGACGTGGGCAGCCATGATTGGCCTCAGGGAGTCCACAGATGTCCGTGGCAAGAGCTGTCTGGACGTTTGATTTGGCCACCCTCACTCTCCCAGCTCCTCGGCACAGGGCGGGTGGGAGCTCCCCTCCCGCCGGCTTGCAGGCTCCAGGCCACCAGCTGCCTGCCCCTCAGGGTGGACCCAAATCCCCAGGGGAGGGAATGCGACGGGCCTGGCCTGACTCGGGGCTCGCCCTGGTGCATCGGGCACGGTTCCTGCTCGGTACATGGCCGAGGGCAGCTTCCAGCCTCCGGAGCACCGCAGCGCACGCCTCCTGCGCTTTGGAAGGATGCCCACTGCAGCCGGCTCTTCCCGAGCGTTATCTCTGCATCCCGAGCTGCTGGTCACCATGGAAACACCTGGTCCCCACTTCCTCTTCTCTCTTTCTCGCTCCTCCTCCTCCCCGTCTTTCCTTCCTCACTCCCACTTGCTCTCTGCTCTCTGTTTTCTGCTCTCTATTTTTATTCCTCGTTTTCTATCTCAGTTGCCCTGATTTCCGCATCTATTTATTCAAAATCTATTATGTAGCTTCGTTCGCCACCTTTAATTCCCTTTGTGGGGACAAGGCGGCAGGTGTGCACACGCCCACCTCCGCGCATAGACAGGTTTATAACGCGGTCGCTCCCGAGCCGATGCTCCGCCGATAATCGTTAGGAAAAGAAGACAGGGTGAGGGGAAAGGTATTGTAGCCTTGCTGTTCAGCACACGCTGCTTGGAGTATAAGGTTGTTTATTTTTTTAGTTTATCCTGAGACTCTGAATTTGGATAAGGCAGCACGTCTCTGGCGTATCTGTGTATAACTTAAAACAGCCAAGGTTTGATTGCTCCTGTCTTAATAAACATCGCTATCAGCCCTGTTTAGCTAAAAATACCCCCAGTGCATCTTTTATTTTATGGATACACACAAGCAATCCAGAATCTTCCAAGAGTGCCTCTGCCAAACTCCATGCTCATTAATTAAATCGAGGCAGAGAGCCGGCCAGCCTGCTAGAGTAAGAGCTGTGCCGGTTCAGCGCCCTTCAGCCCTCCAGAGTAGAGCCCAGGGGCCTGTTCCCGTCACCAAGCACTCTTCTGGCAGAGACCGTCCCGTGTGGACCCGCCCTGCGGTGTCTTGGGTGCGGCTACGGATAGAGAGGAACCGACAAGGCCTGGTGGTTCCTTGGTGACCCTGGATAAGCAGTTGGCAAATGAAAACAACAAAACAGCTGAATCTGTTGTTTGACTGCAGAGGGATAAAAATAACTAGATGGTTGACGGGATTGGGGTTGTTTTTGTGAAATAAATTAATAGGTCGTGGGAGTCTAAGCGACAGAAGAGGATTGTGCTGAGGGCCCAGTGCAAAGTTGGTTGCCTGCCTTGCAGGGCTTTTCTCCGGCTGGGGTGGGCGCGGGGGTGTGTGTCTGAGTTCCTGCTCCTACGCCTGGCAGTGCTTCCTAAATTGGTGGGCTCTCGGGTGAGTAGCCAAGAGTGTGTCACAGAGGAAAAGAAGCCCTGGCCACCAGCCCATCGCGGACACCTGCACCTGCCCTTCTTTTCCCCTGGGGCAATGTCTTGGAAGGGCCAGGCCGCAGATGCGGGACTGTGGCCCGGCTTTGGAGCAGAGTCCCAGAGTCCAGCCTCTGCTGCCTCTCCTGTGACCTGGGGCAAGACATATAAATGCCACAAGTGTCACAGTCCTCCACTGTGCAGTGGACACGAGCCTCCCCACCCCTGTGCAGGGTTGGCAGGGTGGGGGTGGCGTACACAGGAGACGGTGCAGGCAGAGCTACTGGCTCACTGTGGCTGTTCAGTAAATGGCATCTGTTATCAGAGCTGAATGGAGCCTTGACTTCACGGTGACAAGTGAGTGCCTGATGTGACTTTCTGGAGTTGCTACCCGTGTATCTCTTCAGCCTCATCTCTTGTTACTTCTCTGTTTCAACCTTGCTGAATCATCTGAGGTTTCCTAAAGGCTCCCAGCTTCTCTCATCGCTGGGTTCTTGGAACTCTTTCTGTCCCTGGTCTCTGCCTGACTAAATAGTATTCAACCCCGTTCTCATCTCCGTTTCCTCTGAGAAGCTTCACTGGTGCCCACAGACTGGGATAAGAGCCACACTAAGTGCTACCTGGCCCTGCGTGTGCTCGTATTACGCTTCGTAGCAGCTGCCTGCTGACTCGTCCCCTGGACCATGAGTCCTGGAGTGCAGAGGTCCCTAGCATCTAGCGGGGCTCATGGAACACGATAGTGTTCAACAAATGCTTGTTGCATGAATTAGTGAACAAAAGAGTCACCAAACTAGATCTATCCCGGGAAATATTGGTCAAATTGTGTTCCCCCTCCCCAAAAATAATATGTTCTAACTCTGTGAATGTGATCTTATTTGGAAATAGGGTCTTTGCAGATTTAATCCATGTAAGATAAGGTCATTAGCATTGGCTTTAATCCAATATGACTGCTCTCCTTATGAGAAGGGGGAAATTTGGACACAGACACAGACGCATGAGGAGAGCACCACGTGGAGACGCAGAGACCCAGACGCAGAGGTGGGATGGCCCTGCCAAGCAGAGGCAGATTGGAGCGATGCTCCCACAAGCCAAGGAAGACCCGGGGCTACGAGACTGGAAGAGACAAGAATGGATCCTGCTCTAGAGCTTTGGAGGGAGCATGGCTCTGCTGACATCTGGATTTCAGACTCTGCCTTCCAGGACTGTGAGGGAATAAATTTGTCTTGTCACCCAGTTTGTGACACTTTGTTGCAGCAGCCCCTGGAAATGGATACAGAGTCAGAGAGCTGGGTGCAGTTGGATGAGAAATTGTGTTTATACCTGTTTTTCTCATCTGTTACAGTCTAACTCATTTTCACAAATGCTAGTAACTGAGGATTCTGCACCACACTGGGCTGGCGTCTGGGTGGGCACTGCGGGGAGGCCTGCCGAGCCCTCGCCGGTGGGAGGGAGAAGAGGTGGGACCCATAGGCTGGCCCCGGAAACAGGGGCCAGTGGTGCAGTCTCCAGAATCTACGCAATGGGAGAGTGGTGTTAGATGTCATTAATGCTGATAGGACATCAGAGGGCTCTGTCAGGGTAGAGGTCATGGTCTTGGTCGTTGATTTGAAGGAGAATCCTACATTCAAGGCCGTGAACGCACAGAATTTATTCCCAGCCTCCAGAGGGGCCAGGATGAAACGAGCCCGGCCAGGAGTTGCAGGTGCTCAGGGCAAGGACCTGTCTGGCCTGGAAGAGTGAACACAGGCTGAATTGGGACAGGAGACAGGGTGTGGGGCTGGCTGTGCAGGCTGCCGGCGTGTGGGGCTGGGCTTGGCGGGGACGTGGCTGTCGGGCTCACCCAGGCATTCTAGGCCTCTGTCTGCAGCAGTGGGCCCGTGGTGGTCCCACCGGCTGATGGGCGGAAGCTCTGTGCCTGCTCCTCGCACTGGCTGCACCTACGGATTGGGGAGGTCACTGTGACCCCGGCCGGCCTGAGCTATGGAAGCCGAGACACCTCTCTTGGAGGCACCTTTGTTTCCATGTGCACTGGCACGGAGGGACAAAGTTTTGGTGTGTGGGACTGAGGTGAGGGCACCTCCCCAAGGCCCTCATGGGCAACCCTCATGGGTGACCACGTGCACGATACCATCCCTGGATGTTGGGGAAACTCCAAATCGTCCCTCCACTGTCTCTTCTTTCAAAGGACGTGGCGGGAAGAGAAGCACAGTTACAGTCACTCACTGCTGCCTGCCGTCTCTGGTTTGTTTTATGAAGCCAGAATGACTTGTTGAAAGGTTTCCCTTAGGGAGCTTTCAGTAGCGCTCTGTCTGAGTCATATTTTAGACTCCGAAGGCTGACTATCAACCTCTGCATTTGGGGATGTGTCAACAGAGATTTAGTGCTGCACGACAGGAAGAGAAATACTCTGGAGGATTTAGGTGTTCCAGCAATTAAGCATCATCGGATTCGAGCCAGCTGGACTGAGGCGTTTAGGACGGAATGAAGGGCAGAGGAGAGGTAACCCGGGGCTGGTACGTGGGCCTCCGCGCGTCAGGCGTTACCACGCAGAACATGAATTACAGAGCTGCTCTCCCTTTCTGGGCCTGGCACCAGCTAATTACTTTACTCAACACAGACTTTGGCAAAAGACATTCTTTAAAAAAAAAAAAAAAAAGGCCTAGTGTGGACTGCTATCTGAATTTATAGAAACACAGAATTCAGGAGGTAGAAGGCTCTTGCCAAGGGCGGGTCCTACCTGCTCACCCAGAAGGCCTGTTACAGGTGGGACATGGCAGTAGCTGGCTCCCCGGAAACCTTTCTTGGATGCGGAACCTCAGGGTGGAGGAAGCCAGTGTCCCGCGTGCCTGCGATGCACAGGTCCTGCTCTTGCCTTCTCTTGTGTGGGGACCACCGTGCCTGAGGTTGATGGCAGGATGTGCCCGAGCCCAGCTGAAAGCTGGGAACCACAGCTTCAAAACGGCAGCGTTGCCTCTTAAAAGGTAAAGTCAATATGTTAGGTTATTACAAAATGTTCACTTAAACGTAGGGAGCATTAACTATGAATATCCTGGCTTTTTTGTGTTTACCATTTTAAATCTTTTTTAAAATTAAAGGTGTAATGTACGTGTAGTAAAATTTACATACAGCAAGTTAGATGCTGTGTTCAGTTTGCTGAGTTTGAACGAATGTATAATCTGCACGCAAACCGTGGTGTGGAACATCTGCATCACTGCGGAAGTTTCCCACTGCCCTTGTGCAGGTGATAACCTCACGGCTGTCTATACCCTCCATCAAGTCAAACGGGTAGACAGGTTCTGCCCAACTCCAGCTGTTCTGGAAGGCTCCACTCAGTTGTCTGGTCCCTGTGCAGTCATCAGTGCCCCAAGCAGATGGACCGGTGGCCCCTCCCCTGCTGCCTTCTCCCCATCCCCCGTGTGGCCTTCCTGGCCTTCACCTTCTGGGAGTGCGGTCCTCATTTGCATGTCTCTCCCCTGTGAGGCTGCAGGTTGAGTCCTTAAGCCTGCCCGGCTCCCCTAGACCTGCCCAGGGTCTGGCCGTTGTATTTGTTCAGCCAGTGTTTGCTGATCCAGTGAGTGACGCAGTGAAGACACCACAGGACCACAGGTGACCGGGCTCATCTGCAAACAGGATGGTCTCTGCACTTGGCCTTAGAGGAGAGTTTCTTGTTAAAAGCTGCTGCTCAAGCTACGGCCTTTGGAATTTAAGCCTCTCCCTTCCTAGCCTTTCTCCAATAGAAGGGTCCTCTGCACCCCCCACTCAACTCCCCAGCCCCATCCTGTACTGCCTCCTTCCCTCCCTGCAGTCCCTCCAGCAAGTCCTATTGGCTCTTCCCCTGACAGCTGGCTGGAATCTGCCCCGTCTTCCCTTCCCCGTGATCCGTGCCCCACCCCAGATCACCACCATCCCTTGCTGGATGGCAGAGGGGCCCCAGACTGATCTAGCTGCATCCACACTCTCCACCCTGATCCCAGAGACAGCCCTTGTCACGTCCCTCCACTGTTTAATGTCTCCACAGGGCCTGTCCTCCGTCTACCTCCCCCTTCCTTTCCCCTTTCTTTTTCCCTTCCTCCTTTCCTCCTTCCCTTTCCAACCCCTCCCTCCCTTCCTCCTGTTTCCCCCTTCCTTTTCCTTTCTTAAATATTTATCAAAAGCCGTGCATGTTTTGTTGATGTATTGCTTTATTTATTTGACACCACCCCTTCACCCCCCACGCTAGAGTATAAGCTCCATGAAGGCAGAGACCATGTCTCCACAGTACATGGGGTGTGTCCCTTGGTGGGGTCCAGTCCCTCTCTTGGCACCAAGGAGATACTCAGCACTTGATGGGCACACGAATGCACCTGTGGGAGGGTGTCTGTGATTCTAGGATGGGAACAATGGAAGACACATTTTAAAATCATCGTCCAAAAATGTCAGTGCTCTCGGGACCCTGTAGCCAGTTTCTAAGAGAAAACCACATAGGCTGGTCCACTTCACCCCAGTGGTCCCCAGCAGAGTCAGGGTGGGCCTCGGGGAGGGGGGAGGGGCTTGTGGGGGTGACCCCATCATCCCCCCACTGCATGAGGATGGGTGAGGACGCTGTGAGTGCCCGGCTCAGGCCCCCCTCCCGGCAGTGCTGCTTCTCTGCGTGTTGTCTGCAAGCAAATGCGTCTTCATGATAACATCGAATAGAGCACAGAAATTTGAGAGAAAGTAAAATCTGACTTGAATAATAGTCTCTCTTCTAATTACAGAAAGCTGTGTGGTTTGAAAGGAAGAGAGTTTTCCATTAAGAGGCCTCTAAAAATAGTCATTGTGATTTGAAACGCCCTCTCCGGTTTCGGCCTCAATGTTAATTACGTGAGCAAATCATCCTGGCTGGGGGAGCAGGTAGGCCCCCCGCTGCCCCGGCGGCCCCTTGTGAACACGCCAGGCTGACGGGAGCCCTCCTGGAAACTGGGCTGTTGAGCAAACACACTCACACACCTTGCCTGGTGTTTCCTGCAGGTGCTTCTGAGCCTGGATTTCGTTGCACGGAGCTTGCAGGGGCAGAAACTCATAAATCCTCTAGGCGAACTCCAGACGGCTGGCAGGCATCCCACACGCAGCCGCTGGGCAGCTGGAAGTCTCACCCGGAGAAGACAAGAGCCGGGATCGCAGGGAGGCAGCGTGTGGGAAGCAACAGAGATGTCTTCCCTCATCTCTCGCCCCGGCCCCAGTTGGGGTTGCTTTCTGTCCTCTGGTCCTCGATGGGGTGGGACCCTGCTTCTCTCTCCTAGAACATGCATGGGAATGGCTCGAACCCTGAGGCCATGTGGGAGGTTTCCTGCAGAGATTTCTTACCTTTGGAAGTCCCCCAGATCTTCTGGAGCCAAGTTTGGGGGTGTTCAGGGCACATGGGGCAAAATGTATTTATTTCTGATTACTTTTTTGGCTTGGCATTCCACCATGAGGAATTTGCAGTTTGATTTTTATGAAGCGTTGCAGCTTCTGGATTTAATTTATACTTTATTCCAATATCATGCACACATGCCCAGAAGCTCAGAGGCAGCTAAGTGAGGCTGACATGATTTATAGCAGGGGCGTTTGGGGAGCAGGGATTTGGCAGACCCTTCAAGGCCCCGGAGCTGTCTGGAAGAAGGAAGGTGCCACATCCAACGGCACAAGGAGGCTGCCGTGGGTGGGGAGGAGGAATCTGCCCGCTGGACTCAGCGTCTGGCCTGACCTTGGTGTAGTGTTTCCTTTCTGTGACTCATCTTTGTTCCATCTCTCTTCTAGGTAGGCATTAGTGTCCCATTTCATAGATCAGGAAACTGAGGCTCAATACAGTTACATACGAGGTTAGCACGTGGTCTGCCCATGTTGTCCTTCTGTCACATTTCCGAAGACTTCTGCAATGAAGGGAGCAGACCTGCGACCTGGACTGGGGTCCAGGTGGAGGAATTGAGCTCAGCCTGGCCACACCGACCCCCAGAGTCGGTCCTGGGAAGTGGACGCCACTCTCACTGCACCGGGGAAGCACCCAAGGGTTGGGCTCGTCCACTGAGGGTGATAGAGGAGGTCCTACTTCTGGGTGAGTGGCCTGGATACAGCATGGAGGACGGACTGGGCTGAGGTTGGGGTGGGAGGCGGGAAGCTGGGGAAAGGGAGGACACCGCCGGCGGGAGCGCGGGGGGTGCTCATGGCGGTCTGAGGTGGTTTGAGGAGGCAGCGGTTGGGTGGGAGGAAGGAGGAGCCGGGAATGTGCAGCCAAGGTGGGCCCAGGAGGCCAGAGGGAAGCCTGGAACTCGGTGTGTTGGGTGGGGGACCCCTCGATCACCGGCATGCTCTGCCTTGGACTGGCAGCGTCAGGGTGCAATCACTGAACACCAGAAAGTCAGGGGCCAAAATGGGAGGAGGCTCAGGGCTGCCTGCTTCACCCCACTTGGCAGATGGGGCAACTGAGGCCCTGAAAGACTCAGGCACAGGGAGTGGCATCCCCAGAACGAAGTGGCTCCTTGCCCAGGCCTCTGTCCCCGTGCTGCACCATCTGGGACCACGGCTCTGTCACAAGATCGAACCATCCCAGCACAGAATTCAAGCGGGGCTGTCAAGCCGCTCTTGAAAGATCTCTAAATCTGTAAGCAGCTCCCTGTAAATGGCCTGGCTCCCAGGCTGCGTCCCGGGGTTCATTCTCTTCTCCTCCTTCCCTCTTGCCCTTTGTTGAAAGGCCCACGCCAGGAATGGCCTTGCCGGAGGGAGCCCTGTGTGTTTGCAATGCCAGTGCCTAATAAGGAGGCTGCAAAGCCCTGCTCTGTCCTATCTTTGCTCACGTCCCTGCCTGGCCCAGTGCCTGCCACAGGATGACCCTTGGGGACCCATCTTCACAGAGCACGGGAGGCTGATCCCTTACCGGGATGCAGTGGCCCCCAGAGGGTAGCCAGAATGGGGCAGTCACAGAGGCTGGGGGAGGGGGAAGGCCGAGCACCTAGGAGGAAGGGTGGCAGTAGACAGGACAGCACTGCCGGAAAGGCAGGAGAGCTGGACGTGGGAATGCTGGGTGGGGGGTCCTCAGCTTGGCCAGAGAAGGGGGTTCATGAGTAAAAGAAGTGGGGGTGAGTTTGGAAACACAGGTTAAGGCCAGGGTTTGGGAGAGCCCTGTGTTGGCCTTTGCCGAGGGCTGTGTCAGACGTGGTCATACCTTCGTGAATAAAACACACAGGGAGCCGACAGTGGGATGGTAATAATATAATTTAGCCTTTCTGGTGGCGAGAACAGGATGCAGAGCCAGGAAATGAGGGAAGAAGGGTACGTCCTTTTTGAGATAGAATTTTCCAGAAAGGGCTCTCTGAGGAAGTGACATTTAAGCTGCGATCGGAAGGAAGAAAGTGATCTTATGTATGTGAGTAATAACTGGGAAGGTTTCGTTTGAAAACGAAAATATTGTGTACTGATTTCCATCATTATGCTATTTTCGTTTTATTTCCTAAGGCTCATCTACTTTTTTCTCCAGAGAGGGGGCCGAGAGCTGCCTGGGCTGCGGCCGGGTGGACTCGCACGGCGGGGCCGTGTGGGCACTGGCGGGAGGGCTCACGTCCCGCCCTGGCGGCCCCTCGTCGGAGCTCCCCCGGCAAATCCGTTTCTGCCAGACTACAGCTACGCCTGGCAAACCTTGCTGCATTTGGCTCTCCCGGCTGTTTAAAATATTAATTGGTTTTGCGCCAGCTTTTCCTCCTTTGAGAACGAGACCTGCTGTACAATTTCAAGGGGCTGTGCCAAGCAGGGAAGGCTCTTTGCACGTTACGAAGCGCCAGACAAGGAAGCCGTGGCCCAGTCCCACGGGAATAGCGGGTCTTCTTCCCCCACCCCTGGGAGGACCTCACCGATGTGAAGGAGGAACCTGAGGACTGGGTGGTGACAACAAAGGTGCTGGGACGGGACAGGCGGGGTCCCCAGATTTTGGCTGATCCAGGAGACAGGGAAGGGCACGTGGAGGACACGCAGTCCAGGTGAGGATGCGACTTCGAAAGTCAGTTTCGCAGCACGGCTGTTTATTGAGCACGTACTCTGTGCAGAGCACTGGGAGAGGCCTTGAGGAGGGTGCAGAGAGAAATCAGACTTCGGACCCTGCTCTTGTGGTCTCTTCGTCCAGCCATCCGGCCAGCACTTACTGAGCACCTTCTGCATGAAAGAGAGATGCCCTGTGCCGGCCCTGAACACTTGCGCCATGCTGAGAATTGTGCCAGATATGGGACCCTGGAGGACGTCATGTGGCAGCAGGAATCACTCCCAGGTCCGACGCCTACACATAGGTCCTGAGGGC
Source organism: Propithecus coquereli (assembly GCF_000956105.1). NCBI lineage: Eukaryota > Metazoa > Chordata > Mammalia > Primates > Indriidae > Propithecus > Propithecus coquereli. Next base: position 845,027 of record NW_012142634.1, read on the forward strand.
TATGGGAGCCCGGAGGTCAGGGACACAGGACCTTAGCCCTGTAGGCTGGGAGGGCTTCCCCAGGAAAAGACACTAGAGCTGGGCCTTGACATGCAAGTGGGCGTTGGCTGTGAGAGGAAGGGCAGGAGAGCACCCCACATAGTGGCAACTAGTCTGCAAAGGCGGGGGTGACAAGGAAAGAATGAAAGGGCATGGCGGGGAGGTGGCCCCTCTCCTTTAGGCGGTAATGAGCTTGCACCTCACGCCATGGGACTAGATAATAATAACCAATAACAGCAGTTCAGAACCTTTACTGAGTACTTCCTATGTGTTACGGTCTGAATGTTTGTGTCCCCCAAAACTTCATACGTTGCAATCCTCACCCCCAAGGTAATGGTATTAGGAGGTGAGGCCTTTCGGGAGGTGATTAGGTCATGAGGGAGGAGCCCTCATGAATGGGATTAGTGCCCTCATAGAGAGGCCCAAGCGAGCACATTTGCCCCTTCCACCAGGTGTGTCCACCAGGTGAGGACACAGCGAGAAGGCGCCATCTTTGAAACAGGTCCCTCACCAGACTCCGAATCTGCCGGCCTCTTGATCCCGGACTTCCAGCCTGTGAGGCATAAATTCCTGTTTTTTGTGTAGGCCACCCAGTCTATGGTATTCTGTTATGGCAGCCCACATGGACGAAGACACGATGCACCAAGATTTATTCTAAGCTCTTATGTGCATTATTTTATTAAATTCTCACCATGATTCTCTATTAGGCCAGAAGAGGATTCCCCCACTTTACAGCTATGTAAACTGAGACTAGAGTGGTGCCGTCGGTCCCTGCTCCAGCCTCCATCGCTAGTGAGGGTCTTGTCAGGATGAGGGGCCCTCGCCCATGTTGGTCCGACTGCCCTGGGCACCCTGCCTGCGCACTGCATGTCCTCACTTGGGCCACTCCAGATTCAGATACCTGCATTCGGAGGCTGTTTATATATCAAAATATGCAATTTAAACACTTTCATATTTAGCAGCCTTCACCCCAAATAAGAACAAAAACACTTTCTATTTTATCCACTGAAGTTTGGAAGCTTAGGTTTGAAAAAGATTGAAGAATTTTATCCAGGTTGTGACAGTGGTTACTTTGGTTGGATACACAAAGCATCCGATCTTTGACCTTGGAAGTTAATCTTAGAAGTAGAAATGGATTCTTAGCTTCTGAATTGATAATCCGACGTGACGACTTACCTTCATTCGCACACGGAAGGAACTGTGCATGGGCGGAAGTGTTTGCTGCTCCCGGGAGCTCCTCATCCTCTATGCCTCAGCCTCACTCGCACACGCTGGGTCTCCGCATATGATTTACAACTTGGAGGTAGTCGTCAGTGAGCCCAGCTGTGGAGGAATGATGCCAGGAATTTTTTTTTTTAAATTGTGTTTCCTGATTGTGCCCCTAAGGGTAGATGTAATTCACCTGGATTTAATAAACTACCGTGCCTCACCTTTTGGTATGTGTTCAGTGTTATGATCTTAGGTAATTATGGCTTGAGCATTAGGAATCTGTTTTTCTTACTGTTAGGGGTATTTATATAACATAGTCCCTGGAGGGCAAAAAGACATTACAAATGGCTTTGAATATACTACATTTGTTTACTTATTCTTTATGCCTCTTACTCCCTAAAAGTAAAGTTCTGGAAGAATAAAAGGTTAATCAGCTTTAACAGATAATTAATTTGGGCTGACTCTAGAAAGTGGTGCCATAAAAATAGACTGGTTTATTCAGTTCAGTGGAAAAGAAAAAAAATCAGTTCAGTTGGTTGATCAAAGTTTCACATAGTCAAGTGGCAGCAGGTAGAAATTGTGTCCTCAGTTAACAAAATATTTTCTATGGGCACAAGCATTTTGATAGAAAAAAATGCTTCTCAGCTAAAGTTCTCTTTTTCATTGGGTTCATAATCTTTAACATCTTCTCATACAAATAACGAGCTGTCAGGTATGGTAGACACGGGTTTGGTAAACGCATCAAGGGATGTGTGTCTGCTCGCCAGGTGAGCAGTACCTGTCTGACTTCTCACCAGCCGTGCAGGGGGGTCCCTATGACTCCATATTGTCAGCAACAACTTTATGATTTTTGCCCAGATAATAGTTGTCAGATGACACCTTTTCGTTTAAATTTGTATTTCTCTGATTACTTGACTTTGAGCATCTCTTTATACGTGATTAGCCTTTTGAGTCTCTATTCTGTAAAATAGCCTGTTCACATCTTTTGCCCATTTTCTATTAGGGCTCTTCTATCTCTTCCTTATGTATCATGGTTATTAATTCTCTGTTGGATTTAGACATTGCCAGTATCGTCTACCAATATGTTATTTGCCTGTTCATTTTGTCCAGTGAGTCCTTTGTGTGACACAAATCCTTTATCTTGATACAAGTAACTTCACTAATTCTTCTCATTTTTGCCTTATGGTTTGTGCTTCCGAGGTTTTATTAAATCTCTAGGCTACAAAGATATTTTCCTCTATCTTCTATTATTGCTGTGGTTTCACTTTTCACATTTAATTCTTTAATCCATTTGGAGTCTACCTTTGTGTGTGGTAGGAGTCCAGTTTCAGTTTTTCCATATGGAGAGCCAGGTTTCCCCAGGCCATATAGTAAAGAATCCATTTTGATTCGTGACATTCTTCTATTGTGTGTTGTTCCCAAATTACTGTACATGAGCCTGTGCCTGAGTTCTCTCTTCCATTACATTGGACCATCATCTATTTTTGTGCCTAAGATCTTTCTTTCTTCTTTCTTTTCCTCTTTCCTTCTTCCCTTCCTTCCTTCTTTCACTCTTCCTCCCTACCCCCTGCTCCCTCTTTCTTCCCCTCTCTCCCTCTCTTTTTCTTTTCTTTCTCTAATGTGGCTTTGTAATGTGCCTTAATCCCTAGCTGGGTAAGTAGACTATTATAGCTATTTGAGGACATTTTCCTTCCATATATATTTTAGAGTAAGTTTATTAAGTTTCTAAAAAAAAATCCAACTGGAATTTTTATTGCATATAATTTATTTGTAGCTATAATTAATTTGTTTATAGATTAATCTGTCAGGGAAGATTATTTTTCTAGGAATTTATTATATTTTTAAGTCATTAGGTTCATAATACTTTATTATATTTTTAGTTTCTGTCTTCTCAAGTTCAGTGTCTTTGTGAGGTGGGGAGAAGGCAGATATGGTCTTTTGCAGAAACTTCAGTGGGACCCCCGCTTTGGGGTCTCGTTGCCTGGCAATGGACTACAGGTGTGGGAGGTATTTTCTAGCCTTGGGGCCTCCTGGAGCGTGTGGACCAACCACACTAGGCGATGCTGTTTCAGAGCACCCTGTACCCTGACAGAAAGACTTAGAAATGTTATACTTGAGCTCAGGCCTTCCAAACCCTGTCTTCCGATTCTGTCCAGAGTGTGGCAGCCCCACGCGTGTGGCGGTGGTGGAGGGGCCCAGGGGCAGCACCTTCCTTGGCTCTGCTTCTTGGCTTCTCGCGTTGAGTTCCTCATCATGCACACGGCAACTCCACAGACATTATTGCTTCTTTTTTTAGGCTTCATGCAGTAAGCGACCACAGGAGAAGCTCCAGAATTTCTGAATTTGGGGGACCTAGATCCTAGGCAATCTTGGTGGAAGGAGTGGTTTGAGATTTGCTGGGGGCTTAAGCCACCCGCCATGACCATCACCAGGTGTCCCCGCTATGCGCTGACTGCCACTCTGCAAAGTGCACCTTGGGCTGTATGGTGGGCCACCACTCTCTTTGGCCTGAGTCCATGATGACCATGCTGGAGGCAGAAGTTTTGGAGCCAAACAGTTGGAGGTTCAACCAACTCAATCGCTTGTCAACTGGGTGACCTGCAAGTGACTTCACTGCTTCTAGTTTCCTCTGCTGTAAGATGGAGGAATGATTCCTCCCTCATGAGGCTTTGGGACGACTGTATCAGTCAGGGACCCAGCAGGAAACAGAGGCACACCCAGATGACATGTGAATTAAGTGAAGTGCGGAGGTATGGGCAGGGATGAGGGGCAAACAGGTGATACTGAGGCATCAGAGACTCAGGTGCAGGCGCAGGCAGGCAGGAAGTCATTGCTCCCACCAGCCTGCAGAGCTGGAGTGGAAGGTTTCAGGGCAGCACAGAGAGCAGCCACCACCAGGACCCTGGGGGCCAAAGTGGGTGGGGGCATGGAAGGATTGGGGAACAGGGGAATAAACACCCAGACATCTCTCTCCCCTCACCTTCCTATCTCCTGCTGGCACCTCCCATTGGCCAATCCCATCAGAAATCAGAAGACAAGGAAACTCAATCCACGAGGGGCGGCCCCCAGGATACAGAGGAGAGCCAAGGGGGCTGGAGATCGAAGGGGTGCAAACAGAGAAGCCAGCACAAAGGGCAGCCGTGATCACTTCTGGAAATTATCCTGCACGCCATCGGTGGCCAAGAAGTGCAGAGCCTCCAGGGCCCCTCCGCAGGCTCTGGCTGTGCCGAGATCAGCGTCTCCCGAGCATCTGTTTGCGTGGTTTCTTAACAGCCTTCACAGCAGCATGTTACTGTTTACAAATGGAACCTCTCATGCCAAAGCAAGTGTCCCAAAGGTCACATTGAAAGTGAAATCACAGAGTAGAGGCAACAGTGAGCAGAGGAATTAAGTTGTAAGAGGGACCTGTGAACTGAGCATACAGCTTATCAAAACATGTCGAATCTACAGCGCACGGGAGTAAGAACAAACATGCTGAAAATTAAATATGAAATGGGTAATTATGCAGTAATGAGGTTGAGGACATTACAAAGGACACTGCCATTTAAACCATCACATCTCAACGTAGTAACAAACGGGAAAAACCCTCCAGCTTTGTAATTATAATCGCAGTTGCCATAACAACTTAGTATCTCTCTCCCTGTGCATCCATCTCCAGATTGTATTTTTAGTAATGGCTGTGCCTGAGTATGTATTTTTCTTTATATAGCAGCTAATTTTTCAAATTAATGATCTTTCAAAAAAACTCTCATTTTTATTCTCTCTGGAATTGTAAAAGTCTCGGCGATAATTAGGGAAATGAGCAGGTGTGAAAGTTCCTTTTGAAAAATGCTATGTAGGATCTCTTGGTGGTGGTAAAAAAAAAAAAAAAAAAAAGAAAACAGTCTGCAATGGATTAAACACAAAAGACAAAAGCCTGGTCCTTCACAGAGCATTTGAGAAGCATTTTTATTCTCTCTGGAATTGTAAAAGTCTCGGCGATAATTAGGGAAATGAGCAGGTGTGAAAGTCCCTTTTGAAAAATGCTATGTAGGATCTCTTGGTGGTGGTAAAAAAAAAAAAAAAGAAAGAAAAATGCTGTGAAAGTATTGATGTCTTGACAATATTTGCTTCCAAAAAACGTTCTCTGGATCTGTACACTCTATTGTTCCTTGTCAAGCAGCTTAACATAAATCTCCTCTGTGGGGCTCATAAATATTTGAAAAATTATTGGCCGTGTAAGGTGTTTGAGGATTATTTGACAAGTACAGATTTATATTGTATAACAGAAGTTGGCTTTACAGAGTCCTCAGTCTAAGGGATGAACGAATGGACAAACATTGGCTCACCCTGCTTAGTAGAAGTGCACTTAGCAGGTTGTCAACGGAAGAAAACAATGGGTTGACTTTAAGAAACACCGTTCGGAGAACTCAGACCGCAGGAAGCTATCCTGAGCCGCCATTTTGGTTGCCCAATTGGCTCCAGCCTCTCTCACCAGCTGGAGTGTCTGGTTCCACATCCCTCTCCTAACATTCAAGCAGAGTCAGCACGTTCCCATTCTCCCCACAGTGTCTACACTATGGGGAGACACTAACGGCCCTTCCTTAGGGTTCCAGACATGTGTTAAATAGACAAATTATTAGGTTGAGAACAAAAGGGACCCAGAAAGAAATACTCTTTGACTGATGCCAGGAAAGACCCTAGCCAAGATTAGTCGTGTAAAAGGAGTTATTGAGAATGTTATGCCTTTCTTATCCTCTGCTGGTTTCTGTGGAGGATGCAAAATTAGCGGATTATAATAATCATTTGTTTATAAAGGGCTTATAAATGCTGCGCAGGAGGCCACACCTTATGGCTGCCGCCCACTGGTGTGTGAAGAGAACTGTCTGGGTGAGTAGGTGTGCCTGGACTCTTACCCAGAGGGGATGGACTTACGGGGGATTGTGAGCACCGCGGATTCTTCAGGAGGGCAGCAGCACTGTGAATGGGTGTTTCAGGGAGCACAGCTGGTAGCCTTGAGTCAGAGTGGACTGCAGGCCAGAAAGGCCAGACGCAGGGAGAGCTGCTAAGCAAGTGTTCCAACAATCTGCCACGGGGCTCTGAGCGACGAGCGAGGCTGGGACTGCCAGCCGGAACCGAGGAAGAGGCAAATGCAAGAATATGCGCTACAAGAGCCACAGGACTCACTGACCTGTTGGGTATATTAGAAGGCAGAGGAGCGGGCAAAGGTGACAGGGCAAGTCTGCAGCTAGAAGCTAAGGAACTGGGGACCCTCCAGGGCAGATAGGCAGGAGTTGGGAGGCAGGATGAGGCTTGCAGACCAAGAGAATGAGGTCAGCTTTGCCACCCCATCTTCCTAAACCTCACGAACTCGAACTGTGCACATTTCCAGGAGAGCAGCCCCAGAGACAGGGAGTCCGAGGTAGACAAAGGACACTCTAGGAACCGTGCCATAGGCTGCTGTTTTGGGAGAATTGGTGTCAGTGCAATCAATTCTTGTTCTATTTGTTCTGCTTGCTTTAATTATGTGTCTCTCCCAGGAAAACAAACAAACAAGCATTGATAGGGAGAACAGTAGCGAGTGGGGCTCATTTCCTGATTCCCGGGGTGTGTTGAGAACCACGTTTGGGTGGGACAGTCTGGACACTCACCAGACACTGCAGCATACATGTATGTTATGTTGTGTGCCTAAAAGGTGCCCGGAAGGAAGGAAGTGTTTCGGAACTAATGGGTTTGGGGCTACCAAGATTGATGCTGCCTGACTTTAGATACTGGATAAAGACAGAAGAGCAGGGTTTAGTCCTGGCCATCGCCAGTTTGCTGTGTGTCCTGGGGTGAGGCTGGGCCTCAGGCTCCTCTGTAACATGAGAGGGAGAAGATTAGTCTTAAATATTAACTGTCAGAACTGCTTGAGAAGCTTCTCAGACACGCAAATGATTGAACCCACACTTCAGGAGATTCTGTAGGTCTGGGTGGGTCCTGGCTGTCTGTGTGCAGGCTTGGCAAGCTCTGTGGGCTGTCATGGAGGTGGTGCCAGGGCATGGCACTGCCCTGGACAATCTTTGCAGCCCCTGCTGTCCTGGAGCCTCTCGTTGGTGTGTCACGCAGCTGGCTGGAACGCTGGTGTGCAGCTCGCTGCTGGAGCCGCTTTCTGTTTTTCCGGTGGATCCTGTGCTGCTGTCTGGAGCGTCTGGCTTCAGATGAAACAGCGCCTGCCAGTGAGCCCTGGGGACAGATCATGGAGGACGGTGGGGGGGGATTCAGAGGGGTCACAGGAGCTGCCCAGCTACGGCTTGCTTGCAGAGTGGGGGGTGGGGAAGGGGGCCCTTCTCTCCTCTCTCTCTGGAGACCTCTGATGGCTCTGGGTTCTGGGATGTCGTGGGGATTTGACAGGCAGGTCGAAGGCCTCCAAGTCCTCCCAGATGGGACCCGCCTCAGCCTTCAGCGTCCTCCTCTCGCTGTGGTCACTGGGAGCCCAGAAGACTGGTTCTAAAGGATGGCCTGATGGGTGGCCTGTGCGAGGACAGTGAGACAAAAATGAGGCCAAGAATGGCAGTTGTCCTGGACCAAGCCCTGCCCACAGTGGGGGCTCAGAAGTGTGACTCCCTCACTCCCAGGGAAAAATGAGGAGTCCTTGACCTGGTGCCCGGATTTAGCTCGGTGGCATCCTGGGATCACACCACAGGCCCAAAGGGACTGGGAAGGGGATAGGCCAACCCAGGGTTTGGGTGTCAGTCTGTCCCTGGGGTAGGCATAACAGCCCCACGAAGTTGTCTATACCCAAATCCCGAGAACCTGTGAATAAGTTAGGTTAGGTGGCAACATGGACTTTGTAGATGTGATTAAAGTCATCACCTTCAGAGGGGGTGATTGTCCTGCATTATCTGGGTGGGCCCATCTAATCACATGAGCCCTTAGAAGTAGAGAACTTTCTCGAGCTGGAAGGAGGAAAGACGTGGCAGGAGGGGAACAGATTTGAAGCCGTGAGAGGGACTCGGAATACCAACACTGCATGCAAGGCCTGCATGCAAGGGCCAGAGAGAGGCCTCGAGGAGCCCAGGGAAAGCACTGGAAGGATGCAGGTGGCCAACAGGAGGAAATACTGGCCTTGGCTGATATTTAGTAAGTAAACTGCATCCCACTCCTACAACTGCAAGGAACTGAACTCAGTCAGTGCCCTGAGTGAGCTTGGAAGTGGATTCTTCTCCAGAGGGTCCCCCAAGAAACCCAGTCCTGCTGATCCCTTGATTTTAGCCCGGTGACATCTGCATCTTCTAACTTGCAGAGCGGTGGGATGATAAATAGGTGTTTGAAGCCACTAAGTTTCTCATAATCTGTTATAGCAGCAATAGAAACCCGTGCAGTCCCTGGTTCCCTGACATCCCAGCATGGAGAGTAGAAGCCACAGGGCTATGGGCTTGGACAGCACATAAAGGACCCACACAAAGGTGACCAAGGGTGGAGATACTTTCTTGAAAGGTAGTGAGCTGGAGGGCCTCTGGTCAAGCACCTGCTCTTTGATGAACAACCAGCCCTCTTGTGACTCCTGGGATGGCAGCCCTTGGGGTAAGTCCACTCTCTCCCAAGGTCCAACAGAATCACAGCCCCAGATGGAAGCAGGGGTCTTCCAGGGGCACCAGGCCCGGCCCCCACAAAATTGTACTCCAAGGAGCCCTGGGGACCTCAGGAATTCCTCATTCACAGTTCCTGAAACGGATGCCTGTCAGTGGGGAACGTGCGTCTGCAGCGCTGCCTGGGCACCAGGCAGCGGTCTGGATGGCTGGAGGCCAGTTTCGGACGCTAACTTGCTTTTAGGACCTTGGGTCATGTTTCTCCACCTGTAAAACGCAGAAATGGAACAGCAGGCCTCAAAGTTTCCTTCTAAGATAGAAACTCCTTAAAGTTTCTGGGGAAGCCGTGCCCAGCAGGGCATCACGATGGCCAGTCTTGAGGGGAGAAGGCAGGGGAGGGCTGGAGACAGTCCCCCGGGTGGAGTGGCCCCCAACACCTGCCTCAAGGGCTGCCCCGGCGGGGTCAGAGGGGAGAGGGAGGGACGAGGAAGGGCGGGGACCGGCCCCCCTGCGCCCGCCCCGCGCCTCTGCACGCCCCTCCCCGGCCGGCCCTGCCCAGCCCAGCCAAGCCCGCGGGCCGATCACACGCGCCGCTGGCTGGCCGCCTCCCGCGCCCGGGGAGCCGCGCTGCTGTGCCCCGCGCCCCTGTCCCGCGCCGCCGTCCGCCCGGCGCTCCCGGTGCCCGTGACCCTGCCCGGGGCGCGGGGCGGAGCGGACATGGCCCGCCGGGGGGCCGCCGCGCCGGCGCTGGCCCTGGCGCTCCTGGCGGTGGCCCTGTCTGGGGTCGGAGCGCAGGGCGCAGCCCTCGAGGACCCCGACTACGACGTGCAGGAGATCTGGAGCCGCGAGCCCGAGCCGGAGCCCTTCTCGCCGCCGCTGCCCGCCGGGGCCGGGGTGGAGGAGCGGGAGCCGCGCCCTCCGGAGCCCCGGCCGCCCAAGAGGGCCACCAAGCCCAAGAAAGCTCCCAAGAGAGAAAAACTGGCTCTGGAGACGCCTCCACCAGGTAACTTTCTGCGCAGGGCGGCCCAGGCGACGCCCGTGGTTGCGTGCCTCAAGGGGACAGCTGGCTTCCCTACCTGAGTGTCTGGGACGAGTGAGCCCCGCGAACCGACCCGTCGCTGCCACGGCCTCCGCAGAGACGGCACCTGTGCTTCCCGCCGGCCCCTCTCAGCGCCCCAGAACTTGACCGTGACCCACTTCCCAGCTCTGGCTCTCTTTGCCAGGCAGAGACGGCGCTGTGCGGTTGGGAGGCTGCCAAGGGAGTGGAGTCCCTGTGCCCCAGCTTGAAATCCCCTGGGGAAAGGAGCTCTCTGCAGAAAACTTTTTCTTTCTCTGCGCACTTCTTCAGTCTTCTTGCGGCACTTTCTGAGAGTGAATTTTCGTCGACTTGGTGATGTGAATGGCTGGCCTGTTTTGGCAGGTAGCCTTCTGGGGAGAGCTCTGAGTGGGCCTTTACCCAACCTGTGTCCCCTGAGCTCCCCCTGCCCCGCAGCCGGTCCCTTGAATCTTCTGCCCCACCAGGCTGGATGGCGCAGCCAGGGGAGCCCATGCCTGATCTCTGCTGCAGCCCGGACCCCCAGAGCTACGGAAAGGGCCGACTTCTATCCATTCACCCCATCCATTCCCCTATCCTATCACTTCTATCCATTCTCAAATGCATCCTCAGTCTCTGCCAGGCCTGTCGTGGGGAAACTACTTCTGCTAGGTTTGTTACACACCTTGGGAAGTGTGCCTTTCTATTAGTTGTTCCAACTATTCTTTGCTCCAGTTGCAGGGGGCTGCAGGTCTAGTATTGCAAGAGTGGGGAGCGAGCAGGACTGTGGCCAAATTCTCCTGCTTGCAGTAGCCTTCTGGAAAGGAAATTTTATATGTACCACCATGACAGAGCTCCGGGCACAGAAGACATCGTCTTTGTTTGGATAAACCGCTCATGAAAGTCAGCGGGCAGGAAGGTGGTGCGGGTGGGGACCCAGAACTCTTGAAAGAGGGGGCCCATCTGAGCACCCCCTTTGCACATGCATGGAGGCCTTGTCGTGTTTCAGTCTATGGGCAACTTGGAATCTGCAGGCATTTCTGTGAGCTGTAAAACAGCTCTGAACAGAACCAGCCAGAATTTCCAGTGTTTCAGGAGGAGTTCTGGGGATTAAGGTGTATAAGGGCCGCAGTGGTTCAACCACAGGAGTGGGAGTGGGAAGAGACACTCATATTTGTAGGATGTCGGCTGTGACTATTGGGAGCTTTATGTTCTATCATCTCATTTACTCCTTTCAGTGGCTCTGGAGGGTGGGTGTTCTTGTTTTACTAATGAGAAACCTGAGGCTCAGACAATTTAAGTAACTTGTTCAGTGTCACTTGCTGGCTTGGGAGATTTGAAAGCCTTTCTCCTGTGTTTTTCACCTTGAGGCCTTTTAGGCTTGGTAGTTTGAACCAAATCTACATGTATTCCTGTTTTGTAGGGTCTGGTCAGTGTTTAGCCCAGCGCTGGGCATGGCAGGGTGGAGTGGGCAGTAGACGCATGTGTTGGGTTCTGGTAGTCACTGGGGTGGTGGCAGGAGGAAAAATGGGAGAAGTCCCAGGTTGGGATGTGAAGACCGTGCCTAACACCCAGGTTGAGAGCTCACCAGTTCAGGGATCTGGGGCTCATGGCTCAGCTTCCTGAACCGCAGCTGCGGCATCTGTGAACAGGAAGACTAGAGCCTCCCTTTGTCAATTGCTGTAAAGGCCTCTCGCCAGCAGCTTCCAGGGTGCCTGCCAGCTTACGGTTGTGCTGGTCCTGTGAACCTTCATTCACTCCGTAGGTGGTTACCAAGAGCCTGCTTAGCACTAGCGTCTGGGTGAGGTCCTGGGATAGAGAGAGCAGGACAGCCCTGGCCCCCACCCTCATAGAACTCACAGCAGTTAGGGGACTTTGAGAAAGTAATTAGGGTTACACAGAAGCGTGGGATGTTAAAGAGATGAATATGCAGAGAGCTCACCTAGTCTGGGGGCATGGGCCATGCTTCCCAGGGGAGGTGATGTTTAAGGCCTGACAAGAGAGTTGGCTTTGTTGTTCTGGGGACTCTGATTGGTGGCCAGCCATCATTCTCAAGACAGCTTTCTTTCCCTACAGAAAACATTTCAGAAAGTCATGGCCTGGCCTCAGCGGTGTCCACGGTGGTACAATGGGGAGGTGACTCTCCTTAGTCCTTTGAGCATCAGCACTCGTCAGCCTTGGACTAGGGTCTCTGGAGGAGAAATCAGGGTGCAACCTCATTTGCAAGAAAAAGATTGTTTGCTTTTGGAACATCATCTTGCAGGTAAAAATGGGCTATGGAATGAGGAAGCCCATTTATTCCTGGTGAATAGCCTCTGCCCAGCCCGGCCAGCCTCTGGCATTCACATGGATTGCCAAGCCCCAGAGGGACAACAGGCCCTTGGAAATTCTAGAGACTTAGATCAGAGGCCTCGTGGGGGAGCTGCCTCTGCCTCCAGGCCTGCCGCTATTCAGCCGCCTTTCTAATGAATTGCATGGGGCTTTTTAGAGCTCCCTTGACTGTGACAAGCCAAGTGCGACATTTTTCTTATACTTTTAACTGTCCTTTTTTTTTTTTTGGTGTTTGGTCAGAGGAACCCACCACTCTGGACCCCCAGTGGGGAAGTAGGGGAGACATTTAAGAATGACCTTCATTAGGGAAGTCAGTGATAGTTTTGTGCAGTGAAACCGCACTAGGAAAAAATTATTTTTTCCCACGTTAAATGGTGGCTTTATCTGTACACTGCTCATTCATTTCTGCATTGGAGCGTTTTGTAAGCAGGTGGTCATGATATCTTAGGAAGGCGTAATAACTTAGGGAGGAAAGAACACTGGGCCACGGCTGAGAGTGTCTAATGCAAACTTGTGTACTTTGCTTCCCTGGGTGGATGGTGCATGCTACGCATAGGGGCTGTCTAGGCACTCGGGTGCGAGTAAGAGGTTAGATTTAGAGATGCATAAGCATATAAAGCATATATAACTAATTTAACAGTCTATCATGTGCTTCATCTTTGCAGATGATAAAATATTTTCCAGATAGCCCTCCTCTTGCATAAAGGTGGGGTTCAGGGGAAGATGGAAGGCAAATCACCAAAGAAATGCCCATTGGGCATCACATGCTGCCATTCATTGAGGTGGCTTAGAGAACTGAATCCTTTGGTTAATTGAGAGTATTGCATTTTCCATGCGTGGCTGACAGATTTCCAGAGAAGTGGAGCCCTGATGTACTGAATGGAATGAAATCTTTAAAAACATTTATTTAGGTTTTTATTTTGAATTAATTATAGACTTATAGGAAATTGCAAAAGTAGTACAGTGAAGTCCCATGTACCCATCATCTAGCATCCCCAATGACAATGTCTCAGGTAACTACAGTGCAGGGTTTCTCAACCTTGGCAATATTGACATTTTGGGCCACTTGTGTATGTGTGTGTGCGCTGATGGGTAACAAGGGGGTTGTTGTCCTGTGCATTGTAGGACGTTAGTAGCATCCAGTGGGTCAAGGCCAGAAATGCTGCTGACATCTTACAATGCATAGGACAGCAACTCCACTGGATTCCACTTGTACCTTCCCTGCCATTGTTACAACCAAAAATGTCTCCAGACATTGCCAAATATCCCCAGGGGCCTGAGAAGCACTGCTATATACAGTATCAAAACCGGGCATGGTGGTGCATGCCTGTAGTCCCAGCTACTCGGGAGGCTGAGGCAGAAGGATCGCTTGAGTCCAGGAGTTTGAGGTTGCTGTGAGCTAGGCTGACGCCACGGCACTGACTCTAGCCCGAGAAACACAGCGAGACTCTGTCTCAAAAAAAAAAAAAAAAAAAAAAAAACCCCAGGTAATTGACTATGGTGCAATCCTATTAACTAGATGACATACCTTATTCATATTTGATCAGTTTTTACATGGCATTCGTGTGCATGCTCTCTGCAGTTTTATTGCATGTGCAGATTTGTGGAACCACCACCACCATCAGGATACAGAACTGTGGGTTCTTTTTCTGAGTTGAACTGGGATTTTGGTATCATATAATTTCTGAGGTCCTCACTGTGAACGTTAGTTCATCCCAGAATTTCAGAGCTTGACGGAACCTACGTGGTCACTGAGGGCAAGTTCTTGTTCGCAGCAAGCTTCTGACAGTGAGCTGCCCGACCTCTATTTGTGCACTTCCGTGGAGGGGCTGTCACCATTCACTGGATGAACAGTGCTGATTGCTGAAATGCTCTTACTCATGTGGACCTGACAACATGTTTCTCTCTAATTCCATTTTTTCAGCTGTTTCTAGTTGAATTCTATGGTTTCTAGATCCCTACAGTTGGAACGACTGGGACCCAGCAGTGAGTGTCAGGTCTCCAGTTTTTATTTCCCAGGGTTAAGGATCAGGTAAGGGGCCACATTTTGGGCATGCAGGTAGATTTGGAGTGTTATTATTTTGCATGCCATCTCCACATTGATGACCTTGGTTTGTAGCCACGCTCTTTTTGGAGAAAAAAATAGAACTGAGAAATAAACCATAGCTATATAACTCACCTTTTCTCTCCCATTTGGCAGTAACAAACAAACAAAATAATAAACTGAATTATTGATTTGAATAAGTGATTTGAGGATTTTTTTTTTTTCCTTCTGCCTTCATTGCACATTGGGTTAGAAGTAGGCTTGGATGTGTGGCCTTTAAATTTGGGTTCCTCTTGGTCCTTTGTTCACTGCTTTCTTCAAGCATGGCAAGAATGCGCCACTGTTAGAATATGCCCAAACCCGCGTCCCGGCCATAGTCCTGAGCCCACGGAATTTGCAAGGTGGGCGTCAAGCCACGTTTGTTTGTATGTCTGTGCCTGGAATCATTGAGTTTGCATTTTGTACAGTGTTATGCTCCAGTGGTGGGGGAAAATCACCAAAGAGTTGTTATTTGAGCATATTTGGTTGTAAACAAAGCCCTTTCTGTTGTGTGTGCTGCAAACCAGTTGGTGGAAAGGGCTTCACATTTAAGCTTTGCTTCATCTCTTTTCAGAGTGTTTTGCAGCGTTTGGCTTTTGGATGGAAATGTCTTCTCTTGGGCAAAGCTGGAGTGTGAGGATTAGGAGAATGTGTTTGTCAATATTGCAATATATATATTTAAAAACAATCACAGTGCTATTAGTACACCTACACAGTTAACAAGAAATCCTTAATGCCAGATTATGTGGTCACCTTAAGAGTTAAATCCAAAGCGTTTTATCCAGGTAGACTCCCTACAAAATTCCAAGGGAAAGGACGTCGTTTCCTGTACATTAGCAAGCGGCTTTCTAAGACACCACCTCCCTTTCCAGAATGCTTTCCAAAGTCAACTACTAATTCTGGCACATTCCCTCCTGACTGTGCCCACGGCTCTAGAAACCAGGGCTGTGCATGGATAATAAAGGAGGACACACCCACATGTGGGGAAGCTGGCTTGGACGCCGTGGTTCTTAAAAATAGCCACTGTGTTTCCTCTGTGCCCCAAGTGCCTGTGCCTGCAGATCTCACGGGGGTTGATGCCTTTAGTGCTGGGACAATGAATGCCAGCCTGGCCTCTGGAGCTTGGATTTTTGAGGTGGGGGGGTCTCCTCTGGGTGTCCCTGGGGGACCAGGGAGCCTGACCTCTCAGGCTTAGTGCTACCAGCAATGGCTTCGCCCTCCGTGGCCCTCTCGGGCCCTGGCCACTGCAGCTGCTGCTTTGGGATCACAAGACTCACGAAATTAGGGTTTGTTTGGATGACCACATGGAAGGGCGAGGTCCACATCTGGCTGGCAGCCAGCTGGCTACTCATTGGGCATCAGGGGATGGTTGGCATGGCACAAAACACCTTCACATGTTAATTTAAGGGTCTGATGTCAGAGATTTGTATGGAATACCTGATCTTTGCAAGGCATGTGTAGATGATCCACGTGAAGTTTGTTCAGGATTCAGAGAGAGCTGGGGTCAAAGTCTGGCTCTGCATTCACAGGCACATGCGACTTCTCCAAGCGTCACTTCCTCACTGTGGCACAGGCACAACAATAACCCAAGTGTCCCAGGCAGGTGTGTGGTGGGATGGGTAAATGCCCAGCCTCCCGCCCTCTGGAGTGGCAGCTCAGAGGCACCTTCCCCGCAGTTCCTCGGACGCCCCAGCCAGGTCAAGTCCCCGTGGGTCCTGCCAGACACTGCAGCCTAGGTTACTGGTGCTTTCTTTCCCGTTTCTCACTCCCTTTGCCTTTTCGCTGGTGCTATGTGAAATCCTCTCCCAGATACAGTGCTGTGCCCCAGGCCTTCTTGTCTCGGGCTCTGTTTCCAAGTGGAACCCCAACTGGGACTGGCAGATAGAAACGAGGCCCTGCACGGTGCAGCCCCATGCCTACCTGCCTGGTTACCAGGTGTCTCTACCAGGCAAAGGACTCTATTTGGGTGTAAAACAGGAAAGTGGCTGCTGGCTACACGGAGGGTGGGAGTGCTGGCCACTAAGGCACTGTGGCACTAGCTGACCCCGTTTGTCCCTCAGGCCCCAGGTCTGATGGAGGCCGTGTCCTCCGCAGCAACGTCTGGCCAGGCTGGCTGTCCAGAGAAGACACAGTGGAGAGGGACGGTGGGGGGGATTTTGATCGACTGCTTATTTGATCCACCCGGTCACCCGGGATCCTTGCTCCTCCGGGAGCTGACTGTCCTCAGAATTGGATGAGGGCACAGGTGCTTCCTGCCCATGTGGTGGCCCTTTCCCTGCTAACATCGCGTGGAACTGCTTTTGTTTAGGCTTTCACCTGCGAGTCCCCCTGGCTCTCCCTGCGTGAGGGTCCCGGAGATCCTCGCGTGTTTGTGGTAAGCAGGAAGCTGTGGTTATCATCTGTCCTGGCACCGTGAGGCTGCATTTCTGGGGAGCTCCTGAGAACACGTGTGGTTGTTTTTTCCTCCTGATATGGGTTCCTTAACCAGTAGCAGGCAAGGACCTCAGAGTCTTGGGCAGAGTTCTTCAAAAGAGGGAATGCACGGTCTGCTTGACTGGAATTTCCTGGGGAAAATGCAAAAATGCAGTGAAGCATTTTTTTTTGGTTTCTGGGGGGTGCTACTGTAAGCTCTTTGTATAGAGAAGGGAAAAATAGTTTTCTATTAACCAAGGATTATATTTACCACCAGGGACCAGAATAGAACATGTGGCCTGCATTCCGTTTGCCACTTTTAAGGAATTCTGTTTTGTCACGCGGCCCAGACGGAGATGGCGATTTGGTTCCGGCTCCTCTGCGTGCTCCTGCCACTTGACTTTCTCCTTTCATCTGTGCGACCATATGCCGCCTTTCTTGTTGGGAGAGAGAGAGGGGCTGCGAAGGGAACGGGGCCGGGGAGCTATATGCAGTCTGGGAAGGGAGACAGTCTCCAGCTCTGTCGCCTCCTGGCTCTGTCGGTGACTGTGGGCAGGTCTCTTCTCCCTGCTGAGCCTCTGTGTTCCTGTAAATGATCCTTATAAGGAACTTCCTGCCCTCAGTGGGTCCTTGCCAAGAGTGGATGTTAGAATCGACGTGAAATGCCTTGTAAATTGTGAATCACGCTGCACACATCAGCTGTCACTCTTCCAGCAGCTGGAGTAGTGCTTTGTGGCATGTGGGCTTGATGACAGTATTCACGGCGAGAAGATAGACGCCGTCTTTGTTCAGTGATGCTGCAGGTCAGGCGCCATTTGTCCCATCCTTGGGGAAGTCTGCTCTCCACATGTTGGCCCCTAGGGGGATCAAACGCTCCTGGGTAGTAGGACATTTGCCCGACATCTGGATCTTTCCTGGGGTCCCAGAGCTGAGCAAGGCTGGGTTTTCTCATGGCCTGGATCTGCATATGGTAGTGTTGGGGTGTTACATGGGTCATGGCATTGGGGTGCTACCTGGGTATTACCTGGGCTGTGGTGTTGGGGTGTTACCTGGGCCATGGTATTGGGGTGCTACCTGGGCCACGGTGTTGGGGTGCTACCTGGGCTGCAGTGTTGGGGTGCTACCTGGGCCATGGTGTTGGGGTGCTACCTGGGTATTACCTGGGCCATGGTGTTGGGGTGCTACCTGGGTATTACCTCCTGGGCTGTGGTGTTGGGGTGTTACCTGGGCCGTGGTATTGGGGTGCTACCTGGGCCACGGTGTTGGGGTGCTACCTGGGCCATGGTGTTGGGGTGCTACCTGGGTATTACCTGGGCCATGGTGTTGGGGTGCTACCTGGGTATTACCTGGGCTGTGGTATTGGGGTGCTACCTGGGTATTACCTGGGCCACAGTGTTGGGGTGCTACCTGGGTATTACCTGGGCCATGGTGTTGGGGTGCTACCTGGGCTGTGGTGTTGGGGTGCTACCTGGGCCACAGTGTTGGGGTGCTACCTGGGTATTACCTGGGCCGTGGTGTTGGGGTGCTACCTGGGCCGTGGTGTTGGGGTGCCACCTGGGCCGTGCTCTCTGGCTCTCACTCTCCCTGCTTGTCCCTCTGGAGGCTCCAGAGAGGCTGCCCCTGACAACGAGAAGGCTTGCCATGAATGCTGACTTCTGGGGAGGGCTGGAATGGAACATTCTTTCCCAGAACTTTGGCTTTTTCCTCATGTAGTCTATAAATTTTTTTTTTGTAAAACATCTTATCTTTCTGCCAAATCAAACTCAGCATTATCAAAAGTTATGCCACCTATTTTGCCAAACAGCCAAGGTCTTTACAAACCCTCCGTCAGGCTCTTTTGGAGGTGGCCTTCTTTGACGGTTTTCCTGCCAGCCGTGACGTTCCTGCTCACAGAAATGGGCCACACGCCAGCAAGGCATCAAGGCAGATGTGGCCGTGCCAGGTCTCTGGGTCAGCCTTTCTCCTCTGGCTTTTATGAAAGTTTTGCTTTAGCGGCTGTAGACCCTAATCAGGACACTTAATTTTGTGATTTTTTTTTTTTTCCGGCTTACATGAAAAATGAGAGATATTTCCAGCAGGCATCACCCCAGAACATAACGAAAAGAGGATTTCTCTTGGCTGAGCCCAATATGCCCCTTGACCTCTTGAAGATTTAAGGTTTTCTTAATAAGTATACTTTTTACGGGGGGTGGTGACTGTAGATTAATCTGAAATGATTTGTTAATTGGCACAATCTACTATATGTTTTTTGGTATTTCAACTTACTTTTTACAATCCAAACTAAGTGTTTTTCTCCACAGACCTGCCCACCTCTTGTTTTTGTCTGTTTGGTCATCCACTGCCTTGCTGGTCTGTTCGTCTGTTCATTCCTTCATGAGACCTCTCATTTCCCAGGCTCTGGAGACAGAGCCGTGAGCAAAGCCAGACGTAGTCCCTGCCCCAGGAACAGATGTTTCCCACTGCCACTGTGAGGCTGCCTCCCAGGACAGGCGTGCCGAGCTGTGGCGGGGCTGCCGACGCCCTGCCCAGGTGTTCTTTCCCGCAGGTACACCTGTCTTCCAGCTGCAGGGGGCGGTCCTCAGCCACGGGTGGCTCACAGCTGTTCTCACCTCTGCAAAATTGCCCTGGGGAGGCTGCATCTCCCATTCCCCAGTTGGTCAGTTTGTAGCCAGAGGCCAAGTGCAGCAGCAACGGCAGCCCTTTGTTTCAAGTGGGGGCAACCCCATGCTCCTTACCTCCCTGTCTCCCTCCCTCCCTCGATGCGTCATATGCACCCAAACCCCTGCATCAGGCTCTGCTTAGAGGTGACTTGGCCCAAGACAGGTGCTATTAGAGCCCATCAAAGGAGGGTTTGGTTCTGGTGGGGAGGTCAGGAAGGCCAGTTTAAGGAGGTGATGCCAGAGCTGAGATTTACAAGATCTGCAGGAGCTAATTAGCTGTAATTGGCTCGGGAGTGAAGCGAAAGGAACTCCAGGAAGAGGAGCAGCACGTGCAACGCTGTGGTGGGGAGGAAGCGTGACTGAAGGCTGAGAGGAAGCACCGTTGCTGGAGCAGAGAGAGGAGAGTGCAGGGTGAGAAGCAGCTGGGAGGTCAGCAGGAGTGTGGCAGGCAGGCCTCCCAGGCCACAGCAAGGAGGCTCTCTAACTGGAGGCAGCGTCATCACACACAGGGACCAAGCCAGGGCCTCGGAGAGTGGGGTGGGAGGAGCCCAGCATGGTGCAAAATGCTGGCTCTGGACTTCCACGTCCTGTCCCAGCAATTATATATGATAGCCCTGGGCCTCCGTCAGGGTCGAACCTACTGCGAAAAACATTCAGCAATCTTACGGTGGTGACGGCTTGCACAAGTGTACATTGTTTTTATTAGGAGAGTTTATCTTCCTAGGTGTTTATAATAGCATGCTTTCCTTTCCTTTAACCAGAGACCCCTTAGAGTCCATGGCACCATCTTTGGGGTCAGGGGAGCAGAGGGGGAGCTGGCTGCTGTGCGGGGAGGATGGTTGAGTTCTCGGCATCCTGAGCCTTCCCTGACATATGTGGAAGTAAAGGCATCTCTCTCTCTCCCTTTTTAGGTAAAAAAAGCAACAGAAAAGGCATGAGAACCAAGAGCTCTGAGAAGGCTGCCAACGATGATCACAACATCCCCATGGCCCATGACGATGTCAGAGAGAGTAAGTGAGGCTCCCAGAGAGCCCCTGCCTGGGTCCTGTCACCTGTCCCGGGAAGGCGGGAGGGCGCAGGCCCTGGTGCGGCAGCCCGACTACAGATTCCCCGGGCGTGGGGCTCCCCGGGGGCTGCTGTCTATTCTTATCCATAGTGCGGGGGTGAGAACTTCCCGCGGCGTCTGCAGCGTATCAGACCTCACAGCCAGATTTTCCCGATTGATTCGACTAAAGTCATTTCTGAATTTCCTGGAGCTCTTGGTTGCTTCCCCCCTCTCCCTCCTCGAAGACAACATCATTTCCTTTCTCGTGGGACCTCTTAGCTGCCCACAGTCTTGGGTGTGCATTTCTTATTTCCCATCCCGGCCCAGAAACCTCTGTGGTCAGAGATCAAGTCTTCTGCTTCCAAAATACTCAGTGCTTGGCCTGGTGTCTTATGGTCACGTGAACAAATTGGTCCTTTATCTACCTACCTTAGAATGTTCAGAGGTATTAGTTCTAGACACAGGAATAAGCTCTGGCCCACTAGCTACGGCTATTACTATTATTGTATTTTTATTGTTCAAAACTGTGGTGTCCAGGATCACATTTCTGCTGGTATTAGTAATAGCAGCCACTTATTGAGCACTCGTGCAGTTGCCAGGCACTTGGCCCAATATTTGACATCTCCCAGGGCCCCTCTGAGTGGGTATTATTATTGTGGTATAGTAGGTATTATTATCATCATCCGTATCTTACAGATGCGGAAAATGACTTGGGGTAATTTGCCTAGGATTGTGCAGTTTGTAAGTGGCACAACAGGGATTTGAACCCAAGATTTTCTCATTCTAGACTTTTTGCTTTGCAATATGGGCTGCTCAGAATAAACGGTGCATTTCACAAATTTGCATTTGCAGAGGCAGGACTCATTTTCCGCTGACATGTGAGCCCGTAAGCCGTGTAACAGAGCTGGTTGTCACAGAGGGAACTGCGTGTTTCCTTAGGCACGAGGTAATGAATGAGGCTGTGCTTCTAACCAAGAGTTTGCCATCGAAGGAATCACAGAGATGACTAAGGTACCTGCTAAAGCACAAACAGAGTCAACAATAGTGAAATTTCACCGTCACTCACCCGATGTGAAATGTATTCCATCTTAAAGTGGGCAGGCGTGTGCCGTGCCCATCGGGAGGATTCCGTATGTTTGGGAGAGTGCATGCACGCAGCGTGGTGCTGGGCTGTGTTTATGCTGATTCACCCTGACGCTGTGGTCCTTTGGCGGCTCACCTGAATGGGGGCAATAGAACTGCCCACCTGGAGCAGGCCTTGGATGCTGACTTTTTGTGCTCTTGCAGGCTGACACAGCACCAGCTGTTTCTTTAGGATCACAAATGCCACATGGCTAAGGCAGCTTTGAGTGTTGGCCTCGCCTCTCTGGGTTCTTGCTGCCATCAGCTCTGGGCCTGGTAGTTCTTCACTGTCTTGTTCATTCTTAAATGCTTTCACACATATTTGACAACATATTTTGTCCAGATTTTTTTAGTAGCTTCCGCAGAGGGTTGGTTTGAATTATCTTAGTTCTTCATTACCGGAATTGGATGGTATTGAAATTCTGGGAGGCATTTTCAGAAGGATTTTGGAAGGTCCATTTCTATACACACACACACTGATGTCTGAGCTTGACTCTGCCACGGATATACCCCCTCCACATACCGCACCCTGCACTGGCCCCGTCGGGGCTGTCTCCTGACCTTGGCCTTGCAGCCCTGTCAGGTTAGGGTCGCTGTTCTCAAAGGCGGCCAACGTGGCTCTGAGTCACTGAATGCCCTAGCTGTCATTTTTAGCCTGTGAGACTTCTTCTATTAAAGAAAAAAAAAGGGGGAGGTTTGAGGACAATTAAGGACAAAAGCAACTGGCGGATCTCTGATGTGTGGGTGGTGGCCATGGCGGCGATGCACGTGGTGGCAGGCTGGTGTAGCGGTGAGGAACAGAGGCCTGGGGTCAGGGGCTGAGCAAATGGGGCTTCGGATGTGCACTGGGGCATTTTCAGGACCCTGAGTCCATCCGCCTCTTAGCATCTCCTAGGGTTGCACTAGGGGGCCTCGAGGGAGATGCGGAAGAATGTTGGGGTGCTACAGATGCCAGCCGCATCGCAGTCAAGGTGGTGGCCAGTGCAGAACGTAACCACATCGTGTTGTGTGAGCGGATGGCATTACAGAACTGGTCTCTAATGGGGAAGTCACCCTTGGGGAGCATCCACTTTAAGGGAGAGAATATGTCCATGGCTGTCACTGTGATTAAGGAGCAGCGTTGGCTGTGGCAATATCCAAAATACATTCTGGATGTTGTTCTGTAACAGTTTATGAAGTTGGTTGAGTCATTGCTGTAATTCTTCACCTTTCCCCATGTCCACACTCTTTGCCATGTATTAATAACTTTTCAGTTCTCTTTTCAAAAGGTGAAAGTCCCTTGGCTTTGGGCTGGTCCATGTGCCTTGTTTAGGCCAACAGACTAAGGTGAAGGGACCATGTGCTCGTTCTGAGCTGAGGCTTTGCTTGTCTCATTTGCCTTGTGGGCCTCTGCCATCTCCATGAGAAGAATGTGCCCCCTGGACCACTGGTCCAAGGAGGCTGAGTCATGAGTGGAACAGGCAGGGCCCAACCTGCAGCCCAGATCCACCCAGCTGAGCCCAGCTGCTCTACAGATGCCTGAGAAGTAAATGCTGATTGTGTGCCATTAAGAGCCTGGGGTTGTTTGTTACACAGCAATAGCTGACCAATACAATGAAGATAAAGAATAGCCTTGTTTTTTTAAAAAGATTTCATGGCGTTTTATAATTTAACCACCTTCAGGTGATCCACATTTAGGTTGCTTCTAATCTTTTGCTACTGTAACAGCCTTAAAGTGAAATTACCGTATGCTCATGCTATTTACCATGCATCGATTGCAGAATAATTTCCTACTTGGCAATTCCCACCACAATTTGACCCATTTCTGGCCTCTGCTTCTCTTTTTTCTCAGCCAGGTGGGGACTTGTCTTTCACGTGTCTTGTGCTTTAGTCTCTGCTCTCATGTTCTCTCTGCAGGGACTTGGACGGGCATCTCAGTTAGTGACTGGGAGGGCAACAGTGGCATCAGATTCTACACTCACTGGCTACCGAGACTCTGGATAAGTTACTAACTTCTCTGTGACTCAGTTTCCTCCTCTGTAACGTAGGGATAATATCCTCTTTATAGGCATATTGCGAAGATGAAATAATGTCTGCAGAGTGTAGCACACACAGCACATAGTAAACTCTCGGCAAATGTTAGCTATGATTTTGATATGCTTTCTCGTGATTTTTTTTTTTTTTTGTGCTTTAGAACAGAGATTGGCAAACTTCTTTAAAGGATCAGATTATAAATATTTTATGCTTTATTGGTTAAGAGGCGAAATCAAGGATATTATGTAAGTACTTACATAACCATTTAAAATGTAATCCTTAAAATATATAAAATTAATTTTTATGTCATGGACCATCCAAAAGCAGGTGGTGGGCTGGCTTGGCCCTCACAGGGGCTGTAGTTTGACATCCCTGCCTTCGAACTTAAGTGTTCTGCAAATGCTGCTTCCAGGAAGCCTTCCCTGAATACCTCTCTTTTGCTTTCCTGGTCCCCGTCCCCTCCTCTCTCATGTCATACTGATTCCTCTGCACAGCGCTTTGGTTCTGAGAGGCTATGAATGCTTCGAACTTCTGGGCTCAAGCGATCCTCCTGCCTCGGCCTCCCAAAGTGCTGGGATTTTTTATTTATTTTTCTATACTCCATCGACAAAGACCCCAGTTCAAGAAGAATAGATCTTTCCTTGTGGGTTTTAATTCTGCCTTTGCATTTTTAGTTTTCTTGATATTTGGGCTTATTTTAAATATTTTTCTATTTACTTCAGCATTGTTTTATATGGCAAGTGGAAGCCATGTCTCTTGGATTATATATTTAGGATGAACAATTTCTGGATAAAATATTTTCCTGACTATTATGTCAAATCTCTTTTAAAGTTACGTTATTTCTCTGAGTCTTTTGGATGGTGTACCTCGTTTTATGTTTTTTTTTGTGGCATTTTTGTTCCTCAGAGACTACACATTAGTGCGTGTTCTCTACTCTTCTTTGACTGAGGCAAGATCCAGCCAGATTTTCTCCAGGAGGGGCAGTCAAGCCTTTTCTGAGATCTATAAATGTTGACCAGGTTGACATGCAGATCCCCTAGTACAGGCCAGTGCCCAGTTTCTAGCAATCTTTTGTCTTTTACATATTTTTGCTCTTCTAAGCTGTCAATTTTGAGCCTCCCTCCTGCTCCTGGCCAGTAACTACTACCCTTGTTCCTTCTCAAAGATAGACACCATCAGAGACTACTTTTGCCTGGTTTTGAACTTAGTAAAATTCGTGGGCTCATACTTTGTACACTCTTGTGTCTGACTTCTTTTGCTCAATATCATATTTATGAAATTCATGCACATTGTTGTATATGGTGTGGTATACTATAGTGTCCTGTATTGATTTATAGTCTTCCATTGTATAACTATACCACAAGCTGTTTATTCATTCTCATATTGATGGGCATTTGGGTTGTTTACAGTTTTTGGCTGTTACAAGCAGTATTGTCAGGATCATTCTTGTATATGTCTTTTTGTGTATGCATGAATGCATTTCTGTTGGGTGTAGACTCAGAAGAATTTCTGGATCATAGGGTGTGAGTAGTTAATAAGTGCTACTAGAGATTTTTCCAAATTGATTGTACTGATTAACACTCCTACTAGCAGTGAATGAGAGTTTCAGTTGCTTCACTTCCTCATCAGCATTTGATATTGTCAGTCTTTAATTTTATTCATACTGGTAGGTGTACACTGATATCTCATTGTGGTCTTAGTTTGCATTTTCCTGATAATTAATGACTATTGCTCACTTGCCATTAGGATAACTTCTTTTGTGAATACCTACTTAGGTATTTGCTAGCTGTTTTTCTTATTGGTTTATAGGAGGGTTTTTTGTTTGTTTGCTTTTCTTAAAAATGCTCTGGACATGGTCCTGTGTTGGATTATGCACAGCAAATATCTTCTCCCACTCCTTGGCTCACCTTTCACTCTAGCAACGCTGTATTTTGAATAACATGCTCTTAAATTTAATATAAACTAATCATCAGTATTTTATGTTGTGGTTAGTACTTTTCGTTTCTTGTTAAATTTTTTTTCCTACCCCAAGGTTATGAAGATATTTTCCTATGTTATCTTCTAGCTATAAGTTTTCCTTTTACACTAACAAAGTTTCATTAAAATAATTTGATTTAAACAAAAATATGAAGTAAATATGAAGTATTATGAAGTATTATTTACTTCATACATGAAATATATGAAGTAAACAAAAATACAAAGTGCAGGTGGTACATGGATGTAGAAAAATTCATGAAAATGATAAAAAGCAAGTGATTGAGGTTTGCTCTTTTGACCCAATACTTCCTTTTTGGGGCTTTATAAGCAATGCATAAAGAACAAAATATTAGTTTTCCGTGACGATGCAGATATGGGGTTATCAGCTTTATAGGGTCATAGTGCACATCCATCTGTTATTTTGGGAACATGGTGGGCACTGGGAATTCGAGGCTGAAAACCCATCGCTGCCCTTGCAGCTCACAGCCTCCGCAGGGAGACGATTTAACCGCGGCACTGACGGTGTGAACTCTTTCTGGGAGGCTGGACTCCAGGCAGGGTGGGTAGGATGCCAGGGGTGGTGGTGCAGGGGACAGTCTCAGGAGGTGTTTCAGATGAAGCGGACACTGATCTGGATGTTTAAGGAGGAGATAAGTGGTCAGAGCCTTTGAGGCTGAAGGAGGCTCCGACTCCAGACATGAGCCGCCGCAGCCACCCTGGGCTGAGACCCAATTCCTGGAGAGTTTCCACCGGGGCCTGGGAAAGAAAATCCCTGAGGTCATGTAGCCTCATAGGCAAGAGACCCAGCCAGGTTGTGAGGGATGCTTTGAAGCACTGGTGGTCTCAGAAGAATCGCCTGGGAGCTTCAGACCACAGTCAGGGCCCCTTTCTGCCCTGTTGATCAGAGTCTCCGGAGAGGGGTCAGGACATCCTTTTCTTTAAGCTCGCTGGGAGATTCTGATGCTCCGGGTGCAGGCTGCTGCCTGGAGGAGCCCAGCGGTGAGGGACTGATAGGTCACCTCTGATGTGGCTGGTGTTAAAGAGCTTCTTTCTACGGGTGACCCGATGAGGCTGAGACTAGTGCAGAGATTTCCCAAGAGAGAAATCTCCCAGAGAGAGGCCATGCCCTTCTGGGGCCAGTGGCTCTGGGCCAGGCAGAGAGCCCCTGCAAACACATTCTCAGCGCTCCAGGAAGCTGCTTCCACCCTTCATTGATCAAAGGGAACGTCAAGTTCAGAAAGGCGAGGGAAAGAATTCCGCGCGTCAAAGCTACTCCGTTTATAGGCGACAATGAAAGCAAAGTTCAGGAGGCCTGAGAGCCTGTTCCTGGCGGTGCCCGCAGTGTCTTGAGGCGATCACAGCAGGCTACAGGGCCCTGGATGCTCCGCCAGTGGGTGACGCCTGTTCCGGCTCCAGCTCTTTCCCGGTGTGACCCCAAACACCGCCAAACGACATGGCATTTGTGCTGTACTCTTGCGTTGTTGAGTGAGATGGAGATGGCACAAAGACTGCGCTTGGGATTTTATGTCACACTTGATTTTCAGATTCTAACGTGGACACTTAGTAGCTGCTTAACCCTGTCCAGGCTCCCTGAATCTCAGTTTGTTCGTATGTAAATTGGGGATGAAAATGCCCATCTTTCATGGTCATCGTGAAGATTAAATGGCAGGATGTCTCCAGAGGCCTGGCTCATGCTTGCAGGTTAGCCCTCTTGCTCCCCAGACCACTACCCTTTTAAGCAATTGTCCTGACGTGACTCTCATAACAGCTTTCTCCCCGTCCGTCACCCATCCCACGACAGATTTGGCATAATGGGGGCGGGGTGTTAGGAGAGATGCCCAGATTCAGAATCCTAACGTACCCTGACTGTGCCGTGTAACTTCCGGGTCACAAAGACCTCCGTGATATTAAAGGCAGTGGACACTTGCAATCTGTTGGAGAGTTGATGTGTGTATGTGATAATTTATGGTGGTGAGTGGGAGGAGGAAGGGGAGGAATGATGAATCTATGCCAGTGGGCTAATGACTATTTTGTAAAGTGGCTGCAATGCAGAGACCGCT
Organism: Propithecus coquereli; assembly: GCF_000956105.1. Lineage (NCBI taxonomy): Eukaryota > Metazoa > Chordata > Mammalia > Primates > Indriidae > Propithecus > Propithecus coquereli. Next base: position 872,561 of record NW_012142634.1, read on the forward strand.
AGCAAGGGACAGATCTAATGAGGTGCGTGGGGGGCGATGGAGGTAGAACCAGGGAGGGGGTTTCATCTTCACCTCCTGGGAACAGAGTCCGGGGCTGGGGGATGCTGCCCTGCTCGGGATGGCGTGTTCATACGTATTCTTAGAGAGCTGGGTGCTCTCCAGGAGAAAAGCAGATTCATCTCTAATGACTGTCACTCTCCTTTCCTCCAGATTGTGACACATCTCTGATCTCTAATTAGTATTTTCCTGAAATGTTCTTGTCACACTTTTCCTGTGTTCTCCTCACCCACGTGCTTCTCGGGATTAGAGCCTTTTTCTTCCTAGAAGCAACAGGCTGTGCCTGAGGCTGTGGCTGCACAGCCCAGTCCTTTCTGAGCAATTCTTGCTGCAGCCGCTGCCCCGCAGCCCATGGACCTCGCAGATCGCGGCAGAAGGGTGAAGAGCTACAGCAAGTTCCGCGTTATTTCAAGCACTCTGTAAACCTCGTCATTTTCTCATTGATTGATGCTGTGATAGAAATATACAGTTCCAACAAAGATTTTTTCTTTTAGTTTCTGATTACAGATATTTAAATTAAGCTCGGAAGCACGTGTTTCTCCTTCATTGCTTGGTCACCAAAGCGACACTCCTGTCGTCCTCAGGGGTGTTGTCTGAAGGGCAGAGAAAAGCCCCAGCCATGGGAGGTGGTATTGTGATCTCAGGTCCTGGGACGGGGACCAGATGTTTCTTTGAGAACTTAGAACCAAAGGAATTCTAACTTCTCGTCCTAACTTTGCATTGCTTTTAGAGTTCTTTGGTGGGCAAAGTCTTCGGGCTTATTTTGGGGGATCACGGTGCAGAGTCCGAGGCCCTCGCGGTGCCTGGTATTTATGTGCCTTTGTGTCTGTGTGTCTCGGGCACACTATCCCAGCAGCTCTTTCAGCCACGGCCTTCGGTTATGGTGGGAGGGGTAGGTTTTCTGAGTCCTATTGAGTCCTAATATGTCTGAAAATGCCCCTTATTACCTCGGCTGCTGACAGCTGGTTTAGCCGGTAGCAGGTTCCAGATTTCTCTTTCTTTTCCCTAAGCTCTTGGGATGCACGAGCAGCCAATGCGAAGTCTCACGCTAGTCTGGTTGTCACGCCAGTGGGAATCTCCTGGCAGTCATGGACGAGCCCGGGACTGTCACGGGGAGAGTGCGTTTGTCTCCTTTCTGCCATCTCTGCCCTTCCAGATGTCTGGTTTTGAAGATGTGGAGGTTCCTTGAAGCTGGTTCATTCGTGCTGTGGGTTTCGTCTGGCTGCTCATCGCCTCGGAGGAACTGCCTTTGGGACTATAGTGTTAACCGAGGTCCCCCATCACGGCTGGAGTCCAAAGTCCAGAGCACGGCTCAGACTTCAGGGACCAGGCGCGCTGGCCCGAGGGAGTGGGAGCTGGTGGTTTCTGCTGTCCTTTTCTGGGTGTCCCAGGGCACAGCCAGAGAGGCCCCTATTAAAGGGCTTTGCCGGCACCTGGTCACCCTCCTGGCCCACATGACTCTGAGGCCTCCAGGTGGTTCTGTATATTTAAGATTTTACCCCTGCCCCTCTCCTGAGTGGCCGAGCTCACTGTCCAGTGGTTTCCTGATCGTCCTGAGTGATTTTCTCTCTAGTGCAGTGTTGCTCCCCTTTGCAGGTGACCCGAGAGGGAGGAGCAGGTCCTTTTGCTCATTTTGGACATCAGGCAGACCTGCCAAACATCTCTAGGATGATGATCTCAGGGTAGAAAGGAGAAAAATGAATCAGGTTGAAATACACTGACATTCATCAGCATTAAATATTCAATCCAGAGAACACTTCAGGACTCTGTATTTTGAGTTAATTTAGAATCTTTAAATCAAAAGATAATTTTTTAATCCTTTATTTTCCTGTTCTTCCGTATAGGAAAATCCTTCCTTATTCCAAATGTGAAGATTCTTGTGTCAAACTCTGAGTACACACCATCCAGATGGGCCTAGGAACTGTTCCTGGAGCACCGTGGTGCTGACATGAGATTTTTGCCGTGTCGATCTTCACACAAAGGGATGTGGGATCGAGAGTTTGTGCTTAAACAGCCTTATGCTTAAATTTTTATTAATTGAAAAAAATGTTTTAAAATGCGACTTGGTGAAGATGGGTAACTCCCAGCTGGTTTAGTGGGTAGTTTTATCCTGGCATCTAGGCTGGGATGCAGTAAGCGTGTGTTGAGACGCGTTGATGTTCACGGAAACAGTGAGGCCGGTGCGGGGCAGCTGTGTGCTGGAAGGAAAGGAGTGGAGGCTGTCAGAAGAAAACTAAAGAACGGAGGATTGATGGCAGAGAGGGAAACCAGCTGAGCGAAGCTGACACTGGTGCTGTGTCTCTGTGACCCCTCCTGGGGCTTCTGCCACCTGAGTAGGAGGACAGAGTGCGGAGGAAGAGGAAGTAGCTGCAACCTTGGAGAGATTCTTCAGCAGCAGAGGGTGGGAGGTTGGGCTGTTCGCTTCACTGCAGATCAGAGGCTGAGGAGCTGCCGTGTTCACATCACAGCTGATGTGGGCACCGAGGCTTCTGGTGCCTGCGTGGCACTGACAGGTCGGGCTCCAAACCAGCTCCAAAGTGGGGGCCCAAGTTTAAATTTTATACAAGCGATTTGACTCCCGCTAGCGTGGATGGTACCAGTGACATCTCATGTACGAGGCATGGACACCCAAGGTGGATTGTTAAAGGGAATGGGAGGAGGTTTCTCTTAGGGAGCAAGTCTGTGGGTGACAGTCCTCCCCTCGGGGTGGCAGGAAGAGAAGTTCAACCCAGGAGGGACGGTCTGGTCCGAGAAGAAACAGGAAAACACCGTGTTATGGACACCAGGCCGGGGGTGGTGCAGGGGCAGGGAGTAGCCGGGGAGCAGACTCAGGGCCCGCATAGAAGAGACCCGGAAGAAGCCGAGGGGGCTGAAATGGCCCCTGAGTAGCCAGGACCACGTGAACAGAGACAGAAGCCAGCGCGCAAAATGCAAGGAGAGAATGGGTGGAGAGGAGGTGCAGATGGAGGTGCTGACCTCCTGGGGTCGGCCAGCCAGAGGGAGCGGCTGGACAGCTGATGTCCCAGAGCTGGGCACAGCCTGCACTCGGCTACATCTGTCCTCGGCATGGGACACGCAGCTGCAGGTGCCCGCCCCAGGCACCGCGGTCGTTGTGAACTCGGTGTCCCTGCATTTATTTCCCTTGCTTTGCTAAAGGCACCCCGGTTCCCAGTGGGCAGACAGGTGACGGGCGAGTCGGGCCCTCTCTGGAGGCATAGGAGGGGTTGAGAGGGGGCTCTGAGAGGCATGGTGTGGGCTGGAAAATGCCACTGGGGTCAGTCGTTCCTCACAGGGTGTGGTGGAGCTCTGTGGGCCTGTCCGCCTGCACCTGTCCTGCGTCCAGGCCTCCGTCTTCCTGTGAGTGTCCTGCCCTCCTCCAGGGAGTCCCCTGCCTGCCTGAGCTGGCTACAGCTGGTGTCTTACCACCAAAGGGCCCTCACTAACCCACGTGGGTCGGTAACTTGGTCTTTGCCTTTCAAGGACATTGTGTTTTCTCTGCGTGCCTCCATCTCTAGCTTCTCTGTAAATGGCGTGGACTACGAAGAAGGCGTCCAAACAAAATAAAACCCTAAAGATAGCATCTTCTAATGGGGGAAAACATCCCAGTGTCAGAGTGTCGGTTCACTGTCTGCCCACGTGTGCGGGCAGGCCGAGCCCCGTGTGCTTGTCTGGGCCCCCACCAAAGGCGTTGTCTGGGGATGCAGGGAGTGGATCTTCTGGCTTTGCTCTGACGTCATCGCAGGAGTGGACTAGACTGGCTGTCGGTCAGATGTGGCAGCTGCCAGCGCTGCAGCTGGGGGCACCTCCACCCTCGCCACGTGCATGTGACGGTCGAGTCCTGGGGGGGCAGGTGCTGGACTTGTGAGTTGCTGTTGGGCGTGTGTCCACGAGACACCTCGCTAGTGGGCACTTTCTTTTCACTTGTGTGCCTTGTGAGGGGATGCAGCTGAGCTTCCATATAACAACAGAAAAGCAAATTTGATGAACATGTAATTTTATTTGGGTAGATCCTTTTTTGAATTAAAATATTCATATACATATGAGGTGCTTTCTTTTCCCGGAAGAAATGCTTTGAATAGCAATTACTGTTGCTTTACTGAGCTAGTGAGTAATATGTATGTGTCTGCCTGTCTGGCAGGCCAGCTGTGCATCTGTCTGTATCTCCCTACCTGACCATATAAATGATGTACGTGAGGTCACTTAGTTGGATGGATACAGGGAAAGCACCACCTGCCGTGTCATCTGCTGAGAAGGAAGGACCTGGTGGATGGGGTCACTTTCCACATGGCTGTGAAATCAGCTCATCCAAGTGGCAGCAGCTGCCTTCTGGGTTTCTGACGCTTGGTCACGTGCGAATGTTGTGGATTTCTACTGAGCGCCAGGGTGTGGAGGAACGGGACCCGTGCCTTGTTCCTGCCAGAGTCTGAAACTTCCGGTCCCCTGGGGCCTGAAGCCAAAGCTGGCAGAGTGGAGATGAAGGGCAGCTGTCCCCAGGACTCGAGGACTCGCCCTGCAGAGCTCGCTGCCCGATCGGCATGGGGCCGGCCAGTCAGGGGGATCTCCCAGCACAGGCTAGAGATTCCTGAGGGTGCTGATTGTGTCTCAGGCAGGACAGGCTGAGACCAGGTGACAAGGAGAAGAGCAAGGAGGGAGGAGGAGTGGTGTATAAGGACGGGGACAGCCGGGCAGCAACCGCAGCTCAGGGAGCCCCAGAACCCAGAGTCAAAGCCCAGGCTCCCAGGGGCAGGCTGTAGTGTCCTGGAGTCCAGTCCCGCAGAGAATATGGGCAGCCTGCCAAGTCAGTGACCGTGACCCTCAGACCTTGCCCTGGATCTCTACCAGGGCCTCTGGTGGGTGCCTGTGACCTCTGGGTCTGAGTGTCCAGAGGGGCCAGCCACACCCGGGAAAGGTGCCCTTTGTCCCGGGATTGGGGAGCAGGGGTCTGGGCCCAGGCGCCCAGCCCTCTTGGAGGGCTATGAGGGTCGGCTTGGAACCTGGACCAGGGCCAAGCTGTGGGGGCTGCTGGACCATGAGAGGGGCTGGGTGGGCCTGCTGCTGCCATGGCACAAGAAGGTTCGGTGACGAGGCGTGGCTGTTGGGGGCAGGCAGCGGGATTTCTGAGTAAATAACCTACTCAGTTGTCAGATGCCTGAAATCACTTTTTAGTAAGCAGGATGGAGAGTTAGTTAACAAGTGGGACTCAGGAACTGCCACCATGTGGGTCAGATTCATGTGTCCTCCAGGCCCGAAAGGTGTAAGGGCAAACCCTAGTGAGGGAAGGGGGTGTGGTCACTAGGTCACCCTCTGTGGGGTCAGCCTTAGTGGTTACGGCTGCACGGACCCCCCTTGCTGCACAGTCCCCCATTCGCTGGGTCCCTACTCCCTGCACCCCCTTCACTGCATGGCCTCTGCTCACGTGGCCCCCTGACTTGCTGCACACTTGCCGCTTGGCTGGGTGGCAGCCCCTCTCTGCAGGGCCCTTCTTGCAGAACCGGCTGGAACACCACTGCTTACGGCACTGTCTGAAGCTGGCCGCTCTCCTGCAGGGTCAGCTGTGGCAGTGGCACCGTCACCTCCCTGTGCGTGCTCCTCTGCCTCACCGTGCACAGCACAGGCGGCGAATACACATCTCCCAGCCCAAGCGCCTCCCAGCAGATGTCCGCAAGGCCAAGGGGGCAGCACGGCAGCGTCTGCCAGCCTGGAGCTGACACTCTGAGGCTGGATCCCACGTCCAGCTCTGCCGAGGGCAGGGGCACCTTGGGCGGCTCGCCTCGGGCCTGGGGCCTCAGTTTCCTCTTGTGAGAACTCGGGAAGGACTAGGTGGCGACTCGGCCCCGGCAGGTCTGAATCCCTGTGGCTGTAGCACCTGGGCAGACCTTCTCACCCAGGCTCCTCCGGCCGCCTGAGACCAGCAGAGCCTTTGCCCTGTGCGGAGGGGTTGTCCTGGATGGAGAGATAGCTCACGTCCCCTGGTGTGCCCTTGGGATCTCTAGGGCCCTTCCTCCCCAGCAGTGACCCACACGACTGTGTAAATTTGCCTCCGTTATATTGAGGGATTCTGATACTTCCAGTAGAAATAGATTCTGTTCGCTTCTACTCCGGAGTTTTTGTTTCCTTCTCCAAGGTCGGGTGTTGAGGAGGTAGCATCCCTTGGAGATGCTCCAGCTCCGTGGCAGGGGTGGTAGGTGAGAGCGGCAGCCCAGGGGTCAGGAGGCCTGGGTCCTGGCCTGCTGCTCTGAGCGCTGTCATCTGTGGGGAGGGGACGATGGGCTGCGCCAGGACCATCAAGGGCCTGCCGAGCGCGGGCATTTCAGTCCAGGGGCAAACGGCGTTTAGAGCTGTTCTCAACGTTAATCAGTTTTGCCGAAAACAGAAGACAATAGGTGGATTTTTCCTATTCATATTGCTCTGCTCATTAGCATACACAGCACAAAGGCCAGAGTTGCTGAAGCAAAATCAACAAGTTCTGATTAATTTGCAGAGGTCAACCATGGGATTGTTTGGAAATTTCTAACCAATGACGCTCCCTGACTGAGTCACGTTGTGGAAGGATCCTTAATTGGAAACAGCCTTAGACAGTAGCATGGGCAGCAACAGAGAATGGATGTCAGCGCAAAAACGCCCATAAGGCAAATGCCGGCCAGAAAGAAAATTGGCCTAACGTTAACAGCTGGATCCTGCAGGGGCGGGGCCTCGTGGGTGCGTGCAGTTTGGGGGAGAACAGAGAGGCACGTGGCCAGACTTAGAACATCAGAGACTCATTTCTTTCAGCATCTGTCCTTGTTTCTAACAAGCATTGTCCTTTCCAGGTTGCCCACCACTTGGTCTGGAAACCCTAAAAATCACGGACTTCCAGCTCCACGCCTCCACGGCGAAGCGCTACGGCCTGGGAGCGCATCGGGGGAGACTCAACATCCAGGTACCAGCCTGGGAGGGTTCTGGCTGCATTGCCCATTGCTCAGACATGGCCGTGGTTCCTCGAGCGTGGGCCAAGCTCTGTGCAAAGGATCTAAGATGCGTTAGCCCTGATTCTCACAGTGAGGGAGGGTGTTGCTGAGCAATCCTCGCTTTACGGAGAGAGCGCCGAGACTCAGCGAGGAAGCATCCTCTCCGAAGGTCATAGTAAAGTGAGCCTGGCTATACCTGGGCCCAGGTGGTTCTGCCGCCTCTGCTTCTTGAGCATGTCCCCTCCACATGCCCTCAGTCTGGAAAGGCAGCAGCAGAACGAGGAACGCCTGTGGGCGTGGGTGGGGCAGAGGCATGGCGCAGGAGGCAGTGGCATCTGTCTTCCTGGCCTCCCTGCCAGTGCATCTCCTCTCTGCCACACACACCTCCTCTAGGCTGTACTGAGGCTCCCTCCATCGAGTCCCCCAGGTCAGACCCTTAGTGGCTCCTGGGGTCATGCACATCATGCCTGGCCTTTGTCCCTGAGGCTCCAGGGCCACCATGACCCTGGCCCTTCCTGCTGTCAGGTCTCCCCTCTGTCAGTCCCAAACTCAAGGTCTTGCTCCGGGAAGGTGAGCTCCTCCCCGCACACGACACACCACGCAAATCCCGACTCCAGACTCCCTCCCTCTGCCTGCAGCCCCCTTCCGCCCACCGTGCCCAAGCAACGTCAACCCTGTCTGATCCATGTGTGAGTTTCCCACTGCTGCTGTGACAACTTGTCATGCACTCAGCCTTTTCAACAGCACAGATTTATTCTCTTACGGTCCGGGAGGATAGAAGTCTCAGTGGACTAACCGAGATGTCAGCAGGGCTGTGCTGTTTCTGGAGGTTCCAGGGAGAATCTGTTTCCGTCCCTTTTCCAGCTTCTAGAGACCTGCCCCATTCCTTGCTTGTGGTTCTTTCCTTCTTCAGAGCCAGCAGTGGCAGGTTGAGTCCCCCCATGTCACCAGCTCTCTGGTTCTTTCAATTCCGTCTCCCACTTTTGAGGGTCCTTGAAGTTACATCGGGTAATCTAAGACCATCTCCCTACCTGGAGCAAGTGTAATTCCATCTGCAACATTCATTCCTCTTTGTTGAGTAACCTAATGAAATGTATGCACAGGAAGTGGCCATCTTTGGGGAGGGGTGTTATTCTGTCCCCTGTCCCCGCCTCCTTTTCCTCCTGCCCCGACTCCTGCTGACCCAGCCCTGCTCCACGTGGCGTTTCATCTGTCCTGTCCTGTGTGGTTCTCTAATGGTGCCGTGTTTTAGTTTTCTTCCCCAGCTGCTCTGGAACTGTGTGGCACATGCACCGTCTCTGTCCAGGCAGGGAGGTGGCCCTTCCATCCCAGCCGGGGCTGTCCAGGCTGCACTCAAGGCTTCTGAGTGGCAGAGTGGACCCTCATTGCCCAGCAGTTGCTGCAAATGTGATGGGGCAGCCGCTGTGCTGGGAGCCGGACAAGAGTGGACGAGGCCCCTTCCCAGGGAGTTCATTGGCTCAGGGGGCGTCTGGGCCAAGCTCTGACCCCACACTTTTGCTCTGCCCCCATCCTCTCCAGGAACTGACCACATCAAATAGACTTTCCAACTGCTCAACCTTCACCACTTTTCAGTTCAGAGGAATTCGGGTAGAACATTTCCAGAACTACAATGAAATCCAAAGATTGGTTTATAAATACTCCTTAAAAAAAAAAAAAACTATTAAGGAACATTTGGATGTGTACAACTGGAAATTGCAAAAAATCTCTTGTGTGTTATGAGAGGATGAACACTCTGAACTCTCAAAGTTTGAACAGGAGCTGCCTCCGGCACCCCGGAATGAGCTCCAGTCCTGAGTCAATAACTGTCAGGCTTGAGCAGGGCTGGGTCCACACTGGCCTGTGTGGACCGTTTTGTGTATTAAGTAGGGTGGCTGTCATCCATGCCTTGGATGCTTTCTCTAGACCTCAAGTTATGCTTTAAAAAGAGAACGTGTTTGTGTTAAGGCCCCGTGGAGGTGGGGCCTGGGGCGGTGTTTGTGTCCCTCCAGTTGAGAATTCCAGAGGCAGAGTGACAGGCAGAGTGCGGCCATGAGATGTCGTAGCCAGGCATGCCGAGTTCAAGCCTTGGCCTGGATGTTTGTAGATTTGGGTGGGGCCTTTGGAATCATTATCTCACATCTCTGAGTCTCTGTTGCCTCATCAGAAAAACGAGATTCTTGAATGCTCACAGCGTTCGTTGAGTGGTGGGATTACGTGATTTATAATTTTAAAACATTCACTGGATCATCTCGTTCCTCTGTGGAAAACCTCTCGTAGCTTCCAGTTGCTCTTTGAATAAAATCCCGGCTTGGCCTTAGATAATAGCGGATCTCTTAATTCCTGCGTGGCGCTGTCCCTCTTTGGACGCTCGTTTGCTTATTTCCTTGGGTATTACCTGCCCCCTCCTGGAAGGTGAGCCCCGTGTTAGATGGGCCTTGTCTCTCCTGCGCGCCCGTCCCCTGGTGCCAGAACAGCACCTGCAACAGGGCAGGCGCACAGGGGACGTGCACAGAGCCTGGCTGAAGTGCGGGTGGCGTCACCGACCTGCCTTTGCCGGGCCACGCAGGAGGCTCCTGGGTGGACAGGTGAGTCATCCTGCAGGGAGAAGCCGCTGGGTCATCCTCACTCCTGGTCATCTTTCCGGCCTCCCGTCTCCTTCCCCAGGGAGAAACCAAGCTTCCCTCGAGAACGTGTGTTCCTGCCTTTGGTCAGGGTGAAAATAAGGGAGGACTTGGGAGTCAGATCAGTGCTATTTGTGTTTATGGGGGTATTTTTTCTTCAGTGTCATTAAACATTTACTCTGATGTCCTCTCACAAGGAAATCTCCGTACCTGTTTGTAGAATGTGAAGTTGCTGCTTTAATAGTGAAATCTGGGCCTGCCATGCCCAGCCTCTGGGCTCCTAGGCCTCCTGGGTTACCAGGTGCCCCGCTAGCGAGTGGAGCGTTGTTGCAGCGTGCGCAAGTGGGCTTTGACTCACAGCCCCCCACACGGAAGTCGTGACCAGATCGGGGCCCCCTTTTTCGGGTTCGTACCTTCCAGCCCCAGTGCCACGTGCAGCATGATTCACAGGTGCACAATTAAAGTCAGTGTCCAAAAATACATCTCCCCACACATAGCGGTTTAAAATGCAGCTTAAAAATAACCACATCTGTTTCACATATGAGTATTTTCTAGGCGTGTTGAGTTAATGGGGTTTTGTGATCAAGAAACACCAAAGTGTCAGAATTAGAAACTGTGTTTAATATCTTAGAGCAGGATGTGAGTGGGTTCATCCGGCCTGTCCCTGGCCTGGGGTTCTGCGTCCACTGATGCAGCCGTGGTCAAGACCAGAGGCTCGCAGGCTGGCACGCTCGTCCCGGTGGTCATGCTAACCAGCTGCGTGGCCTTAGACGCGATGCCTGCCTCCTCTGAGGCTCTGTGTCACCATAAGGAAACTGCAGGTCCCACTGTGGGCTGTGCTACCTTCACCGTATTGTGAAGAGCAAAAGGAGTAAACAAAGCATTGTCCTTGGTGATTCTCAAATGCCGTGTCTGAGCCGTCAGAATTCTTTGTTTCAGCAGCCTGCCAATCGCAGATTGTTAGGGAACCATACATGCAGACTCTGTTCCACTTACTGTGTGAATCTTTCTTTAACATGTTATTAAATTTCATGAAATTATTATTGCGTGTAATCATCAGTACACTCGGAGGAATGGCTCTGTTTTGGAGACACGGAAACTGACGTCAGAGGCTAAGTGACCCGCCCTGACCCCGCAGTGGGTGAGTGTGGACCTGAGACTCAAATCCCAGTTTTCTGGGTGCAGATAAACACGGGGCTCCTTCCTGCCGCCTCTGCACCCATGCGACGGCTCTGCTTGGTCAGTGGCTCGTGGCCTCCCCCTGCCTCCCAGCTCAAGGTTTATCCCTCCGACCACTGGCTCGCGCTGCTTAGAAGTGCCTGCTGTGTGCCGGGCACCGAGAGGGCAAAGGTGAAGAGCTCCGTTGATTCCCGGCCTTCAAGATGCTTCGGTCTGTGGCAGAGGGGCCGCGGGAATCGGCCCCCAGCAGAACTGGCACCGTGCTGAGTGCTCTACACGCGTCGTTTCAGTTATTCCTCAACGCGGGAGGCAAGTACTATTATTATTACCTCTGTTTTATGGAAAACAGACACAGGGAGCGTGGACTAACTCCGCTAAGATTTCCCAGGAGAGGTGGATTAGCAATCCAAGCAGCTTTAATATTCAAGTTGTTGCTCCTAACGATGCCATAAAACTGCCTCCCAAGTCACAGGATAGAAGTCCTAGGTACAGCAGCCGGCATGATGACGCCACGCGCGTCTCTCTCTCCTGGCGATGATCTCGCGTTGATGTACTCACCTGGCGCCCTCGCCGGGTGCCGAGCTTCTTGCGGGTAACGTGACTCTTGTTTTTCTGGGTATTCCCTGCACCGTGTCAGCACGGCCTCTCCACATATGTAAGTGCTTAATCGCCCGTTCCGGGAAGTGGCCGCAGTGCCTCAGGGACCTCACCTGCCGTGGAGATGTCTAAACGGCTGGTCTGTTTCACGTGGGTTTTGCTGTTGTGCGTTCGCCCATACGTGGTTGGCAAATACAGAATCGTATCGTTATGACGCAGAAACAGCATCGGTTCACGTGCAGCTGTTGCCGGTCCATTGACGGTGTGTGGGAGGTACAGGTCAGGGCAGGTTCCAGCACCTGGCTGCACAGGGCACTGGCACAGGGGGCGCAGAAGCTATGTGGCCCTCCTCCCTCCTGTCCCTCTGGGCTCCGCGTGGCCATGGGCTGTTTCATTGCCAAGTTCCCTTTCCCGTCGTGCCCCGGCCCCCACGACTCAGGCGTCCATCCCCTTCCATTATCTGCCTTCACTGTTTTTTCTTTTTAAGTCAAATCCTATAATTACAGCTGTATTTTAAAATTACTTTTTAGCAATTCAACATGTCTTCTTAACTGTGCTAATGTCTTTTCTTTAGAATTAATTTTTTTTTTTTTTAGTCTTCTGATTACAGAGCTGCTTAGATTTTGAATGGTCTGGCTGGAACCCTGTTTTCCTAGTGAATTCGGTTTTTGTAGTGCAAGATTTTGCAGACTGTGAGCTTTTACTGGAATGTATTTGCCACGTTTTGGCAGAAACACCTGTCTCTTTTTTCCTCATTTTAAGCAGATGACTTTGAAAGAATCCTTATAACCCATAGCTTCCCCCTTTTTCCCCAAGTAGAATCTTACTTACATTAATTTAGTAATACAAGGTTAGATCAAGAAGAAACCAATGTTTATGTTTCATTAGCTCATTGGGACAGGATAGATTTTCTGAGAATTCCGAGAAGAAATCCGGTTCAGGAGGACCGCACAAGTCTGGCCTCTCGCCTACGACTTTTCTTCTTGTGTGCCAGGATCCTGTTACACCCACTCACCTGCGATCTCATTGAGAAACAATCACTGGTTTCTTGAGCTCCAGGAGCAGCTGCAGACAGACTGGAAATTAACATTCTGGGTCTCAAAAAAAACATGTTGACAATGACCTCCAAAACCACCTCAGATCTTTTCCCTGTGGTCAGTCTCAGGGGGTAACCTTGTATCCGGGGGGTTCGTCTCACACAGCTCATTACCTGTCCTGTCCTATCCTGAAGAATCCTTCGAGGACCCTAGGCCATTTTCTGTGGCTCATAAACTAAGAAACGGGGGTTCAGGGACAGCACTTCCCCCTAAGGGACTTATCCCACCGCTGCTATTACGTCGGATGCTTCCTTAGCGGGAAAGCCTTGAGAAGATGGCAGCAGCAATTGCCACTTCACAGGGCTGGGTTTCAACCTCGTTCTTGAGACTTTAAAATTAGGGTAAGTCAGGGCCCTACGTGTGAGCAGAAGAAATGAAATACTGAGATTGTGTGGCCGGGACTCAGGGCAGCACCACGATTTCTGCCAGTAATTGGGGATGTAAGAAAGTTTACGCTCAGATCAGAGCTTGGAAGAAAGAGCTGACATTTTGAGGTCACCAGAGAAAACATGGTGCCCTGCCTTCACACCTCCGGATGTCTTCGTGATGATCTGTCACGGTCATTTGACACCCACGTCTTGCGCCGAGACTGTTAGAAATGACTCAGAGTTTGGCCGCTTAGAGAAGCTCGAGTCCTGTGGCTGTTTCGTGCGGAAATGTCTGGTCATCGTCTCGGTGTCTGTCAGAGCCGTTGCCCCAGCGCCACCGGCGGGAAGCACAGCTTCGCTCTTCACTCACTCCTTTAAGGGAACTCTGCGGAGCACCCAGAGGCTGACATTAGGATCTAGCTCCAGCGTTCTCAGCATCTTTTCCCCTGAAACAGGGGGTGAGCCTTGGAGGCGGCCGCTGCCCGTGGCTTCATGCATGCCCCCCAGAACACTGAACCTGCTATTAACAGTTACCCCGATGTCACAGCTCGTGCGCCTGGGCACATCCCACACGTCGGTCACCTTCTACCTTTTGGCCCCGATGCGTCTGGGGCCTCACCTTGCCCAAACACAGAGCCCACATTTCTCCCGGCGGGAAGTGTGTGGACCACCTCGGGCAGCAGCGTTGTCTCAGCTTCACCCTGTGCTCAGCCCACACCTGCCTGCTGCTGGACTCTGACTCGAGTCTTTGATCCGACAGCCTATTTGTTCCTTCGGACCTTCCCGATTCTCTGAGAGCTCAGCTTTCAGTTTTTTTTTCTGGTTGCACAAAACCTTGCTATGACTCAAGAATTCCTTCTTGGGGGCTATATAAGTACTAGGTGCTGCGAAGACAAAAATAATCACAGTAGAAATAGTTTCCAAGGCAAGGAATGTCATGTTTGTCCTGATAAAGGGATTTTGTTCTGCATCTGGCTTCAAACGCCCAGTCTGGGAGACAGTGTTTGGAGGCCGAGATGCTGGAATTTGGGGTATTTGGACTTTTATGGGAATAACAGGACCAAATATTTTAAATTATGGCTCTCTTGGAAAAATCAAAGTGAGTATTTACCATAATGACGAGAATGCATCGTGCTCATTTCTCGAGAGGCTTACGTCATAAACACACGAGCTGGTAGAGGGACAACGCAGCCACAACGAAAGGGAGCCCCAAGGTCACCAAACCTCCTTGGCCCGTGAATCACGGATTGTTAGTGAACCGCAGATGCAGATTCTGTTCCACTTGCTCTTGAATTTTTCTTTAACATGTTATTAAATTTCATAAAATTATTATTGCATGTAATCATCAGTATACTCAGAGGAATAGCTCTGTTTTGGAGATAAGAGAACTGATGTCAGAGGCTAAGTGACCTGCCCTGACCCCGCAGTGAGTGAGTGCAGACCTGAGACTCAAATCCCAGTTTTCTGGCTGCAGATAAATGCAGGGCTCCTTCCCGCCACCTCTGTACCCACGCGACGGCTCTGCTTGGTCAGTGGCTTGTAGCCTCCCCCTGCCTCCCAGCTTGTGCCTTATCTCTCTGACCACTGGCTTGCGCCGCCCCTGGGACCTCCTGGGCCCACATCTGGGCAGGCCCAGAGAAGTCTGAGGGACATCAGCAGCCACAGCCCAGAGCCTGTGTGTCCACGCCATGGTCGTCACGCCCTGTGCCTTCTGGAGTAATGCCTCGTGGCGGTGGACCTTCTGGTTGCCTGCCTAGCGCTAAGTGACTAACGAGTGGGTAGAGACAGCACAGATCTTCTGGACAAAGGGAGGATTCGCGTCCTAGCAAGGGGGCAGCATGGCAGGAGAGAGTTCATCACCCTAACTCACAATGACATGGAATTTAAAACTTATGAATTATTTATTTCTCGAATTTCCCATTTAATATTTTCAGACCTTAGTTGACCACAGGTGACTGAAACCATGGAAAGTTAAACTTAAGATAATAGAGACCCACTGTATCTACTAAAGCTGAGCATTCTCATATGCACTGCCCTAACAATTCACTCTTATGCCTAAAGAGAGATGTGTTCACATGTACATGAGAACACGTGTACAGGTATGTTCATAGCAGCATTATTTATAGCCCCCAAGTGGAAACAATCCACATGTCCATCGACAGTACGATAGACAAGTCACTGCATGTGCAAATAACGAAATACTATACAGCAATGAAAAGGAGTAATTCCCATCCATGCGATTGCATGGATGAACCTCCCAGGTGTGATATTGAGCTAAAGAAGCTGGACACAAAAGAGTAGTTACGGTAAGTTTCATTTATGTGAAATTTAAAATCAGGAATACTGATCGAGGGAGATAGAAGTCAGAACAGTGGTTGTCGTTGGGGGAAGGCAGTGTCCGCCAGAGCTGGGGAGGCTTCTGGCTTGCTGGGCGTGTTCCGCACCTTGGTCTGGGTGTGGTTATGTCGGTCATGCACTTTGTAAAAATCTATTGAACTGCACGCTTAGGATTCCTGAGCTTTTCTCTGCATTTTGAAATTCAATGAAAAGTTTATGAAAAAACTGGTAAGTCAGAGAGGTATATTTGATTTAGACTTTTAAAAGAAGAATAGGAGAATAATTGAAATTTGGTGATGATGGGGAAGGAGGAGAAGTAGCAGGAAGCAGAAATAACGATGTCATCACTGCCATGGTTGGGGGGGATAGGTACCTTCTAAGAAAATACAGAATTAAGTATGTTACATAAAGGCATAGTTACTAAATCAACCACGAACACAAAGATAAGAGATTTAAAATTTTCAGAGGAAATATGCACTGAAAGCAAAGAAAACAGGTCAATAGATAAAGATGAAACAAAAGGCAAAGCGGCAATAATAGAATAGCTAAGAAAAGTTGGTGACTCATTCAGACAAAGAACATCTGTCACTGGCTAAATGGACCGAACTCACCTATTAATAGAAGAAAACTTAGATCGTATCATAAAGGGAATTAGTATCCCAGTCGTAGCAGGTACACAGCAAACAGAGTGACTGGTGCTTGTGCCGCAGTGGCTCCTGTGTATTGAGTGTTTATTCTGTGCCAGGCACTATAGAAAACACGCGTGACCTGTGTAACCATGGCAACAGTTGTATCACGAGGAATTATTTCTATCCCCATTTTACAGACTGAGCGACCTAACTGGAGGTGTTCAAATAATGAGCTGTAGAGCCAGGACTTGAAATTAGACTGCACAGGGCTCCAGACCCCAGTGTGTGCTGCACGGCCACGCTGGCATGGGAGGGGCACACTCACCGTCTTTCTGAGGGTTGCTGATACGTGAATCAATAGTTGTTTATTTTCATAATTAAACTTATTCCACAGACACACAATTTTAACAGCCAAAATGTTTCCCAGAGCTTAGTTGAATTGAATTAGAATGTTGATGTGAAAACATTCTTTAGTTTCTTTTTCAATGACTGTATTTCTTTCCTCATCTTTTAAATAATTAATAAATGGCTTATGGTGCACCCAATAGATTTTACTTTTAAATGTTTTCAGTTTCAAACTTTAGATGTTTACTGGTTTCCTTGGCCAATGCAAGGAAGTAGTTAAGAAATTGGTTTTGGGTTTTTAAAATGGCTTAACAATGAGTATTTCTTTGTAACCTACTTTACTGATGATGAAGGTCTGAATTGAGACAAAGTGCTTTGCTAATTTGTAGAAGGATCAACTGATTTGCACCTGGGAAGTTTTATGGGTTTATCAAAGATTTATCATGCATGTTTGTGGAAAGTAGACATTCAGACCACATTTTGGCCATTTTGTGGCAAATTACTTGACTATACTAGTCAGATGTCACATGTAACATTTTTAGGTGAGTCACCCCTCCCAAAAGGTGGTAATTTGTTGGTAACCTATAAAGTTTCAGCCATGGCTTCTGAGATTTTTTTTTCTCCAAAATATTTTAAAATAGCTATCACTTTATTCTGCTTCTGTGCAAATAGCCCTGGGCTACATCCGTAGAGTAGCAACTTTAAGTCAGTTATCCTGGAATTGCTATAGTTACGTTCACTTGGATATGACTTTTTAATTGGCCTCCAGATGTCTCTGTGTAGAGGCAGCCCGTGATCATGAAATATGTTCAGTGCGGATCAATGACTTCACTAGAGCAGAATGATGTTGAGATTCACCGTTTTCTCCGTCTACCGTAAAGCACTTTGCATAATCGTGCCTGGCCCCCAGTAAATGCTCTGTAGATACCTGGAAAATGAAAGGGTAGAAAGTAGGCTTTACATCAGTCACCCTCTCTAGCTATACACCCCTTTCCTTCTGTTTTTTAAAATTAAAATGTATTTTAGTCTGTTTTTTAAGCAAGTGAAAGTATTAAAAAGATTATAACAAAAAAGCAGTGATCTCCTGTCAAATACGTTCCACATCCCATCGCCCCTGGCTGCCCTCAAATGCTGTGTGGATGGGGCAGCTACTTTAACCTCTTTTCAAGAATTTAAATCTTCATTTCTAAATAATATGCACTTACTGATATGTATTGTTTTACAGATTTTTGGCTTTATTTTTTAGATTCTTATTATGGAAGATGAAGCTATCAGCTCATTTCTTTCACCCCTTTTCCCCTCTTCAATCTTTCCAATAAAATTATATTTCAATTTTTGGGTAAATCTATATTCAAGTTTTCATTATGATGACTGTGTAAATGTTGTTTCCTACTGAGCCAAGAAATACTCATTCCATGTCATTATTTGACACCGTTTGGTTTTCCTAGACCTGCTTAGATTTTTAAGAACATCTTCTCCTATAATAGTTACAGGTCTGTAAAAAACCCTTCAATATAATTGTTACGAGGCCAAGCCTGTTCGGTGATTTCTAGTCCGCTTTGTTTTTTATGTTTCTGTTGGACGTCCCTTCCAGAGCCCTGTGACCTGCGAGTTCTGACTGGGCTGCTCCCTGGGTCTCTTGCGTGACTCCTATCTCGGGACTTCTTCACCCGCATTCTGAGAATCCTCTCCTTGGTTGGAACCCTTGATTTCTGGATTCAGTGTATTCCTTTTTTTGGTGTTCTGCCTCATTTTTGGGGAGTGCATCCTTTGGTAGCTTCGTGGAAATGGTGCATAAGAAATAAATTTTTTCAATATCTGTCAATCTAAAAATATCTTTATTTTACCATCACGATTGGTAGTTTGTTTGAAGGTAAAATTCTAGGATGAAAATCTTTTCCTTTGGAATTTTGAAGGTACTCTCCTGGCATTCTTCTGGCTTCAGGTGCTGCTAGTGAGAATTCTGGTTCCATTTTCGTTCCTTTCTTTGTTTTTCTGTATTTGTTTCCTCTTTGGAAGCTTTCAGGGCTTCTCTTTATTTCTGATGTTTGGAAGTTTCACAATGATATGCCTTAGATGTAGGTCTTAGTTTATTCCTAAGAACTAGATTCATAGTGTTTTGGAGACATAAGCCTTTCAGATCTGTGAGATTATCTTATAGCTTTTATTTGTTGATTTATTTCCCCCTAAAGTTCTTTTGGATTTCTTCTTCTGCTTTTCTTATTTTTCTTCTATTGCCTATTTTATATATTGTTTTACTTTTTGTGAGATTTCTTTGTTTTGTCTTTCTAGCCTTTCCATTGACTTTTAAAATTTTTCAGCATTTACATTCCTGGTTTCTAAGAGCTCTTCCTTGTTTAATACTTTTTCCTTTTGTAGAATATCCTGTTCTTGTTTCATGAAAGCAAGGTCTTCTTTCTAGGGATATTAATTATAGTTTTTTGAGCTTTTTCTATTCTCTGTTACATTTTATGTTCATTTTCTCGTGTTTGTTGCAAGCCTGGCTGCATGGTGTTCCCCCGCTGTGGGGGAGGGGAGCTGAGGCAGCTGTCCCTGCATCATGCTGCCACCCGCCCCCTGAGGTCCCTGTTTTTACACATCATAGCACACCTTCCCTACCCTGTCCCTGGTGTCCCCCAACCCAGAGCCTCTACAATGTGCTTTTTTTAATAGAAAAATTTCAGGCCCTCTGTGGAGTCAGGGTGGGGATGTGGGGATCTAATTTTTTTTTTTAGTACACATTTTGAAGCAATTCTCTGTTTCAGTCCTGCCTTCCCCTCCCCTTCCACGAGGTCTTGGAACCAGGTTCAGAGCTTTTCTGAAGTCCTTTGTGGCTGGCTTCTCAGTGCTGTGCCGTTTTGACGTTTACACTTCCTTTTCCCACCGAGTCATTCAGGGTTCCTCCGTCTGATTTCTGTCTTCATATATTGTACGTTGGGGATTATAAATGTTTTATAGTTTTATCAGAGATTGAAGTTGTATTTCTGCATCTCGTTTTATTTGTTTGGGGAGGATTTTTGAGTGAAGAACACAGAAAAACTAATATGTTTATGCCATCACCTTGAAAGAGAAAAATCCTATTAGATTGATCTTGGATAGTACCAGGTTTTCTCTTTGTTATGGATTTAATAATTCCCACGCTTATCTGAAGCCAAATCGAGTCTGTTAGGTGCACTGGTATGTTTTTTAAGGTAAAAAATGATGCATAAAATTTAATTACCTTCAGAAAATTATATTAATTCTCACTTTATTTGGTGCTGTAGTAGAAAGAATTATTCTACGTTAGTGGTATTTTCAAGACTAGGTTATCCTTTCAGGAATCAAACTTCATTTCACCAACTTTTAATTGAAATTTCTCCAGAATTTATCAAATATTTCCCTACATTATTAAGCAGAAAGAGATGAATGTACTCTTTTATTGGTTTCTCAGAGGCACATACAAATATCATTTATTGCACTGGGGTATAATTTGGTGACATCTCTGGGACTGGTACCTCCTCTTCCACTGAATTCTTCCAGACACTTAGTTTTTAAGTTCACAGTTGATTTTTCAGAGATGGCTGTCATTTCCCTGTGAGTCATCTTCAGGAAGGGCTGTCCATTCCCCTGACACTGTCCTGCCTTTAATTGTCTAGTGTGCTCAGAAAGAGCTGAGATTAGAGCAGAAGCAAAATATCCAGGCTGGCAAACCCAGGAGCCTTAAATGTAATTCCAAATCCTGGTCAGTAGACTTTGGTGGACAGTTTCCTGCAGGTTTCCATGATTCTATTAGGCAAACATCTCAGGCTATGTGGCTGTTCTCTTCTCGTCTCCTTAGCTGTAGACCTTGGCACTGTTGACGTTTTGAGTCGGGCAGTTCTTCATTGCGGGCTGTCTTGTGCGCTGTAGGGTGTCTAACAGGATCCCTGGCCTCTGCCCACCAGATACTGGGAGCACACCCGCCCCGAGTTGTGGTGGTCAAAACGGCTTCCGACATTGCCAAATGTCCCCTGGAGGGGCATCACGGACTCCTGTTGGGAACTTTAAATTGTGGGCCGCCACTGTCCTCAGATTTTGTAACCCTGTTCTGGATATGTGACGTTGTAGAAGATGTGACACAATGAACTGCAATAGTACCATAATTCTCTAGTGTTTTGTAAAACTCGAAATAATTCATAAAGCACCCATATTTTCACATTTTGCCAGTGCTAATCACATACTCATCATTTTAAATACTCTGATAACTAACATTTACGGAGTGCTCGTTTTTATGTACCAGGCCCTGTTATAAGCACTGCGAACACTCTGAGTGAGAAATTGTCCTTGTCCCCATGTTAACAGATGGGGAAACCGAGGCACAGAGCACTTAGGCAAATTGCCCGAGTTTATGGTGTGTCAGTGGCCCCGATGTCTCACCCTGGCAGTGGGACATCAGAGCACACACTCTTCACCAACACAGTATGGTGGTTGATTTCAAGATGACAAGAACAAGACGCAGGTGCCACGTATAGGCTTCAGTCCTCCTGCCCACTCTGAGCTCCAAGAGGACGAGGCTGCACGTGTTTCCACAGCTGTCTTCCTATTGTCTAGGCCAGTATTTGACATACACTCAAGGTACAGTGAGAGTTCACTGTGCAAATGCATCAGACTATTCTAAACCCCAGTCTCCTGGGCTGTTTACAAGAAAAGGGGAACCACCACAAAATATAAATGCATGTTCTGGTTTCTTGAAAAGATGAGTTGTGATATTGTAGGTCACTAATGTGTTGCTAACCTCTGTCATTAGGAGGATAACTGCCAACAAATACAGAAAGGGCGTGATTGGGTAACTACAGCCTTCCAGCTGCTAGCGTGACCTCCTTGACTGCAGAGTGGGACACTGAGATGTTACGCTTAATAGAGAGGCGCCATCACTTCTTTAGAATTAGACTGTAACTAAACACCCCAAAGCACTGGTAACACACACTTGCAAAACCGAGCCTTTCTTCGATAATTCTGGAAGGCAGAGCCATGCAGCACCTCCAGGTCCTCATTACAGACACTCGTGCCATTGAGACACTTATGTGCTGGTTAATCAAGAGCTTGGGTTTTGGAGGTATTGACTAATAGCTCTTTAAATTCACCTTCATTTGAGATGGTAGCACTTTAGAAGGCTGTGATACATTAGTATTCTACCATTTGCCCTCAAAGTTCCTTCAAGATTATCTCAGGAGTGGATCGGGAGGGCACAGACAAGGGTTTGGTCCTGACGCAAGGCTTACGTTAGCTGGTGCAGTGGTGGATAGAGTTTGTTAGTGGAACCCTTGGCCAGGTCATGTGTCTGTTATAGCTGGACTCTTAAATTCACATTTCTCTTGCCCGTTAAAAGTAATATTGTTCCTAGAATTTGGGCTGAAAAGTGCTTAGAGGTAGGAAAAACGGGCTGGCTTCATTTTTAACATTCAGACTTTTTCTCATCTGATCATGTCCTTGTGAAATAGCCATGGAAAAACTGGGTAAGTGCAGAAAGGGTCTTAGTAAACCAGGATGCTTCACTTGGTTCAAATGTCCTTTTTATTGGCAGGGGCGAGGCACAGTCAGGCAATTCACTCTTGAAATGGTGATGATACAGGGAAAATTCCAGAGCAGAAACTTTACCCTGGAAATTCAGATCAGAAGAACTTTGGGGATGGGCACAGTGGTACGTGCGTTTAGTCCCAGATACTTGGAAGACTGAGGCAGAGGATCGCTTGGACCAGGGGTTCGAGGCTGTAGTGTGCTATGATCACATCTGTTAACAGCCACTGTAGTGTAGTCTGGGCAACAGAGTGAGACCCAGTCTCTTTACAAACAAAAAAGAATTTTTGGTAGTAATAGTAACTGACGCTGAATACATCAAATTACTTAACCACTCCCAAACAAATGTTTGCTAGATAAACGCACCTTCGACACCCAGCTCACATGTCACCCTGGTCGTGCCAAGATTGAGATGGTTGTGCTGTCCTTAAACGCTCCCTCAGCAACATGCTCGTATTCCTAACACGGCACGTGCCGCTCCGTGTTCTAATCCACTTGTTTCTCTGTCTTTCTTCCTGCCCGGGTGGCGAGGTTCTGGGACGGAGCTGCTCACCTTCGCAGCCCCAGCACCTGGCGCGTGGGCTGGTATGTGGGAGATGCTTCGTATGTGTTAGGCGCGTGAGTAATAGGAGAGCTCATTGAATTTCATCTTTCGCATGGGCAAAAAGAGGACATAACATATGGAAATATTTCCAACTTGTTAATACTAAGCGACTCCCTTTTATGATTTAGAATAAGGACTTTGGGCGCAACTAGTTTTTCTCTACCACCTTCCTCATTTTCTTCTCCTATCACCCTTCCTTCCTCTCCATCTCAGGAAAAGGTGTGTCTTCATTTTCTTCAGTTCAGAGTCCTTCTGAAGAACCCCCTCTCTTTCTTCGCAGGCGGGGATTAACGAGAACGATTTCTACGACGGGGCGTGGTGCGCGGGGAGGAACGACCTCCACCAGTGGATCGAGGTGGACGCCAGGCGCCTGACCAGGTTCACGGGCGTCATCACCCAAGGAAGGAACTCGCTCTGGCTGTGAGTGTGCCCGGACCTGTGCAGTCTGGGCTCTGTGTCTCGGGTCTAGCGTTCGAGGGTCTGGGCAGACAGGGGAGTCACCGAGAGGTGGCTGGTGACGGGCAGTAGAAGGGAAGAACATTGGAATGGGGGGGGGGGAGCTGGGCGGGCTGATGACACAGGTCCCCTGGGAAGGTGCGTCTCTCAGGACCACACCTTCTCCTGTACAGGAATGGAGAGAGGGACCGCCGGGCAGGTAAGGCGGAGCAGACAGAAGCACAGTCAGAGCTGTGCAGTCTAGGCAGGTGGCTGCCACCTCGGATGCCTGGTGAGGTGTTGGCGTGCCGACTGGTGGACGGAACACGGCCGAGGTGGGACTTCTGGACACGCGTGAGCACACGGTCCTGGGGTGGAGGGCACGCACCGTCTAGACTCTGGGAAGAAGAGCTGGAGGCCCGGGCAGGTTCCCCAGCGAAGGAGCGCCAGAGAAACAGAAGGGAAGGATGGCACAGTGTGGGGCTGAGGGTGAGAGGGAGCCCATTCCTCAGAAAGACGCTTGGGCTCAGAGCTGGACCAGTGACAGGTGTGACCTGATGGTAATCCCAAGAGAGGTGGGCTGTGGCCCCTGAAAACCCCGTCTTATGGTCTATGCATGCGGCGGAATAGATCGTTCAACCTTACAGAGGAAGGAAATGCCCACACGTGCTACACATGGATGAACCTTGAGGACACTTTGCCAAGTGCAGTAAGCCAGTCACAAAAGGACAAAGACGATTCCACTTACATGGGGACCTAGAGTAGTCAGATTCATAGGGACAGAAGTAGAATGGTGGTTGCGGGGGCTGCGGGAGGGGGAAGCGGGAGTTACTGTTTAACGGGGACAGAGGTTCAGCATGAGATGACGCAAAGTCCTGGAGACGGATGGTGGTGATGGTTACACAACCATGAGAACTTACCTAATGCCACAAAGCTGTACATGGAAAAATGGTTAAAATGATACATTTTATGTTATGTATATTTTACAATAAACAAAAAATTCAATAAACGCTTATGATATAAAAAACACCCTGTCGACCTCAGCTCAGGGCAGGTTGTAGAGACAGAGATGGTGCTGCCTCCGTCGGGCTGGTCATGCGGCTCCAGCCGTGTGGACAGTGGGCACCAGGGACTGGGGTTCACGGGGTGGGGGCAGAGGGCGGGGCGGGCCAGGGCCAGCAGGACTGCAGGGGCCGTCTGAATTTTACACTGAGAAGCGAAGATCTCCAATGCCCCACACTTGAACGTTAGAAACCAGTCTCGGTCCCTGTGAGCTGAGAGCCCTCCCGCTGGCGGCCGCGCGGCTCACACGTCCGCGCTGCACTCTCAATCCCGTTCTGGCATCTTCCAATATTACTAATTACCTGTTGGCAATCACGTAAAATCAGACCGTAATTTGCTGACTAGATTAACGTTAATTTCCGGAAAGGTCAACATTAATAAATAAACTGGGTTAAGAGAGATGAACCTGGCATCTGTGCATGCATTTAGTCTGCCCACCTGTCTGTCATTGTCCCTGCAAAGGGACACTGTGTCTTACATAATGGCAGTTGTCAGCCAGTGACTCATTGTATGTTTTCCTCTGAATTTTTTTATTGTAAAGACAACATTATAACATCTAGCAACATTTTAAAACATAACCCATGATTTCCTGGTCCTTAGGCCAACAGAATTATTTTTCCACATTGCAGTCATATTACATATCCAATTATGTTGTTTTAAACTTAAAGACACATCAGTAACGTTTTTCATGCTCTTACTCGGGCTTCCTAATGCTCATTTTTAACAGCCTACAATTCACTCAGCCATGCCTCCATCACCATCCTCATTTTCTGTTGTCACATATGATATTACAAGAAAGCATTTTTATGCTTTTTTCTTCATTTGAATTATTTTCTTCAAATAAATTTCCAGAGCTAGGATAATTTGTGCATTTTGACAACATTTTGTTATGTATTTGTGCTATTTCGTACACCGCATTTTATTCACTTTGCTTTTCAGTGGCATTTTTGTATGTGTTCACATGTGCTGAGTTTTGCTCTGTGGTATGCGTTTTGCTCTCATCAGTGGTTTATTACCATGACCAGTGTTTTCGCTGTTTATTTTCTGAAAGGCAAGAATTTTGGGGGAAAATGTTGGATTGCTCAAGAAAAATGGAAACTTAAGTGGTCTGAGACAGTCTGTAGGGATGAGACACAGGGATTTTTGCCTTAATGCTTGGACATTAACCTGTCTGACCGCTGTCATTCGAGATCCAGTGCTCGGGTTGTTATTGGATTAGAAAATAAGAGCAAGGTGGGTATAACGCTCATATTCCATTTCACCTAGAAACACAAGGGAGTCAGAAACTGCAGCAGAACAATATCTTTCCTTAGCTTGGCTGGGACAGGAACGTCTAAGTGGGAAGGCAAGGGATAGAATTACTTTTAGGAGTCGATTTTTTAAATGTCTAAATGTATTTCAAGTCAGATTATTCTTCAGGGACAGTGAAGAAAAATCTGATGAGTTTGGGTTTGTCTTACCTCCTCGAATAGTACCCTCGCCCCAGGACTGAAGAGGAAACGGGACTAGGGCACGTGTTGGTATCTGAGCCCTTTTCTCTCGAGGCCGGGCTGATGCTGGAGGTGGTGGGTTCTATTCCACCGTGACCAGAAGCAGGTCAGCCACAGCTGTCATTGAACACTAATGGTAAAGATGACAGCAGTTGTCCTTTCCATCCCCCACGACCCCTTGTCCTTGCACCGTTCCCAGCACAGGCGACGGTGGTACCATCTGTGATATTTCCATTCATTGGCTCTGTATTTCCTCCCACTTGTCAGTGAGTTTCTTGATGGTAGAGACCATGTCCTGACAGTGTCTCCCAAGGGCCTAGTTCTGGGCATCTATTAGATGCTCAAGAAACGACTCTCTAGTGAATGGACATCACTATGAAGCAAAAAGTTAACGGAAGTTCCTCCACACGGAATGGTAATGAGTTAACTAATCTATGACTAGGTGACTGAGTGGGCTTAAAATGTAAGGGAGGAGCATGGAGGGGCTCTAGGTGAGAAGGTGGGGAGGTCACAGAGACTTCTAGAGCTGGACGATGGCTCAGAGAACAGTTTTGGCTTTCGAATCACGACAGGGCTCTTGGCTCTAGTTGATTATGGGATTTCCCTTCTCTGAACCTCAGTTCTCTGTTCTCTAAACTGGGGTGATTGTTCTCTATCTCATAAAGATGTGGTGAGGGTTAAATGAAATTAAAATGTTTTAAAATTAGCCAGCACATAATAAATGCTCAATAAACACTTCCCTCCACACCTCTTTAGGTTTATCTAGAACAGTGGTTTTCAAGCTTTATTTTTAGCTACAGATTCTTCTCTCAAAATCTTTCTTGGAAACATTTAGAAACGTAGACAGGCGAGGCTGCTCCCTGTGAATCCAGAGGTAGGGGGAGAGTTGCCTGCTTGGGCCTCTCCCCTTGAACACTCCTGGAGGACAGATTCATGGACGTGTCTCTGTGTAGAAGCTTAATACACAGCTCGAGGGTGCGTCTGTGCAGGTTACAATCCTGCCCACTGCCCACATCCCCTCTGCTGCTTCCCAAATCCTGCAGGGTCGCAGGTAGTTGTGGAAGTCAAACCAAGACAAGCAATGGCAGAGCTGGAATTCGAGTTTGATTTTTCTAGTTAAGTGTGTAGAACGTACCCTAATCTCAACGAGTGTTGCATTTTGTTTGGTTAATGTGTTGGAAATGGAAAGAGAAGGGGTTGGCGGCCCCTTAGAGTTTGCCAAATGGATGTTGCTGTTTAGAAGGGCTTCTGTGTGGTTGTTGAAATACAGAAGGACTTTCCTAATAGTTGGAGTTACAATATGTATTTAAGGATACTGTTAATGCTTTTCATTCATGGGACTTCTGTAGTCAATAATTTCGAAATGAACATCCATAATGTTATTTGTTCCTGACGTTCTCTGTATGTTTATTAATTCATTCATTTGACAGTTATTGAGCACTCAGTACCAAACTAGGGATATAAAGAGGGAGCGAGAAGTGGACCTGCTACAGGGAGCTTTTCAGCCTGGTGCAAGAATCCAATACTTTCCTGGGTCTATGAGAACCCGCAGAGCACATGCCGACCTGAGATGGAGACAGGGACGTGCCGTGGGACCTGTGATACAGGAGCAAGGTGCAGCCAGGACACAAGGCTGCTGAGTTCGTAATCGAGTGGATGATAAAGTCTGCAATTCCAGTCTTAATAATTTCCGAAATAATTCATGCCATTTGAAAGTAATAAAATGTAATTGTTTTAATGGTATTGAATAATTTATACTTTTCAGAATGATAAATATCCTTCCCCACTGCATTGCAATTTACTGACATGTTAGTATACTAATAAAAACCAATTTTTTATTTCCCTAATGGCAGAAAGTATATTAGACATATGGTTGTTACAATTATAGCCAATGTGATGACTGAAAAGTTAATTATTTTGCTTGAGGTGAAGAGATGCCTCTAATGACTTGGAAGAAATACGGGCAATTTAAAATAATCAAATGTTTTTAATATTTGCTGTTTAATAGACAAAACAATTCTCCTTATCTCTTGAGAGTCTGTAAATTTGTCGTTAAAGTGAGGCAGCAGCTGGACTGGTGTTTTTGCAGGGCAGGGGTGAGGAAGGCTGACTGGCGGCTGAGTTTGCAGAAGGTAGCGGGGCTGATTAGAGGAAGACGAATCGGGCTTCTGCCCCGCGCCAGGCTCTGTGCCGAGGACACGAGGCTGACAGGCTCCCCCGAGCCCTCAGTCGCTCGCTTTCTGTTTGACAGTGGAAAGTCTCGGGGATTTCCAGTGTCGCCTTCTCTTCTGAGAATTCTGGTGCGAAGGAAAGGAGTGGGCAGTGTTCCAAAGTCAGCAGGACAGGAGAGGCAAATTGCCTTCCTTGCTTCTCAGGAAGACAGAGTGTTCCCAGCCTGGAGGGAGGACCCAGTTGAGGGGACGGTGAGTCGGGTGGGGGTGCAGCAGGGACAGGTCCCTGAGGGGCTGGTGCTGGTGGGGGGGCCCACCCTGCAAAGGAGGGTCTCCTGGTTCCCCGAGGTAGTCAGGGCGGCGAGCACGTCCTGAGGTAGGTCCTTCAGAGGGTCACGCATCTCGGTGGAGCAGGCAGGGCCCCTGCAGCGCGGGGCGTGGCAGGTTCAGGGATTGGACACTTACAGAGTGTGAGATCCACGCCGAGCAAAAGGACAGGGAGGCTCTTCCTCCAGCTGCAGAGAGGCCTCAGCGCATGCCATTGTCATTGTCCCGTCAGGCACTCTTGGCGATGTGTCCACCAGGGGGTGGCAGAGTTGGTGGCGGCTGCAGTGGGAGGAGGTCAGGGACACGGGCATCTCGGTGCTGGTAGGATGCAGACCGCGTTAGGGGTGCAGGGCTGTGAGGCTGGGCTCCAGGGCTGGTCCCCTGGAGGGGCAGGGCAGGTTCCAGAGCCCCTGGGGGAGAAGAGGCTTCGGAAGTGATGGAGGCTTGGCCAGGAAGGAGGGCAGTGGCCTGTCTGAGGACTCCATGGGGCAGTGGGGCTGATGACTGGGGTCAGGGTGCCAGGTGCCGAGGTGGCGCCAGGGGAAGATGCCCCGGAATCTTCATGGCACCCCTGGTGGGAGCCCCTCCCAGACAGGCTATAGTATGGTTCAAAGGAGGGAGGGGATCGGGGACAGCTGAGGTGACAGAAGGGTCTGCAGCAGAAGGAGAAATGAAGGACAGTATAGACACAGCTAGAGGACGCAGGGCCAGGACAGGGGATGGAACCTTCCCAAACGCCTTCCCTGGCCGAGGTTCCCATCCCTGCGGTAGGGAGTGTTCAAGGGGTACCTCCCTTTCTCCTCCGCTGCATCTGGCTCTCTGCTCCCCTGGGGACCTGTCCTGGCCTCTGCTGTCCTCTCCTGTCCCCGGGTGGGTCTGGGCCAAGGCGCAGAGGGAAGGGGCGCCGGGCCAGGCCAGGAGATCAGGAGCCAGAGCGCAAAGGGAGGCCGCCTGGCGCTTCACGCAGCGTAAATCATTCGCTCGTCTTCTTGGGAGAGAAGGTGTGTTTTCAGAGCATGTCATGCTGTGTCTCCTCGCTTAACGGTGAAATGAAATGTTTGGCACCTGTGGGGGGCGGGGAGAGCGCAGTTTCCAAACTCCTTTCTAACCTCTTTGAAAACTGTCAGTTTCTGAACAGCAGAGTTTGGCATGACATAGAAAGGCTTTAATGAAAACATCTCCAAGTTCAGGTAGAAGGCCAGGCATGCAGTCGTTCTGCATTTTATGTTAAATTTCAATAATGCAGGGATCGTTATTTGAAATTAAATAAAGCTCTCACAAGTGGCTATATGGCCCATACTTGGCTTTCTGGGTGTGGATGGCTAAGGAATGAGCTCTCAGCCGGTGAAACCTCTGAAATGGAAACAATTTTACAGCTTGTTCTTGGGTAGGAAGCTTCTGCTTCCGCTTCCTACCTGCTTTATTCAGGGGTCCTTGTCCCCCAGCTGTGACTCCTCAGGAAACCCTCCAGATGGTCGCTGGGTACACCCTGCCGTTTCTTTCCTCTGCTTCCTGGTGGAGAGGCCTCCGTGGGTAAGCCCCCTCCCCTGGTTGGCTCACTAATGCCCCCGCCCCTCTACCTACAGGCCCTGCAGAACTGGCCACCACCACCTGTCCTACCTCATTCCCTTTGCTCTTTGCACTCCAGCCCAGGAGCCCCCTTTTCCTGCCACAAACACACCAAGCGTGCTCCTGCCTCAGGGCCTTTGCACTCGCCATTCTCGCTCCTGAAGGCTCAACTCTCCTTGCATCCAGAGGCTTTCTCTGACCACCTTATAAAACCCACCCTCAGTTGCTCGGGGTCCTCCCTTGGCTTTGTCCAGCCACCTATTATCTGTCTGTACTTGCACCGATGTTGCTCCCGGGGAGCAGGCAGGGTAATTTACCCCCAGATCTCCAGTGGTAGATTAGAGCCCTGCAGAGGGCGGGTCTCTGTGACCAGCCCCTCCTGACCCTGTCTTCTCTGGAGGCTGGACAGCCCCTGCCAGTGCAGAGTCCACCCAGCAAGGGGGCTCTTTGGTGCACGAACCACCGGGAGGAAGCGCGCTACAGTATTCCCTGTAGGGACGCAGTCCTCACCTGGCATCAGAGAGCAGATAAGAGCGCGGATTCCAGAGTGAGACGGGGGTTCTAGACCTACCTAGCTGCATGTCCTTGGACATGTGTCTGAGCCTTTCTGTGCCTCAGTTTCTCTAGCTGTAAGATGGAGATAATAACAGTAGCTACCACATTGGGTTATTGTGGGGATTAAATGAGTTAATGCACATCAAGCAGTTAAGATAGTCCTAGGCATGCAGTGAGAGCCCTGTGAGTGTCTGCCTGTTTTCTTAGGACTCCTTCCCTTTTGTGGAGGGTCCTGCTCACGTGCCAGAACCCCACCCATCCCTCTTTCTTCTCTCCAGCCAACCCGAGTGTGCTCTGCTTCTTGGAGTGCTCAGACCACATTCTGGGTCCTCTCATGGCCCTTGTTCACTCTGGGTGGTCTCAAAGTCATTAACCAGGAGGCAGCTGCCACCAGCCTTGAGCGGGTGGGTGGTCCAGGTGGTCATACCACCCTTCCAAGCCTCCGTTCCCTGGTCTGTAAGATGAGGAGATGCCTCGCTCTCTCAGCTTGCGGCGAGTGTCCAGGACAATGCCCAGGGAAAGTCCTGAGCACATCCTGGACACGCAGCAGAGACTCAATGGGCCGTAGCTGCTCCGATTTACAAGAGAGACTCATCTCACCTCTGCACCCCGCCCCTCTACCCCATCTCCCCATTCAGCCAGAGCTGGGGCCTCCAGTATCCCCAGTGCCTCCAGGGCACCCAGGAAAGACTTTGCAACTGATTCATGTTGGGCCAAGAAGTAGAGTCTGACATTTTGTGAAAATACTCCCATGACACATCTGCATTTTGTTGGAATAAATTTGTCTGGCAGGAAATGTCTTTAAATAAAAACATGTTGCTCCCCTATGCCAGGGCTGTACAGTACTTTGCCTGTGCGAGCTCATGCGGTGCTCACAGTAACCCTGCTCAGGCCAGGCGGGTCCTTTTCTTGACCCATTGTATGGATGAGGAAACTGAGGTTTAGAAAGCCCTAGTAACATGGTTTAACCCTCTGTCTTAGTCCATTCTTGCTGCTATAACAAAAATAGCTTAGACAGGGCAATTTATAAATAATGGAAATTTATCTATCATAGATGTGGAGTCTGGGAAGTGCAAGATCCAGGTGCTGGCAGAGTTGGTGTCTATTGAGGGCGGCTCTGAGCTTCCAAGATGGGGCCTTGTTGCTGTATCCTCCGGAGGGCATGATGCTGTGTCCTCACATGGCAGAATGGACCGCAGGGCAAAAGGCACTCAGGTGCTCCCTTCGACCTCTTTTATAAGAGCACTAATGCCCTTGCGAGGGTGGAGCCCTCGTGGGTAATCACTTCCCCGACGCCCCACTCTTAGTACTGTCACATCGGGGTTTAGGTTCCCACATACGAGTTTCGGAGGGACACACATTCAAGCCACTGTGCTTTCTGCTCCCTCCTCCCTCCCTGACGCACGCTCGCCCAACCCCGCTATTGCTCAAGGATTTCTCCTGTGCTGTGAGGCCTCCGCCAGTGTAGACCCCTCCACTGGCCCCGTGAACGGACGTGTGTGGGCTCCGTCTGAGCACTTCTGAGGCTGGGGCCGGGGCTGTTGCCTGGTTGCCCAGGGCCGACTTACCCCTCGGAGACAGGACATGCGGTGTCTGGGGCCTGGTGACCTTTAAGGGCCTGTGAAAGTGTTTAATTTCTTTTAAAATCAGAAGAAAGAAATGAAGGTTGAAGAAAACATTTTAATATATAATGTTAATATATTCATCCTTATACCAACACGATCATAAAATAATGATTAAAAATTTTTTACGGAAGAAGGGGCCTGTGGTCAACAGAATAACCTGCCCCCCTCCAAGGATGTCGGCATCGTAATCCCTGGGACCTGCAAATATGGGCGGTTACAGGTGGAATTAAGGCTGCTCATTGTCTGACCTTAAAGTAGGGAGGTTTTCCTGGGTTGGGTGGGCCCGTTGTAATCACAGAGGTCCTTACATGTGGGAGAGGGAGGAGGAGAACCAACCTGAGAGACGGCAGCTGGAGAAGGATTTGCTGTTGCTGGCTCTGAAGATGGAGGAAGAGGCCACGAGCCAGGGAGGGGGCAGCTCCAGAGGCTGGAAAGGCGAGGGACAGGTCCTCCCTAGAGTTGCAGAGGGAACACAGAGCTGCAGCACCTTCATGTTGGGACTTGAGACCTCTGGTCCTGTAAAAGAATAAATTTGTGTTATTTAAACCGCTATGTTTGCAGCAGCAACAGAAAACCAACAGTGTCCACAAAGGCAAAAGTGCCTGGGCCCACAAACGTCCTCGAGTGGCCGGGCCAGCCTGCCCCGCCAGCCTCGCTCTCCGATGCCGGATCGGGGTGTTGGGGCTACCAGCTGTGAGCGGAGCCTGCTGGGCACTGGCTGGGGCGGGGGTTGGGGGGCTCACTCACTCCGCTCCATTCTTTAGAATGCATCTGAACCATGTCTTCCGTTCCTGCTTTCCTGGTCCCTCAAGCGACTATTCCAGATTTGGGAAACTTTAAATACCTTCTTTGTGCTTTTAGTTCTCTGCGCTGGGCCTTCTTAACTAGCAACTGCTTCACCCTTTACCCAAGTTTATTGTGACTTGGCCCCAAAAGTGGCATTTCCCCTGCTCTTTCGCTGGTAGACATTTTTACTGGAGGTAACGGAAAATAGATAATATTTCTAAGTTTATAACAGTCTCTCCTATGGTCTGAATTCTTGAAAAGCCATGGTTACCAGTCCACAGTGCAAAATCCAATAAATCAACGGGCTGATGTGTCTCGCAGTGTCCGCAGTGTCCAGCATTTGGCTGTGCTGAGGATGTGGCAGAACCATTTAACCGTGATTATACTCCCAGCAGCGGTGGCGGTGGGGAGGAAGAAAGAGAAAGAAAACGAGTATGCACTCATGTTCTTGAGTGTTGTGCGTGCCTGTGCTTGTTGTAGACTAAAGAGAAAGCTTTCTTTTTTAACATGTTGTTTCTAGAAGCTGCTAAAGGCAAGCCTGGACCTCTTGGGATCCGCAGTCCTGCCCAGAGTTACAATTCGGCCTTAGGCAGGAGTCGAGCCTGCTAGGCTGCTGGAATGCAGCTGTCGGGAGGTGAGGGACAGGAAGGGGAGGCTGCCAGCTTCCTCACGGTTCCAGCAGAGAATTGGCCTAGAAATGAGAGCCTTTTGGATTCTTCATTTTCCTGACTGAAAGGGATTGAATAGTGCGTTCCCCGCTTGTGTGTGGAGGTAGGCAACACGCAGAACTATTCACAAGTGAGGGTTGGGGGTATTAGTGGTCCTTTTCCTAGACTGACTTTGCCCATTTGCCACGTCTACTGGTATTTGCTGTAGCTGCTGGTAGCTGCCTGCAAGGAAAGAGAGATTCCCTCTCCTGTGAGGTGGAGGGAGAAGGACCTAACCAGCGAGGCCAGTCGCTGTGCAACTCCAGTGTGGTAGACCTCCAGGGGCACCTCCGACCTTACCTTGTGTCCACCCAAAATTAGTTCTTTGACTGGGATTTGAGGTACTCATACTTTTTCCAGTTATTTCCTGTCTTGTCATTTTGCTAAGGGTACCTCTTGCTGTACAAAAGTTTTGAATTTGTATATGGTTAACATAATCAGTCTCATAAGGTTTACGTCATTACTTAGAAAGGCCTTACTTCTTCTAAACATATGAATAATTTTTTCTATATTTTCTTCTAGTGCTTTTATTATTTCAATTTTTACCTTGAAATCTTTGAACCATCTGGAATTTATTTTGGTGTAGGGTATCTGTAATATATCAAACTCTGTTCCTCAAATGGCCACCAGGATGTCCCGACATTATGTATTTTCCATATTTTCTCCAACTGAAGTGCCACCCAC
>NW_012142634.1:907022-914437 GCF_000956105.1 Propithecus coquereli
TTGAGAGTTCTTTATGTATCCTTGATACAAGTCCTTTCTTAGATATGGAGTTTACAAATGTTTCCTCCCAATGTGCAGTTTGTCTTTCCCTCTCTTAAAGTAGCCTATACAGAAAAAAAATTTTAATTTTGATGAAGTCCTATGTGTCAGTTTTTTATTTTATAAATTGTGCTTTTGATGTCATGTCTAAAAACTGTTTGCCTAACTCCAGGTCATAGAAAATTTCTCTAATGTTATCTTCTAAAAGTTTTACAGTTTTATGTTTTACATTTAGCTCTATGATCTGTCTTGAGTTAATTTTTATGTAAAGTATAAAACTTAAGTCAAGATTTTTTTTCTGCCTGTATTAATAGTTACTTAATTGCTTCAGCACCACTTGTTGAAATGGCTATCTTTCTATCACTGAATTGCTTTTGCATTTTTATTAATCTGTTGATAATATTTATGTGGATTTATTTCTGGATTTTCTATTCTGTTCCACCAAACCCTCCACCAACACCACACAGGCTTGATTATTGTAGCTATATAATGTCTGAGAACTGCTTTACCTCTGTGCCATCGGTTCTGATATATAATGTTTTCTCTCATTGACTTCTAAATACTCTGTAATTTCAATTTTGATTTTCCCTTTAAGCAAAGATTATTTAAGAAACTGATTTACATTTCCCAGGGCAGGAAGTTTTTGGATTTTTAATTTTATACAGTTCTTATTGTATCAGAGAATGTTGTCTCTACTTTCTGATTTCTTAATGTTTTGGAAATTTCTTTTGAGGTCTAAAATAGGGACAGTTTTTGTGCATGTTCCATGAATCCTTGAAAAGAAAGATTATCTTTGTTTTCAGACTATAGAACTTCGTGTATATTAATTATATTTACCTATTAATTATGATATTTAGTCTCCTTCATACTAATGATCATTATGGTGTAGAGAGACTGTCTTTATCCCTCCCTGTATTGCATATTATTTTTTCATTAATGTTGATGCTATATTTCAGTGCATAGATATTTATAACTGTTTAATGCCTTATAATGGGCCATGTCTTTTGGAATCATGCAGTGCCATTCTTCATCTGGTTTATTGCTTTTTGCCCTGAATTCAACCTTCAGATTTTACAATTGCAATCTTGGCTTTTTTTCTGTTTGCATTTGCTGATGTCTATGTGCCCACGCCTCTTGTGTGTTTCTTGTGCATAACCATAGGATTGTGTCTCCTCTGATAACCAAGAAGGTCTATAATTTAGTTTTTGTGTCTTCGTCTAATTTTAGAGTCATAAAATTGTGAGCTATAATTTTATATAATGCTCCTAATACAATATTTCTTCAGACACTATTAACACCCTGTTATGAATAATGATTAAATTTGTGTAATTCTTCTTCATCCCCCATCCTTTCCCTGTACTCCTCCTTCTAATTTTAGCTCATTCATTACCTCTCTCAGTGTTTACTTTTGCATTATTAAATGTTCCTATACCTTCACTCTTTAATTTATTAGCTTTAATATCTGCCTTTCCTCTTCTGCTATTAGTAGCATATTATAACAACCAGGACACCTGGCTGGGGCTGCTTTCCACCTCTGAGTGAATTGGGAAGTTCTCTTAAACTTCTGTGCTCAGTGGCACCATCTTGCAGAGGAGACAATAACCTTGCCAGGTGGTATCTTCTCTACCACTAGAGAAGCAGTAGAGCTTAGCAGTGAAAACTTCACTATGACCCAGAGCAAATGATCTGACTTCACATGCTTCAGTTTCTTTATCTGTAAAATGGAAATAATGATAGTACGTATAGCGTTGAGTCGATAAAATAAAACAAGTAGTTAGAACCGTGTGTGGCATTTGGTCAGCATCCTGTAGATGTTCATAGTCACACTCTGATGATCCTGGTTACTCGAGCTGCGTGGTGGAAAGTGATCATCACAGAAGAGGTTCACACTAGATGCAACCAGGAGGTATAAGGAAAACTATGGAGCTCTTCTTCCCCTGGCAGGGCCGTTTCTAGGATAATACACCAGTCTTAAAAAAATCTGCATTCTGCAAAATTGTGCGCTGAAAGTTCAGGAGCTTATTTGGGTAGACTTCACAAGACCAAGCAACTTGGAACCAGAATGCTACTAGAACTGACCATAATCCTTATAAAAATATCAGCATAGCTAAAGGTATGCTACCTTCTGTATTGAAGTACATAAACGACCCTACTTTTCACGGAAGGTGAAGGTAGCTTGGAAGGGTTGAGGCTGCTGTGTCAGCCAGCATCGTCGCAGGGCAGGGTAGGAACTTGCACCTGCAAACTTGGGTGAAATGTGATGCCAGAGGGAAGGGCTCATTGCTTTGGTGTCTTGTGCTTGTTTCTTTTGCACAAAGATGGTAAATAACTGTGTAGCAAACATTTCCAAGGCAGAACACGTTGCCAAACTGAGCAGAGAGGAAGAAGTGGGGAGAACGGGCATGCTGTACCGTTCTCCAGGCCCGTCGCGTTCAGTGGAATCAGCACATTTTCCTGTTGGCTGCTGGTCCTTGGTGGTGCAAACGTTAACATGTTGGGAAGCCCGTGTGTGAACCAAGATGACTTTGGCCTTAAACTGGAATTGTTCTTCTCTCCCGCTCCGACCCCCGTAATGAGTACATATACACACACTGTGTTTCTGGCTAGAGCGCATGATATGAGCAGCCTACGTGAAACCTTGCCAGTGGTTCTCCATATTGTAAAGTTGATGCTGAATTGTGGTCAAGGCAAAGTTTAGGTCCAGAAGATAAATGTGTTTGCTCCTTGTAATCCTCTACCCAGAAGCTTCTGGTCTTTTTGGAATTTCTGGTAAGTGTCCAGCCATCTCAGCAGAAACTTCCAAACCACGTCTGGTAATTTTGACTGGAGAGAAAAGGCGACTTTCAAATATGAGAAGTCGTGATTCCTCCGGGTGCACATTGTTCTGCAGGGCCCGGCCCCTCCCACCGGCACTGGCAAACTGGCAAGCACTCGGATGACTGAGTCCTTGTTGCCTCCTGTCATTCAGGGCTGGAAGATGTCACGTTTTATTACAAAATAGTCATGATAAAAATAACTACCATGTGTTGAGCTACTGTAATAGTAAGTACTGTTAACTCTATTCCTTGCCCCACCCCAGGAAGTTAGGCTTTAACTTACTGTTACAAGAACTGCAACTGCCAAAGGTGGTATAGTTAGTACATGGCAAAGCAGATCTTTGAGTCTAATTCTGCCAGACTTGAAAGTCCCTGATCGTTCCAGGATTCCAGCCAACACCACGAGTTGTCTGAGCAGGTCGATCTGCCCCGTCTCAGCGCTCCAGCTGGGCTGGAGAACGTACAGTCCATCGTGTGGATTTTGCTTTTTGATGCCGTCTTTCAGGCCTGGTTTCTGCCATGATCGCTCTCTTTTGGGGGAGGATTTTCATGCTATGTTAGCTTCAACCTAGGTTGAAGGAATGGTTGAGCCCATGACTTCTCTAAGCATTTTTGAAAGCTAAAAATCTTTGCTGAGTTTCACAGAAGTCGTTATTTTTCTTTCTTTTTTTAAAATAACCTTCTGATCTCCAGTTTTTCTTTTAAAGTCCATCTAAAAAATAACATTAGTGCAGCCAACAGAGTGGTCACTTGGCAATACGTTTAGAACACAAGGCAGGCACAGGCAAGGGAAAAGCAAAATGCTTTCCAATTTTATTCAAATAAACTTCCACTGACTTTCTCTCCAGAGTAACACGGTACAATGTGAACTCTTAAAAGAAAAAAGAGAAATTCTTCTTTTTAGTCTGACTTTGAAATTATAACTGAGATATAAATGAGCCTCAATTCTTGCATGTGTCGGAAGAAAATGACCCTGAAATGGGTGGAAAAATTGAAAAAGTGCCAGAGGAGTGAAGCAGAAATAAGAAAGAGAGAAATGAGGGTTTACTTTTTAATCAACAAACCGCTTTATAGTTTAAAAATCCAAATGACACTACTTATATTTAAAAAATAGTAGCCCCTGCCTCATAGCCCTTGGTCCCAATTCCTGGACTCCCAAGACAACAACTGCAAAACCTTTAGTAATTTCTTCTGTTTTATTTTTCTTAACCCCTATGTTTCTGAATAAAATGCTTTTAGTACTCTTTCTCAATTCTTTAAAATTAGTTATTATCCAGACTTTCTACCGTGAAAGATGAGCATTTAAGTCTCTTCTTGACCTAATTCCAACATAGACACATCTCTCTCTCCCTCTCTTTATCTCTCTCTCTCTCTCCCCACCTTTTTCCTCCCCCCAAAGAGGTTATATTACCAATTTTTTGTTAAGTCAGTGTTCGGTTTTCACATCGTGGTCATAGTTGAACTGTTATTTATAGCTGGGTCGAATAGTGTACTACACTTATATTTCCTTACCTGGGCGACTGTTTTTGCTTTTACTGGAAGTAACAATCACTTCTTCTTAATGGTTTTCTGGGTACCTCTCACTAATTCTATCTTTCTGATAGACCCGAAAATCTCTTCTGAATATATCCATACACATCAGCAATTTACTCTTTCATTTTTTTAAGTAGAGGGAGCTGGGTGGAGTCCAGAGAAGGCTCTCCCTCCTTCTGAGTCAAGAAGTCTTTGACATAAACCCTTCTTTGCTTGGGCTGCGTTGCTTGGCTTCAAAACTTCCAGTTGCAGAGAATTAAATGTCAAGGTGGTTTTGTGATGTGGAATAATCTGTCTGAGGGAAGCAGAAAAAAGCCGCAACAGAGCAGTGATTTGCAAACCTTCCCTGAAGATGAGCAGACCAGGAAGGATGGACGTTAAAGTTCCAGTCTTCAGGACTCTCATAAAAACGGACGTGGTGTCACAAAAGAAGAAAACATGCAGCTTTTATGTTAGATAAGGACTAAATTCATTCACCAACCTGCCTGGCCTCCTTCACCCTCCTGGGCCACACAGCTGTGCCCTGTCCCCACAGCTGGTGATCACAGCAGGTGATCACACTTGTGGAAATTTCCACTTTACATCTGTTTCTCCCCCATTAACCTGTAAAAATCTTGAGTGAAGGGATCAGGTATAATTTTCCTTTGTATTCTCAAAGGCTAGCATGGTATTTGCCCTGTTGTAGTTGCAGGGTTAGGAGCAGGACTTAACACATTCCACAACGCTTTAACCTTTTCGCGTGGGCGGGACTTCAAGACACGATTCACTCCTACCACAGCATCATACTGATTGGCGAATGTCTTTTCTATCGCCCTGAATTATCAACCTTCTTAATTTTAATGAAGATTTAATTAATCGTTAATTTCTTTATGGCCATGACAGATTGTTCCCATTACTAGGGCACAAAGGGCTTGGCTTGAAGATCCACTCCCTGGAAGTGTCTGGAGGGAGCATCTGAATTATGTCACAGCTCAACTGACAGTCCTGTATGTTGGTGTGGCATTTGACTATGTATTAATTATGATAGTATTATTCTTTTTATTTATTATTTATTTTTGAGACAGGATCTCACTCTGTTGCCCAGGCTAGAGTACAGTGATATGATCATAGGTCACAGCAGCCTCAAACTCCTGGGCTCGAGGGATCCTCTTGCCTCAACCTCCCAAGTAGCTGGGACTATAGGCATGCGCCACTATACCCAGCTAATTTTTTAAACATTTTTTTGTAGAGACAGGCTCTTACTATGTTGCCTTGCCTGGTCTCGAACTTTTAGCTTCTAGCAATCCTCCTACCT
This sequence comes from Propithecus coquereli, assembly GCF_000956105.1. Lineage (NCBI taxonomy): Eukaryota > Metazoa > Chordata > Mammalia > Primates > Indriidae > Propithecus > Propithecus coquereli. The sequence continues at coordinate 912,705 of NW_012142634.1, forward strand.
TGGCCTCCCAAAGTGCTGGGATTGCAGGCATGAGCCACTGTGCCTGGCCTTGATAGTATTATTCTTATTTATAGCTCATATTTATACTCATGGGGCAGTTACTACGTGCCAGCAGGCCCTGTGCTCAGACTCTGTGTGCATTACCTCATTCAGTCCTCACTCACTGTACGAGGAGGTAGAGTTGTTACCTTGTCTGACAGGTGGGGCTCGGTAGTCACATGACTCTCACACAGGTAGCAGCTAGTAAGTGGAAGAACTAGAATTTCAATTTGTTCTTCTTGACGTTGAAGCCTGAGGGCTTAACCAGTATGCCATAACGTCTCTCAATTTATGCATTAATACATAACCTCCTTGCAGGTGACTGTATTATTTTCAAAAGGCTAGGTAGCTTGTCAAGCTTATATAGTTGGTAACCAGCAAAGCTGGATTCAAGCTAAAATGGTTAGTACTCATTTTTCTACTCATACTCTTATTGTTCATGTACCAAACACAACAGTGCTTTCAAAATGCCTCAGAATCAAATAAAATCAAATCGTACATTTACTAAACATCACAACAGTAGCTTCAGTAATGCCTCAGAATCCGATAAAATCAAATTTTAAAAGTGGAGAAAGAAAATAAATGTCAATCTAGAATTCCCAACAGAAATATCATTCAAAAATGAAGATTAGATAAAGCCATATTCAGACAATAAAAACTGAAAAATTGTAAGGATAGCATACCTGCTTTAAAAGAAACGGCAAAGGGAGTGCTTCGAGCAGAAAGAAAATGGTCCCAGATGGAAACGGAAATGCAAAAATAAATGAAGAGTACTAGAAAAGGTAAATAAGTAAGTTTATAAGTATCAACTGTCCAAAACAATCATAGGAATGTCTTAGGACATTTAAAATATAGAGAATTAAAATGAATCCCAAAATACTGTAAAAGCCAGAAGAGTAAATGGACTTAAAAGTATTATAAAGTTCTAGCATGATCACAGAAATGGTAGAAACTATCATTTGAATATTACTGCAGTATCTCAAGGGTGCATGCTGAAGTCTTCAGGGTAATTATGAAAAGAATAGTGCAAATGTATAACTAATAAGTTAATAAATAGAAAATAGAATAATCAAAATTTGATCATTTAGTGGTCACTCTTACTTTGGCAGCAGTTCAAAGATGATAGAAAGGAGAGTCAGTTTTACAGAGCAAACGGAGGAAACACTACGTCTCTGTTACAGTGGAATTTTTGGAAGCAGAGGAGACTTTCTAATTGGTCTTCAGGTACTTTGACCACCCTTGGTGGACCTCAGGGCGCTGGCTCCCTGCTGCCTGGCAGAGGAAGTTCCGCCCCATCAAACGGCCTACAAAGCCCACCATGCCTTGGCCCCTGCTCCCTGCACCCCTCTCTGTCGTCTGGGAGCATCAGCTTCCTTTCGTGTCCTCCAAATTTCCACGGTCTCTTCTTCCTCCATCTAGGAGATGCATATACTCCAGTGGAGGATAAAGACACTATCCAATAATTCCAGAAAGCAGTATAAATTTACAAACTGAATTATACTATGAAAAAAAGGAACATATAAGAAAAGAAATTGGCTAGATTAGAGGGTTAGGACAGGCTTTTTGACCAAGTTTGAGGTCTGAATAATTTAATGGCAAACGGGAGGAGAGAGGAGGAGTTGTCCAGACAGTCAGATGGAACAGTATGTGCAAAGGCCCTGAGGCAGGAGAGAGTACAATCAGTATCAGAAATT
>NW_012142634.1:915007-1024028 GCF_000956105.1 Propithecus coquereli
GGATTGACAGGGACGACTGGGATTCTGGCCTCCCTGGGTGGATGGCAGAACCTTTCCTGAGGCGGGGACGCTGGTAGACCACCGTGTCGGAGGTGCAGAGTGAAGACACGCATCCGTTGATTCGCGGCAGGTTAGATTTGCGATGCCACTGAGACGTTAAGGGTGGGGGTGGAATAGGCAGGAGGGCGGGTCGTAGCCTGCAGTTCAGAAGGGGCCTGAGTCATATTAACAGCCAATTTCCATTCAAATGTAAGTAGTGGATTTGTTCGTATTTCAAGTTTAAGGTATTATTACTTGGCTTTCATTTCCTTTTTTCTCTCCCTCTCCTTTTCTTTAGAGAACTTATTTTAATGTTTCCTTCTACCCCTGTCTTATTGTCTGTGTGCTTCTTTTGACAGAGGAGTTTCCTAAATTCACCCCTGTCTTAGTTTGGTGTCCTCCTCTGCAGTCCGCTTTGCCGGCTCCCGGTCGGACGTCATCAGCTGCAAAGCGGGCAGCAAAGGGAACCGCAGCCACACGTCATTCGGAAACGACTGGAATGTGGGAAACAGGTTGCTGTTTGGGGTGAGAGTGATTTTCCAATGCAAAGGACGTACGCTGTTGCCCAGGTGCTTTTCGGAACTCTTGCTTCGGTGCATCTACATCTGCAGCCGTGGGCCCAAGCCGGTGACTCTCAGGGAGGAATGTGGTGTTCGAGAGAGTCTGGCTTCTAGCGGGTATTCGGACGAAGCTGGTGGGGAGGAGAGAGACGAGGAGGAGGAGTGAGGTGAGGGTTTGTCTCCAAGCGTGTATAAAAGCACCTAAGAATAATTTTCTTGACAAGGCAGTGAGATGACCCAGACTGAGTAGAACCAGCTGCTCTTTCTAAGTAAACTTTACTGGGCGGTGCCGATTCCAACTGGAAACGCAGAACCTGATCCGGGTAGATCCCGATTCTGAGACCAAGCAAACTCCCAAGTAGGAACAGGATTCCAAATGTTTCAATGGGCAGAATTTTCTAAAAGACTAGTACATTGGTGCTTAATTCCAATATTTTAAAAATTGAAAGGTGGGGGAGGATAACTCAGGAAGACTTTTCTATATGGCTTAACAATTAATATTGTAAAAAACCAAGGCAGAGAGAAAAAATCTATTTTCCCCACGAAGCCTGGTTTTCCTTTGCCAAGCTTATCCGATTGATCTCCATGGTGAGAAGTTGAATTAGGGCTGTTTACCCCAGAAGTTTCTGTGCAGTGGGACGTGATGACGGGACTTGGCTTTGGGTCCGGCCATCGCTGGCTTCTTCCTGGGGTGGGGACTGTCTTCGTGGCTATGACAGACAAGGAGAAAACCAATGTCTCTTAGCGATGCAAGATGTTATTTTCGTGGTTGGTGCGATCTAGTCTGTTACACTCCCAAATAAGTTTCCTAGCTGAAATTTCTAGACCAATTTTCAACCTTTACTGAGACTCTTTTTCCATGAGGGACTCCATTAAGCTTCTAATGGTGTGATGTGACTTCTAAACACATAAATATTTGTGTACCTCTGTGTGTGTGCTTCCTAGCGGCTAGGTATTGTCCTAAGTGCTTACGAGGCATTAAGCCACTTAAGGCTCACATCAATTTTGTACGACTGGCTCTTCTGTGATTCCCATTTTGTGGATGAATAAACAGTGGAATGGATGGGTCAGTTACTTGGCCAAGGTCACACAGCGGGCGTGTGTCTCGGAGCCAGGGTCTGAGCCAGTGCTGTTGGCGTCTGGTGCCTGCTCTCCTCGAAGCTACACCTCTGCATGGATGAGAAAAACGTGTTAAAGTGTGTAGTCCCAATGATGTTTTATTTTCTCGTAGGAGTGACTGGGTGACATCCTACAAGGTCATGGTGAGCAATGACAGCCATACCTGGGTCACCATTAAGAATGGATCTGGAGACATGGTGAGTCTCTTCTTCCCTCTGACCATGCCCTTGGTGCCTGGCTGTGCCAGGCTCTGCAAAGGGAGGTGATGTGTGACCTGTCCCTTGGAGGTTTGCTGATTCCGTGTTGACTCAAACCTCCCGTGAGAGTCTGACGGACGGTGACCCCCTTCCCATTCCCTGGAGCTCAGTGGCAAGTGGCCCACATTTAGGGCTAATGTAAAATCAGCCTTTACTTACTCCAATCAAAGAGCTGCTGGGACGCAGCCCCTTACATCGTTCGCAAGTTGGCCCTGGAAGATATGTTCGTAGGGCAAGTGCGGGCCCTGCAGCTATGCATAATAGTTTCCTAACTTGCTTAATGACCTTGGTCTTTTAGCTGCATTATTGGCTCCAGCTTAATCAGTTCTGATCCTGTCACTTTCTTCCTCAGATGCTCAAGTGCATGTTCCTAGCATGGCATCCAGTGTCTTACACGTCTGACTATATGTATAGCCTGCCTTGTTACCCTTTGTCCTCATTCTTACCCTGCGTGCACAGTCCTGGGGGTCAAAGTGAGCCAGCTGCCCCTCTGCCTGTGAATTCTGTGTCTGGGCTTCTGCAACCATTGCTGTCAGTTTTCCCTAGAACCCCTCTCATCCCAACAGATCCAAGTAGTTTTCTCTCCGTGCCAGTTCAAACAGCACCTCTTCCCCAGCACTTAGCCTGGTCCCCTCCTCCTGGAATCTCAGAACTCTCTGGCTGTCCCTTTGCCATGACATGAACAGATTTCTCCTGCAACACAGAATTACCAGTGCTCCGTCCCCTACACGTACGCACCAGCTAGACAGAGACTTCCTGCAGGCAGGGCCAGGCTGATCCATTCCTCTTTTCTCCTCAGTGCCCAGCACAGGACAGGTTCCCTCAGTACGGTCTTGTCGAAGTGGACCACTGCCTCTTCGATCCCTTGATTATCAAGTTCTGAAATTCTCCTCTTCCCTCCTTGGGCACAAATAGATCTTTGAAGGAAACACTGAGAAGGAGATCCCCGTCCTCAACGAGCTGCCGGTCCCCATGGTGGCCCGCTACATTCGCGTCAACCCGCGGTCCTGGTTTGACAACGGGAGCATCTGTCTGAGGATGGAGATCCTCGGCTGCCCGCTGCCAGGTGAGTTTGTCCTCCTGTCCTCCCTGCAGGGCAGCAGGCAGGTGCCCAGCCACGGCGCGTGAAAGCAAACCGAGCCATAGTTTTCTTGTGTAAAAAAAAAAAATACGTGTCTGTTGTAGAATATTTAGAAAACATGAGGGAGCCAAAAAGAAAATAAATAAACATTTCGCACACTCCCACTCGGAAGCGCCATGAGCGTCTGGGGTATTGAGGTCCCTGCCTGAGTGCAGTGCTGCCTGCTGCAGCTTCAAGGTGGCGCAGACCACTCGGAAGTGAGCACAAAAGAACTGTGTAAATATCGGGGGACACATTTACTTGTTGTTGACAGATCCCCCTACACTGGGCAGCGGCAGGGGGGTAGGAGGAGGTAGAAGTTCATTTTAAACTCGGCCGTTTTACATGGTCTGTTTTTGGTTTCAATGGCTCCGCTTGGATGCCTTCGCCTTTGGGCAAATGCCCGCCCTGTCAGATTGCATTCCCCTTGCCCTGTGTTCGCATGATGGTATTTGGGTGGAACCTCAGGGGGGCTTAAGGAAAGGGGCTTGAGTCCACGTATGCCACCCGGGTCCTCGGCACTGGCTGCTCGGGACAGGCTGGCGTGATCGGGCTCATGGCTGGCTCCGTGTGGCCTGTCAGGCGTTGTGTGCTCGTGCCCATGTGGAGCCTGTAGGCGCACCCTTCATCCTGACCAGCCGTCTCCGGGGAAGGCAGCTGGCCCCGAGAGCACCCCTGCAGCAGCTCACTGGGGCCTGCAGGGACTTTGGCACTCCTGTCCACCCACAGCGAGGCCATGGGGACACGGAGCACAGCTATGGCTCATGACTCTCCCCCTCTCCCCTTCGGTGTGTTCTCCTGCTCTGCCCAGTGTGCAGTGTGGCCCGGCCCCAGCCCTCCCAGAGCCTCCTGGGGGCAGGGGACCAGCTCTGGAGCTATTTCTGCAGTTACTCCCCTACACTGTTTTTGAAGCACGTTAAAAGTCATTTTATTGTTTTTTTCTCAATCCCATGCTGTTCATGACCTTGCTTTGCCCAGCATGGATTTTTACAGCACAAACCTTGTATTGTTGAGAAAGACGGCCCTGTCTCCCTACCTACTTACCCTCACTCCAGACGGATTTTTGTTTTGTATCTGTTTGTACTTAATAGATTGCGAATTTTTTTCATGTCATTAAAACCATTAGAGACCATCTGTCCCATGGATGCCTTCTAGCCTAGTCCGTGGACAAAATCTCACGATTTTAATCTGCTTCATACAGTTGGAAATTCAGTTGTTTCCAATAATTTGATTCTGTAAACAACCTCACAGTGAACATCCTTATTTCTCTGTCATTGTTTCATGTGTGTGTCCACGATTATTTCCTGAAATTAGATGATGACAGGTAGGGTTGCTGGTGCAAAGAATGTGCAAATTTCCAGGCTGATTTGGAGAGTGTCGAAGCCCTGCCTGGTTTGGGATTTGGGCCTTCTGTGGCTGGTTAGTGCTGGAACTGCAGGCACAGGCCCAGCCCCTGCTACCCTGGGCCCGCTGGGCTCTCCCAGCACAGGGTGTCTATGGGCACAGATGTTGCCGGCGGCTGCAGGAAGGGCTCGCGGCTCTGGCCGTCTTTGTGACAGGCCAAGAGCCTTGCTCTGCCGTTCTGCTCAGCACAGCCTGGGTCTGCTCGCTTTAAAAAGTAAGGTCATGGTTTTCCTCTGCGGGCAGGAATTCATCTGTTGTTGGTAAGGGGCAAAGGGCAGCCTGGGAGAGTCTCATGAAATAAATATTTCCCTGCGAAGTTTTTCTGGGTGGGCGTGCGTTTGAAGATAGGTCCTGGAGGTCTTTAAACACTCACAGAGGCAGAGTTACGCTGTGCGGTCTGCATTCAAGTGTGGACTCACAATGGCTCTATTTTCCACCCCCAGATACTTAGGGCCATTTTTCTTCTAGAAGTGACTTAGCAGTCTGCTCCGAGGGGAGCCGGCTGTTCATGTGTGCCGCCTGGTGGGGGTCACGTCTAGGACCAGGGTGGCACAGGGACCCTAATGAGCCTTTCTCGTTGCCCTGGTGCCGGTGAGCTTCCTTTGTAAAAGGAAATGAGGCCACGCCAGGGATGGCCCAGCCGGCTCAGCTACCCAAAGCCAGCGACCTCGTGGTCTGAGCGCAGCCCCCAGCAAGCTCTTCCCGGAACCTCTTTATGAAAAATCCATTTCCCTTTCCACATCACTGCCCCTCCAGCACCGACCCTTTCCTGCGAACGCTCTGGTGGGGGCGAGGAGGGTGCCGGTGCTTTTTTAGACTTCATGAATAATGTTTCCAAAAATTTTTTAGCTGGAAAGTGAATTACCATATACTGTGGTCTAGTAATAGGACTTTTAAAGCTCGTAAATAAAAGAAAATGGGCATTTGTTGTTTAATGGGCACAGAGTGTCAGTTTTGTAAGAAGAAAGAGTTCTGGAGGTGGACGGCGGTGACGGTTGCGCAGCGCCGTGAATGTGCGCGACACTACCGAACCACACGCTGAAATGTGGCCAAGGTGGCAAATTGTATGCGGGTGTATTTTACCACAATTAAAAATGAAAATAATTTTGTTGCTATTAATTTAAAAAAGCAAAAAAGAAGTCAAGTCCTTTTCCCCAAGTTTGAATGGACTTGTCCATTTTGGACTAAATATACCTGCTTATTAGAACCCAGGGAGAGCTTCTGAAGATGAAGTTTTACTAATGAAAAATTCAGGTTAAGACTTCTGCCAGCTGACTTCAAGATCAGGGCCTTGGTGGTTTTCAGGGATTTTGCTGCTGCAGACAGCACTGCTGTGCTCACTGCCTGGTGCTTGAAAGGACCCGGTGAGCTTTGCACACAACTGACCCACAGGGTGACAGGGTTGGTGCCCAGCGTCTTGGAAAATGGCCTTCAAGATAGGACGATGGTGACGCTTGAGCTCCTGGCTCTGCCCAGCAGCATTTATCATGAATGTGTGACTTTGACCTCTCTGGGGGAAGTTGTCGCCACCTCCACCTCCTCTTCCTGGGCTCCAGGTCTACGTGACTGCCCTCCCTCTGCACAGCGCTGAAGTGTCCTGGGTTCTTGGGTTTGACTCAGAGAATCTGGCGATGAGCCGTGTGGAGGTCTGTGCACAGGAGCATGTTCTCCCTGGAGCATGGAGCAGGGCAGTGCCCAACAGTCATTCCTGTGGGTCCCGGGACCCATTGAAATGCTGGTCTCCCTCCCGATACGGGTCCCCAGGCCATGCCCATTAGTTCATAATAACTGAAAAGTTATTTTCATTGTGAACCTACCACCTGTCTTGCTGAACCATAATAACGATGTCTCAGCTGGCTCACTCCCTCATCAACGTGTAAACTGGGAGAAATACAGGTTGTCACTCTGTTGGGTCACCAGAGGTGTGGAGACTTCTGACATCAGTCTGACTGTGCTCTTCCTGTGTAGATCTGTCTTCTGTGCCCCATTCCTGTCTCTGTCGTCCTCTGACCTCCTGTCTCGGGCTTCTGGGTTGGGGGCAGTGTGTGGGATGTCCGGTGTTTTTAGATAGAGACCTTCTCCCGTTGGGCTAGGTGGTGCCTGGCCTTTCCAAACCACGAGTTCCATGAGAGGAACTCTGCTCCTCCCCTAGAAAGCAGAGGAGGCTGCTCTCGTTTTGTTTTTAATTTTACAGCAGCTCTTCCATTTCTGGTCTGTGAACGCTGTGAGGACCAAATGAGACCACGTTTGTAGAGCGCCAGCACGTGGCAAGTCCTCAGCACGCTGTATTTCCCCTCCTTTCCCTTCTTCCTCCTGTACTGCCCTGGGTTTGGCTCTAGGGCTTCCTCATGTCTGCAGTCACCAGACCCCACGGATGTGGGTGGATGTGACAGAAGATAATCCGTTTCTTCTCATCTCTGTTCACCTTGTCCTGGTTTCGTTTTCTGTCCTTTCTGTGTGTGACTTGCTGATGGGGCTAAACCTCTACTTTTCCAGCAACGAGGATGCCAAGGCCTCCCCCAGGTCTCCCTCTGGGATTTGAGGTTGAGGGGGCAGGTCACATGGGGAACCACAGACTTCCCTCCCGCCTCATCTCAAACTCTGGCCTGGGCTCGCTGCACAGCAGGAAGCCCCCTTCTCCCTGTACAGAAACAGCTCGGCTTGGGAAGACGGGTGGTCCTCTCGCAGTGGGCTTTTCGCAGTGCTCGCCACGACTGACTGCCCTGGGCTGAATGTGTCCCTCAGAATTCCTGTCTGCCCAGAGCCTCAGATGTGACCTTATGTAGAAATAGAGTCTTTGCAGATATAATCAGTCAAGATGAGGTCACACTGGACTGGGGGGCCATAAATCCAATGACTGGAGTCCTTAAGAAGAACAAACAGAGACACGGCGCACAGGGAGAACGGCACGCGTTTTCCGTCTCCGCGTGCACTTTCACGTGGTCCCTGCATAGCTCACAGCCCAGCTGCCGGGAAATGGGCCGTGGCCACCTCCATGACCAGGCCTCCTGCCACTCACATTCAGCTCTCATCCAACCTCCTCTTCCTCCACCCTCCTTCTAAACAGGTTGTGGGCGTGCACAAGGGACCCGGGAATGGCAAATTGTTCATTCCCAAGTATGGGGGTGATTCCTGCTGGAGCTGCTTGGAGCCCCAGAGCAGATGCCCAGGGTTGGAAGGAAGGCAGCTGGAAGTGGGGTCTCCGTTTCGCGCTCTCCTGTGTCTCTTCTCTTTTGTATATCCTTTCTGAAATGGAAGACGAAGTGTGCAGCCTTTGCCACAGTGTCTGTGGGTGTGTGTGCTCCTTCCACGAGCCTTGGGTGAGCCCCTTGTCGTTGGGGGCCTCCCACCTTTCAGCCTCATTTCCAGCATCTCCCACAGTTCTGGGTACATCGCCCGTGCTCAGTGAATGAAGTACCAAAACGGCGTGGCTTGGAATAGCAGAAGTTGATCATTTCCCAGTTCTGGAGGCTCCAAGTCTGAGATGAAGGTGTCAGCAGGGTTCGTTCCGTCTGAGGCCTCTGAGGGAGACTCTCTGTGTCTCTCCTGGGTCTGCTGGGTGCCGTCAGCATTTGACATTTCTCGGCTTCTAGAGGTGTCACTCCAATCTCTGCCTTCATCCGCAGTGGCCTCCCTGAGTGTGTCTCTGTGTTCGTGTTCCCATTTACGTGAAGGCCCACCGTAACGACTTAATTTTAACTTCCGTACAAACCTATCTCCAAATACAGTCACATTCTGAAGTGCTGGGGGGTTAGGACTCCAACATTTTTGGGGGAATAGTGGGGGACCCAATTCAACCCCCAACAGGATGTGATCAATAGACCAGTTTGGACCAGTTTGGACAGAGCAGAATGTTCGAATAGTTCAATCAGGGAAGTGAGGTTGGGAAGGTCATTTTAGGCTCTGCCCCCAGAGTTTGTGTCACCCCACCTCTAAGGTGTTGCAGAAGGAACCAGCTGGCTATCAGTACAGGGGATGTATAGAACTAACCACACGAAAGGAGAATGATTTGCTGTAGCTCCATCTGTGAGGATAAAGGCCTCATAGACTTCTGTTTCAGAGGTCAGAAGTCCTACCTGAATTAGCTTAAGAAAAAAATAAAAGAAATTTTTGGTTCAAATAAGGGAAAATTCCAGAGGTTGGTCTGACTTGGCTTGAGGCGAGAATAGGTCTCACATTTCAGGGCCTTCTTTTTGGGGTCAGGGCTGTGTCTCTCGCGTTCTCACAGACTGGCAGGTTGGCCTTGAACACCCCAAACCCACATCCTCCCATCTGAGGGCTCCAGCAGAGAGCGACTGTTTTCCTACAGCTCTGGGAGAAAAGTCATCTGATTGGCCCAGCTGGGATCCAGGGGTCATGTCTGAGCCAATGAGTATGGCCGGAGGGAGTGTGTTTTAATTGGCTGGATCCCAGTCACATGCTGATGCCTATGCCTGTGGGCAAAGCAGTCCCATCCGAGCCCCCTGGAATAGTATCCCCACAGGAGAAAGGGAGTCTCTTGTCCACAGAAGGAAGAAGGGAACAGAGACTGGTCTGTCAATGGACTCTAGGCTTGGTCCTCATTCACCTCATTCATGAAAATGTGGGCTTCTAGTAGGTTCTCAATAAAACTTAGTCCAGGCAGAATAAATGGACAAGTGAAGAAGTATTTGTTCAAAATGTGGGCAACCGAGAGTTGTGCAAAATACCTGTGGTGTTGAGACAGCCCTGGGACCTGTACTCATATCCTTCAGCAGCCCCATTAGTCTTGAAGAAGGAAGAATATCCCCAAACATAGAGCTCCTTTGTACTTGGGGCTGAATTTGCCTTCAATCCTTTTTAAGAGCTTTGAAGGTATAACTTGTGTTCTGAAAACAAAAGTCCTTTGGAAAGAGGCCCCTGAGGCTGGGAGGCGTTGAGTAGGTCTCAAGAAACAGCAGGTGGGTAAGTTGAGTGTAAATGAATGTGGAAAATATGCTTTACCTTCGCTTTGAAACTTGCAGGCTAGGAACCAAAAGGGCAGGCAGCTTGCCCCAGGCGTGGTCAACCCCACTCCCAGAGAAAAGTGCTTAAGAGATAATTGGAGGCGTTTGGCTGGGCCCAGTGGCTTTTCCTTTGTGGTCTGGACAGAAGGCCAGTTCTCCCTCCCACATCATTTCCTTTTCCATGACAGTATTTTGTTTCTAATGGCATTACAGGAAAAAAATTGTGAATATTAAAAATTGCATTTTTGGTGTTGAGGATAGATGTGATATTTAACCTGTTGCAGGTGGCCTCCGTTTTCAAGGGCGAAGCCCGTCTTTAAGTGAGCCCCGGCCAGTTCAGGTCAGTTCATGGCAGGTGCTGCCTGAGCTCGGGACTTTTACCCAGTGCTTCTCAAACTTCTGGGCCTACAGAGTCAGCTGGGTCGTGTTACAGTGTGGACTCTGGTTCCATAGATCCGGTGTATCTAGCAACCAGCTGGGGATGCTGGTCTGGGGACCATACTTGGTGGCCTGGAGCAGGCCTTGCTGCACCCGATTCCTCAGAGAGCAAGTGCTCACCCTCCTCTGCCCTCCACCGCCACTGCCACTGGCTCCAGAATGGCCCTCGGAGCCACCGGGGTCAAACAGACGGCTGCGTGGCCCTGCGTTTCCCACATGGTTCATAGGGTAGTAGGTTGGCCTTCTAAAGCACCACGTTTTCCCTATGTTGGAGCTAGCACTGAGCTGGCCTCCAGCAGGAACCAAAGCATGCGTTTCCAGGGAGGAAGGGTGAGATAGGAATTTATGCCGAATGGGCTGGCTACATATACGTATTCAACAGGTCATAGGAAGAGCTACTGTGGTTCAAGCTTCGTAATTTGGAAAGGAGAACTTTATTTCTCATGAAGGGTTGCAGCCTGCAGGTGCCTTCTTATAGGCTGGGTAGCATAGCCTCGGGCAGAAACCAAGTGCAAGCACTTCTTCAAGGGAGGAGTAAAGGGAACAGGAATTTGTGCTGAGTGGGTGGCTGAATATGCATATTTAATAAGCTATAGGAGGAGTCATGAATATTTATGAAAGGAGAAACATTGAGTTTTATGTCGCTTCATAGGACCCACATTCAAAAAATGGCAGTGATAGCAGGATCTCAGGGTGGAGTTTCTGGTCCTGTGACATCAAAAGGTGAAGCAGAGGACATGAATTCCCTCTGCACAGCCTCCGTAGACTGGCCAGAGCCACACGGTGGTGGGTGGACTCTTATCGGGAAGGATTGCTGGTCAGTCGTGTTGAAACCACAAGAGGGAAGAGCAGCATTAGGTGGTCGGGTGGAATCAGCAGTGGAGCCCTTTCCAAAGAGCTGGTTTCTGCTTAATCCTTAGGGAAGAAAGCCTAATGGCAGGTAGCGTGGGAGCGGTATAAGAAGGCGTGTCCCACCTCCTTCCCCATTATGGCTGGGATTTCAGTTTATAAAGTTTCTCTGGGATCCCGTTGGCCAAGAGAGGATCCGTTCAGTCGGTTGTGGGGCTTGGGATTTTATTTTTATATCTCGCTATGAATATTCACAAAGGGGGAGCGTGCATGTGTAGTAAGCAAACATACAGGTTACGGAGGTCCTATGTTCACTTTGGGGTGGAGACTTAACATTTAAATGTGTTAGAATTAGGCTGTATTCATCAAGAGGTGACACGGTGGGCGCTGAGGCATCCTGTGTGCAGAGCCGGTCCATGGTCCGTGGTCTCTCGTCAGGAAGGAAGGCTGGTCAGCCGTATGCATCAGCAGTGGAGCGAGTCTTTAGAAAGGGCCGGTTTCTGCTTAACTCTTAAGAAAGAGCCTTATAGTGGTTGGTGAGGGAGAGGGGAAAATAGGCCACGTCTGACCTCCTGTCCAGTCATGGCTGCGAACTCAGTTTTTAAGACTTCTCTGGAATTGCCTTGGCCAACAGGGATCTGTTCAGTTGATTGGGGGGCTTAGGATTTTATTTTTATTTCTCAGAGGCAATGTTAGAAGCTAGAGATTGGGCTGTGCTGTCCCTGCAGTTCCCACACGAATCAGGCCCCTAACAGAGACGCCATGAGTAATAGAATAATGAGAGTGAATTCAAACCCGTATTTCTGTCCCTAGATCCTAACAACTACTATCACCGACGGAACGAAATGACCACCACTGATGACCTGGATTTTAAGCACCACAACTACAAGGAAATGCGCCAGGTAAGACCCAGATCACAGAGTTTCATGCCAGGAATCTTTCAAAAGAGCAATATATCATGTGCCCATAACACTTAATTTTGTTTTCAGAAATTAGATGATGTGTCAGAGACAGGGAAATGATTGATTGTTTGGTTTGCTGAAGACACACCAAATGCTTGTCTTTCTAAGGTCTGGGGTTCCGGTGGCCGCAGGATGGCTTCCTCGCTGGCAAAGGATTGAGCACAGTTTGAATCCAGGGTCTTCTCATTGAATACTCTAGTTCTTAGGAATGACGGTATGTTTGAGTGCTAGCACTGACTGAGGGATGTTGGGCATAGGTGGAGTCAAAGAAGAAAAAGGATCTAGAATAATGCTGAGAAGAATAATAATAGCAGGAAGTATTCATGTAGGACCAAATGCTGTGCTCGGCAGTTTACATACATGAAAGTGTTTAACCCTCCAACAACCCTAGGGTGGTAGAGACTGTCGTTAGCTACTTACGGATGGGGAAACCGAGTCACTGAGTGACTATAGCACTACCCCTTGTTATTCAGAGTTTCAGTTTCGGCTGCATATTAGAATCACCTGGGTGAATTTACAAGACTCCCTGTCATTGAGCCCCAGGTCAGGCCAACCAAAGCAGAATCCTTTAGAGAAAAAGGCCCGGGATCCACATTTTAAAGCACTCTCTTGGTGCTTCCGCCATCCAGCCTGGCTTCAGAATTCCTAGCTGATACCTTTAGTAGCTCTTAGTACTGTTAGAAAGAAAAGGCAATCCCAGATGAGAATTTTCTTCAGATTTCATCACAGAAACCCAGCAATTCTGAACTTTTAATGGCATTTGCATACTGGATGCAGAAAGGGGAAGACATCACACGTCTATTGGGACAAGCTAAAAGGCAGTCCCTGTGCTGAGTGCATCCTCTGTGAAATCCTGTTCTGTGCCCAAACCCAGCAGGTACTAGAAAGCGTGGGGAGGTGCTGGCCAATGAGGGACCCTCAGCCGAGGCTCTGAAGAGGCAGAACCAGCAGAAGTGTCCTCGTGAATACATTTATAGAGCGAACATTCACCAAGGGCAATGAACAGGGCATAAAGGGAGGGCTCGCAGGTACGGAGGGAGGGAACCAGCCATCCAGGACAAATGTGAGAGAGGATTCTGGGTCGGCACAGCCAGGCTGAGCCCCAAGCCCACAGAATGAACAAGCCTGTTCATCTTGATGAAATTTAACTTGAGGTACTCACATGCAGCTTCCAGACACCTGTCAGCACAGACTTAGAGGTGGGATGTGCTGAAGAAATCTTCTCGTTGTCTCGCTCTTCAGAAATCAAGATGACGGGTTTGGACTTGGGGCCTGTGAGTCATCCCTGCCGCTCCATGGTCTCGGTGTTTGTGTGACTCCGCTCGCCATTCTGCCTCACACGGGTGGATTAACTCTGCTTTGCTCACTGGATGTCTCAGGATGTCTTTTAGAGCCCAGAAACAAAACCAGCATCAACTCAGTGCAATTAGTGTCAAAAGCAATAAATCTGAATGCATTTAAAACGAACAAACTGCACAAAGAGACGCTGGGTAAATGGTAATTTTGCAAAGTTGCCCTGTGTGGAGAACTGGGGCTCTTTTCTTACAAGCAGAGCTAGTGGGCAGTGCTTCATTCCACTAGGCAACCCTGATCCCTATGAGGGTAAGAGGAGCCTTTGGATTGTCGATGCAGCCCCCTTGGGTGACACTAGGGGACACCTCTGAGATCCCACAGCTCAGCAGCACTCAGCTGGAAGCTGTCCACGGGAACACCCGTCAATCGTGAAGAGTGTTCGAGCCAGAAATGGTTTGCCATTTGGATTCCAGTCTCCTACGGATGGGAAGGAAGACAGCATTTTTAGTAATTTGCCCATATGGAGTCTGCTTGGTTACTGTAGACATCTTTCTACCTAGGAAAAAATGGTTCATTTTTCCTACTGTTGAAAGAGATGTTGATAACAAACCAAAGAAAGAAACACGAGCAGGAAGCGAGAAGAGACAATAGAAAACCTATTGCATTGTGAGAGGAAAGTCATGAGAATACGTGTGACTCAGGGCACTGCCCTGTAAGGCGCTGTTCCAGGCGGAGGGGGGCAGTGGTTGGACATGGGAGGGAGGAAGAGAGGAAGGAGAAAGGCCCCACGTTGGTACTGTAAGGTGGAATGAGAGAGTTGTTCCAAGAGAATGCTAAAGACCTTCCAGCGTGTATTGCAGTTTGTATGTACATTGTCTGTCTGCCTCATTTGGGACAATAAAGGCAGAGACCCTGTCATTTTATCACACATCCTCAAATATGCTCAATAAGTATATTTGAGGTCGTTACAATCGGGGGGGATGAGAAGGAGAGGAGACCCATCTGCTTGGCCACGGCTGGGGGCTTTGGCTGCAGATGGGATCAGCTGTCATCCAAGGTATGTGGCCGGGTGTGGGGAGGCAGGGACAGAAGGGAGGGTGCTCTAAGCAGAGAGGACAGAAAGAGCAAAGGTGGGGTGGCAGGAGTGTCCAGGTGTGTATCTGGCACAGTCGGCAGTCGGTTGGGAGAAGAGGCTGCCCCGGGTCTGAGGGGTCAGTGGAGTTTCTTTAGGAGAGCAGAGCTGTGTTTCCGGAAGCTGTGTGGAGAGTTGGTTGGTGAGAGGTTGGGCTGTAGGCCCCGTGGAGGGGCTGCTGGGTCGGAAGGAGGATGGGGAGGGGCATTTCTGAGGCGGGCTGGTCCTAGGTCACCTGTAGGCGTGAGTCGTGGGGGAGAGAGGGATCTGGCGTGCTTCTGTGGGGAGTGGGGTGCCCTTCCCAGAAAAGAGAGAAGTTGAAAGAAAGTGAGGAAAAGGTTAACGACCGACTTTGGTGTGGGCTACAGCACCGTCAGGTCCCCAAATGCTCCGGAAACACTTATTAGCTGGCCGGGACGTAGCGTGTGATGCAGGTAGAGTGCGGTGGGAAGGCTGGTGGTGTTGGGGCAGCCAAGGGTGGCCAGGTTGCTCAGGCTGGGCACAGTGGCTGACCTGCCACCTGCTCTGTGCCCAGCCTGACCCTGGGGGCGGGGCGATGGTGGCAGGGAGCCAGGGCAGGGCCTGCCGATTGGGACATACCCAGCTCCTAACCACCCCCCCCACATGTGATTCTCACTGCGCTTCCCTCCCTCTTCCCTCCTTCTGGAATTTCTTTTGTGTTGGGCCAGGTGCAGTGTCTGTTTCTCAGGCAAATGAGGAGCGATGGCAGAAGAGAACGTTTTCTCTTCTCGCTTCTCTTTTAGCATTTGCACTCATTGGACAAACAGTGCTGTATCAACATCGAGGGCGAGCCCAGAGTCTAAAGGCACGTCCTCCACAGACCCGTGGCTCCAAAGACTCAGCAGTTTTCCCCGTCTCCCCATTTTTATCCAGCGTTTGACCTTCTGTGTTCACAGAACTCATACAGTTTTGACTGGAGGCTGGTGACGTCTTTGCCCGTGTGTCTCAGTTAATATTGGAGCACTAGCTATTGTCCCTGCTGTCCTCATAGTCGCCGTTGCAGTGTTGCAGGATGCTGCAGTGAGCGGAGGCATCACAGTTTTCTCAGCTTCAGTCCTGCTCTGGAGCATTCGGCCGCCTCTCAACTCCTAGCGAGTACTGATGAGCACGGAACACGCCACGACAAGTGACATCATGCATGTAATTTCTTCCATGCTTTATGAATAATTTTCTTCCGAATATTGCCAGAAATTGAGGCTCTTGGTCTCCCTCAGTAGGGAGGGAAGTGGCAGAGCCCAGGACGTAGCAGATCACGCCAGGATACACGTTTATTCGCATCCCAGAGTTGGGGAAACAGTCTTGGAGGCCATGAGTCTCGCAAACCCTGGTACTCTCAGGGTGGCATTTCTCAACACTCTTTTTCATCACTTACTTCCAAGGGAGACTTTTTTAGACTTTTTCTCCTTAATGTGAATACCCCTCCCCCCATTATATTAAATACTAAGAAATAAGATTTTTCAAGATAGAGTGAGCGTTGGAGGACCACAAAACATTGTAATGCCTAAGGTTTTTATAGCCCTAATTTTCACTCTCTTGGGGGTAAGTAATGTCACCCCTTTTGAGAATGTGTGCTCTAAGGCAATGATGAAAATTCTATCTCTTACTCTTTATTCATCAACAAAGACCCAAACTCCTGAAAACCGTCTTTGACTTTTTTCAGGAATAATTGCATGTGTTTACAAGAAATAGCTCCGTTTAAATGGAGAACTTCATTGCCAGGGATGTTTGTGGCTCCTTGCTGGGAAGAGCAGGGTGGATCACCATCTATGTCTTTGGTGGTGCTGGCGGCCACTGGAGAAACGCTCCCTGGCACTCCAGAGGGCCACTGTGCAGAGAGGATTGTAAAGAAACTTCATAGACAAGAACGTGCTCCAAATGCCCATGTTCTCAGATGGGGAAGATGCTAGATGCTTGTGACACCACATCATGATGGCACGTGGTTCATTTATTAACTGGCACCGTGCCGTTGGTGGGAAAGTGTGGCTGTGACAGTGGGGAGAGTATTGGGAAGGGATTCTGATGGCTCATGGCCCCAGCATCCTCCCGTGTCCATGGCTAAGTGTGCATCCCAAGGGAAGGTGATACTTGTCGTCTTCCAGTGTCAAGGTTGTGATCTGTCGTCCTGGCAGCACATTTCTCCTGCAGCTAATTGACCGGGGGTCACACTAAAGACCAGCCAGGCCCGTGCCAAACGCTTGCATTCATTGCCTAGTCAGTGATGAACCGCCTGGCTCAGTGTCTGTAGAGCTAGTCATTGATCTGAACGCAAGACAGCGGATCACCTGCCGATCAGGGTTTGCTGAGGTCAGTGCTGGTGGCTGAGAATGACTGTGCACCAACAGGGACTAGCACATGGGGCCTCAGAGGAGATGGCAAGTGCGCTGTGGCCATCTTTCAGAATGGTCACAGTGTGCGGCAGAAAAAATGGGCAGCAGAGATGTGCCAGTTCTCATTGCCTTAGTGCACCTTTGTAGACAGGTAGGGAAGTGGGAAGAGCCCTAAGAATCCAAAGCCCTGGCTCCACCTGCTACCAGCTGGGTGACCCAAGGCAAATCACTCAGCACCTCCCTGAGCCTTAGTCTCCACATCTATAGAATGGGGACAGCCACCTGCCTTATCTCCTTCCTGGCTGTCATGGTGGTGAAGTCAGTAGAGAAACAGAACGTCGTCTTACTGCTCTTGTTAACATCATTATGACATTGTTACTGTGAGTCTTTTGTTAAAATGTGATGCCACTCATGTGAAGCCCCACACCACCCCTGCAGTATTTATCCTCATGGTCATGGCTACAGAAGCAACATTTCTCTTGCATGTTCTTTCTCCATTTATGGTGGGTTTCTGTTTGGGCCTCTTGTGATGCGAACCAGAGTCCTGTGTGGCCAGCTTTCTCTCACCTAAATATTGTGACACTAAGTGAGTTATCATAAAGGGAAGCATGTTTGCCCCCAGGAGCAGCGAGAGAATTAGATCCTGAATTCCCAACCAAGGCTGCCCTATCACCCCTCGTAGGTGTGTCTTAAAAGCCAAGCTATGGTAGCAATAAATCTTCCTGCTCTTTTAGAAATGCTCCTTGGTGCCCGTTAAACCCACTCTGCCCCGTCATTACAGAGAGTTGTATTATGAAAGGCAGATGAAGCATACAGCAGTATAACTCCACTGTATCATAAATTCGACATAATACCAATTTGCCAGTTCTCATAGATTTTAACCTACCATAAAATTTGCAACAGATTTGTTTATTTACACTTTACAAGGCCACTTTATGGATAATTCGCTAGATCAGGAATTTTTTGGAAGCTTGTTAGAACACATTCGGGTCCACGTGGTCCCCACCCTTCCTTGCTTCTGCCGCTCAGTGGCGGCGTGTCCTTCAAAGAGACGGCGCCCTCCCTAGTAGGCACCCACCCACCGACCACCCTACTGGAATGTTCTCCCTCTCTGCTTCTACAGCACCCGAGCTTCCCTCCTGCTCTTTAGCACACTGTCATGAAGTTGTCCCAGGAACACGCCAACCCCCACCACGAGCTCGCTGCCTGGTGCGGAGCAGGCTCCTCTGTAAACATCGAGTGAGTAAACATCTTTCACCTGGGGACTGCTGAACACACCTAACCCAGCCAGTCAAAGCCACTTTGCAGCTAACTCACAGGTGCTTGTTCCACCCTTGAGACAAGTCAACCTGCAGGGACAGGCGTCCCTGGCCCTCCTCCCCAGGCAGCTTTTTCTCCTGTGACTGGCAGAGCTGTCCTCACCTCATTTGGCAGCCTGTCTCATTCTCGCATCCGACTAGCTAAGTTTAAAGACAAAATTCAGAAAATAGCATGTATTTATTTCACTTCCTTGCTGAAACCTGCTTTTCCTGCCAATTAACCCCATTATTCCCATTGTCATGGCAACTCTGCGCTCTCCCTCCTTAGCACCTGTGAATCGGGGGTCACTGCCTGCCTCCTGTCCAGTGCTGCCCCGCAGGCTCCAGGAGGGCAGGGGCAGCGTCTGAGTCCTCAGCCTGACAAGGTAGATGCTCACTAAATTATGAAAAAAGTGATATTCAGTGAGAAATATTTATTTGGTCAGGGATAGAAATATAAAAGGCTCAATCTGTCCCCTCAGGCATCTGCAGTCTAGTGAGGGACAATAAGAAAACAGGAAATCACAGTGAAAAAGTAAGGAACACAATCAAGAGAGGTGATAGCCTCCACCAGGGAGGTGATAACCACAACCAAAGGAGGGGTCTTGGTCCCTTTGGCCTGTGGTAGCAAAAATACCATAAACTAGCTGGCTTAGAAACAACAGAAATTTAATGCTCACGGTTCTTGGGGCTGGGAAATCCAATGTCAAGGCGCCGGCAGATTGGGTGTCTGGGGAGGGCTCACTTTAGTTCATAGATGGCGCCTTCTTGCTGTGTCCTCACGTGGCAGAAGGGGCACACGAGCTCCCTTGGGCCTCTTCTGTAAGGGCACAAATCCCACTCGTGAGTCCTCTGCCCTCATGACCTAGTCACCTCCTTAAGGTTCCGCCTCTTAATACTATTGCCTTGGGGATTAGGTTTCCACACATGAATTTTTGGGGACACATTCAGACCACAGCAGGAGGTGGTGGTAAGTACAGGGCCGGGGTGGGGGTGATGGCCAGGAGCTCCTTCCTAGAGGAGACGAGGATAGAGCAGGTGCTGGGAGGAAGGGTGAGGACTATCCTGGGAAAGGGGTGCAAGGGGAGCATTCTGGGCGGAGGTGACACTAGCTGGGATGTGGGAGGGTGGGGAGTTCGGGGGGCTGTGGAGCAGAGCAGGAGGTCGCTGTCTTCTTGGGCTCCGCCCCTTTCATGGGTAGGCAACATGGCTCAGAACCCTCAACCCACTTTGCATTTCAGTTGATGAAGGTCGTGAACGAAATGTGCCCCAATATCACCAGAATCTACAACATCGGCAAAAGCCACCAGGGCCTGAAGCTGTATGCCGTGGAGATCTCTGACCACCCTGGGGAGCACGAAGTCGGTAAGCAGGGCCCTCTGGGAGGCCGGAGACCGGTAACCTGAGAACATTCGTGAAACAGGGCACCAGCTGTCCATGCAGTGACCCTCTCCATAGACAAATTCTGCACTTGTTGATGTCTGATCTTACGATAGGGTCCATAGAATTATTTAAACTAGAAATACCCGCCTTTGCTCCAAGGGGACCATATTTAATTCTGTGTTCTCCACTTCTAGTCACAACAGCCAGGGAAGAAAGTGGCTGGGGACAGTTAGGACAGAATTTCCTTCTCTTCCAGTACTCTGTGATCAGTAATGGCTCAAATTAGAAAGCTTTCCCTCCCTTTTTAAAAAAAGTTTCAATTCTGTTTTTAGATATTTCCTGTTTTTCAGCCATTTCCCACCCAATCGCTCCCCAGCCTGTGTTCCTGCAGGTCGGGTGGGCTTCTCTGGTTCTTTTTTTATTTTTTTAGTAAATCTGGGAGATCTTTAGAACTTTGCTGATATTTAGGTACAAAGATTTGTCTGATTCATTCAACTTTAACATTCATCAACATCTCAGGTTTCTTTTACATGGCGAAAGCTTCATGTGCTGGTGAGATCAGTGTCCCCACGGCAGCAGCTTTGCCGGGGAGGGAAGGAAGGAGCTGTGTCATCTGCCTCTGCCCAGAGCTGACAAAGCCCAGGCCTGAGTCTGCTCGGGCTGCTGTGGCAAAATACCTGAGGTGGGGGATCTGTAGACAGCAGAGATTTATCGCTCACTGTTCTGGAGGCCGGGAAGTCCGAGACCAAGGTGCCAGCAGCTCAGTGCCTGGAGAGGGCCTGCCCCGCTGGGGCGCCTTCTAGCTGTGTCGTAACGTGGCGCGGGGGAAGGGCGAAAGTGCAGACTAGTTCCCTGGAGCCCTCGTATAGGGGCACCAATCACATTGAGTCTTAGGGAACAACATAGGAATTGGGGGGGCACATACATTAAACCATAGCACCCCCAATGTTTCAAAAGCTGAGCTTTGAAGGAGGAAAAACTCCAAGACTGCCCCGTTTACAAAATGGTGTCACTGCCGATTTGCCTGATAGACTGTTTTCTGCTTATATTCATTCATCTTTGTGTCTTTGTAAAACTTACTAGAAAGTTCTTTTAAGAAAAATAATTGCCTCCCAGATGATAAAAATAATTGCTGTGGCTTATGTTCAACTTGTAAATTGTAAACCCTAAACGCTACGCTATTTTATCTGTTCTTGGTAAATAAGAATGAACATTATCACTGCGTGACTGGTATCACGTATGCTTTTTCTAGATATTTTCTTATATACCTGACTGTCTGGGAACAAAGAAATTGTCCTGACATAATTGTAGAGGTTTAACTGAAAGAATAGGGCTGAAATTGTAAGTTTATATTAGTATTATGCAGAGATTTTCCCACAACACAATGTGATAAGCACTGTTTGGCTGCGAGCATCTCAGCATGCACCTGTTTCCCTCCGTCTTTGCGTGAAGGTGAGCCCGAGTTCCACTACATCGCCGGCGCCCATGGCAACGAGGTGCTGGGCCGCGAGCTCCTGCTGCTGCTGCTGCAGTTCCTGTGCCAGGAGTACTTGGCCCGGAATGAGCGCGTCGTCCACCTGGTGGAGGAGACCCGGATCCACATCCTCCCCTCTCTCAACCCCGATGGCTACGAGAAGGCCTATGAAGGGGTAATGGCCCTGCACCCCTCCCCCACGCCAGCGGCAAAGCCCCGCTCCAGAGTATGCCCGGCCAGGAGTCTGTGAAATCCCACCTTACAAGCTTTACGTTTGAGTGTCTCTGCTGACACAGGGCAGCCCACAATGCTTACGCAAGATGCAAAGCAGGAGTTGAGAATTACGGTGACCCTGAGAGCTGGACATGCCAACTAAATGGAGAAAGTGAACGAGATAACAATATTGCCACACATACAATGATGAGTGTACAATAGGAACACCTATGTTGCCTGAGCACTTGATCGTGGCGCTAACCTTGGTTATTGCCTTTAATTCTCTCATCAGTCCTCTGAGGAGAGTTGTTTTTGTTGTTTTGGTATATTGTTTATATCTCCTGTTCCAGTTATGATGCGGAATTTGTACAGATGATAAGTATGCATGGAGTACACATATGTACTAATAGACTTACGTATATAGAGAATATAGAGCATAGTTAGTATTATATCGTGTTGTGTATCCAGACTGATATATCACAATGTGTGGGGATGAAATGGAAAACTGTATTTAAAGCAATGGTACCTACCAAATGCAAGCTTTATGTTACAGAGCGCAGACGTGCAGAACTTGGGCTGTGTATATTGGTGCACACAGTTGTTAGGGATCTGCGTGTTAAATAGTGAGCCAGACTCGTGGCAAGGCAGGGAGGATGCATTGCTGTGGCGGCTCTTGATCCTGCGATGATGGACGCGTCACCACTCAGAGGTTCTGCTGAGCAGCGTGGAAGGGAGGAGGGCAGGGTGAAAGATGGGACCAATACTCTGAGCAGGGGTGGCCTCTGCATTCCCTCCTTGAAGAAAGTGGCTGCATCACCCGTTACCCACCGAATATTAACTGAAGGCTTTTCAGCATTCTCTTTGGGATGCCATCCTTGGGTCAAAGGGCATCCAGAGATGCCCCAAGGGGGGGCGGACACAGGTGCATCTAGTATGGCAGAAAGTCAGGATTTCGCTGCAGCCTGTGGGTTCCTCACACTCCGATTTGTTCTCAGGGCTCGGAGCTGGGGGGCTGGTCCCTGGGGCGCTGGACCCACGACGGGATAGACATCAACAACAACTTCCCCGACTTAAACACGCTGCTCTGGGAGGCCGAGGACCGGCAGAACAGCCTGAGGAAAGCTCCCAATCACTATATTGCAATCCCTGAGTGGTTTCTGTCGGAAAATGCCACGGTGAGTAAAAATATCCCGCATTTGTAGAGCAGCGGAAGGCCAGGCGTAACCCCGCTGGTATTTGCAGAGGATGTGACATTTAACAACGAGACAAAACCACTTTTTCTTTCATGTTTTCTCTAAAAAAGCAGGGAAATGTGCTAGATAATAACTACCTTTTAAATTGATATTCGGGGAGATTCTTCTTAGAAGCGAAATCATTTAATTATATTTCTTAACAAATATATAGTGCTGCAAAACCAAAACAGCCTTTCCTGAAGTGTGCATGCTGTTACTGCCATGGCCGTCCTCACCGCTGTCAGCCACACCACGGTGAAATTGTCCTTAGCCTTCACAGAGTGCTTCATATATTTTATTTTTATTTTAGTGAGTCCCCACGGGATTACTCTGTGTGGTGTTTCTTTGGAAAGAAAAGTGAAATTGGATGATAAATGTTTACCCCAAATTTCTCAGGTCTTGTTTCACAAAGAGTATGTTGTAGAAGAAATAATTTTCGCAGAATGC
Organism: Propithecus coquereli; assembly: GCF_000956105.1. Taxonomy (NCBI): domain Eukaryota; kingdom Metazoa; phylum Chordata; class Mammalia; order Primates; family Indriidae; genus Propithecus; species Propithecus coquereli. The sequence goes on from NW_012142634.1 coordinate 937,540, forward strand.
CCTGTGCCTTTTATTGCCTTCTCTGACCACAGTAATTGGCCTCTTTACCCTTATTCTTTGGTCGTATTTGTCCTTCTCGAGGTCTGCCTTGATAGGTGTATAAGTTAGTGTTCGGTTCAGCTGCAGCAATAGAAAAATCAAAATAACAGTGGCTTAGCAAGGTAGAAGTTTCTTACTTTTGTCACATAAAGGTGCCCTGGAGGCAGATGGGTCAGTGGAATAGAAACCCCATGACCATCAGGAGACCAGGGTTCATCCATCTTTCTGGCTCGACCTTGTTAGCATGCCACATTCACCCTCAAGGTCATAATCCAAGGTGGCAGTGGGTGTTCTAGCTGTCATGTCTGCGAAGGAAGAAGAGGGAAAGGGCTTACAAAAAAAGTTCTCCTCTCAGATAATTCAACTTCCTGTAAGAGGCATTGCTAGAATTCCTGCATAATGCTCCTGCTTAGAGATCATTGTCCAGAATCCAGTTGCACATGGTGTTAGCCACTGCAGGGAAGGCTGGGAAGTGCTGTATTTTAGGCAAACGCGTTGCAAGCTCAGAAATGATGTCTCCATCGAGGAACCCCAGGAGCTGGGTACAGGACAGCAGCTCTCCTGCTCAGCCTGAGAGTTGCAGCCTGGATCCAGAACAGCACGTCGGGCTGCCACTTACTCGGGGAGGCCAGCACGGTGGTCTCATTTAGTGACTCACAGTACAGTGTCACCCAGGCCCTCAAGAGCAAGCAGTACAGTGATGGAGACAGACAGTGGCCGTGCCACTTGGCTTAGTTAGGGGGCCCAACGGCGCCGACGCGGGCAAGAGATGGGGGGTAGCCCTCTGAGTCTTCTGTCTTCTGGTCCTTCCTCATGTTTCCTAATTCCAACCCACAGAACCCCTGCTTTGTTTTGGTTTTTTTTTCCAACTAATGTCCTAATGACACTTGGCGAAGGTGAGAATTCAAGTGATGTTATAATTTGGGAACATTTGAACCAAAATTGGAATTTGGATGCCAGCTTTTGTAGGCCTGAGGCTACGAGAGATAAGTAATTATTTTAGCACAGGCTTACAAAGGCCCTGGATCTCAGTCTTTGCTTTCAGACCAGAATTTGGTTTTTTGAGTTTGTCCTTCTCTAGAATTATAGGGAGAATTACACCAGTCTGTCATCACCAATACCTTTTCTCAATTATAGATAAATTAAATAGATGAGATATCAGCAAACATAAAGATTTGGATAACAAAATTAACAGGCTTGACATAAGGGGCCTATAAGAATGCAACAACCAATAATTAGAGAATATTCTTCTCAATAATTGTGGAACATTTTCAAAAGTTGATGATGAACTGGGCTGTAAAGGAAATCTCAGCAAATTTGAGAGAGTAGGATTCAGGCAGACCATGACCTTGCTCCAGAACATCTAAACTAGAAGACAGTAATAAGATTAATGAAAACATCATCATGTATTTAGAAAATTTTTTAAAAAAACCTCCTCTTAGATAATTCAGTTTCCAGTAAGAGGCATTCCTAGAATTCCCACATAATACTTAAAAGAATAGATCAAAGAAAAATTCATACTGACAACTAAAAAAAAAAATAGAACTGAATGATAATGGAAATATTACATATCAACATTTTTGGAGTGTAGCAAAAATTAGTGCTTTAGGTAAATCTATACTTTTAAGTGATTTTATTGCAAAAGAACAAAGGCTGAAAATAAACTAGCTTAAGAAGTTAGCAGAAGAATAGCAGAAGAAACCCAAAGAAACTAGGAAGACTGTGATTAGAAAGAGCAAAAGTCAATGAAATGAGAGAAAACAAAGAAATAATATGAAGCAATTTGTCTACTGAAAGAAGCATTTGATAAAATTTAATAATCATTCACAATAAAATCTCACAGTAAAACTTTAGAATATACCCTTCAGTATGAGGAAGGCTGTTTTAGGCAAGACGCAAAGTGCATTAATCATAAACAATGAATAAATCCAACTACATGGCAATAAGAGATTTAAAAGTTTTTTAAATGTTAATGTTAAATGTTACCAAAAGCTCAGCACTTGTCCTCGAGGCCACATCAGAAGAATAAGAACAAGTAGTTTGAGGAGAAGGAAAGAGAAGTTTATTACTTTGCCTGCAAAGGAGGAAAATGGCAGACTATTGGCTCAGAGTCCAAATTCCTCTACATAAGCAGAAATACAGAGCTTTTAAAGGGAGGACACTCAGTTCTAGGCTATTGTAATTTAACTATAGTTGATGATTCTAATGTTCTATCTCTGCCTGAAGACAAAGCCTGTGACCTCCGCCCACCTGGGAGGCCCACCTGGGATGGAGCCGACAGTTCAGCTGAGCTGTTTTCTGTAACACAAAGAACAAAAGACACTCCCCTGCCCCTCAGACCACCTGCCCAATGCAGGGATGCAGGTCTTAGTTCCCAAAAAGACTGGGAGAAGTTTTAAAGAGACAGAAAACATCTTTTTCCTTTTTTTTTTTGCAGGCCATTGCCTCTATTCCACTAAGACAAGCTAAAAACTGGAAGAAGTTATTTGCAAATTATATAACTGAGAAAATTAGAATTTTAAAATATGTAAAGAATAACAAATAAGAAAAATATAAACAGCTCAGTAGAAAAATGGACAAAAGACATGAAGAGGCAATTCACGGAGGAGGAGACAGATGATTAATAAACATGAAAGGATGTTCTCCCTCACTAGTACTAATGCAATGCAGGTGGGAGAACATCTTACACTCATTGTTTGGCAAAATTAAGAAGTCTGACAATACTCAGGTGTTGGAGGGGACGTGGGACAATGGATCTCTTACACATTGTGGGTGAGTGTAAATTAGCACAAGTTTGGAAAATAATTTTATTACCTCGTAAAGAGGAATATTTATATACCCTATGGTTCTGCAATTCCAGTTCTGGTGATGTATGCAAGACAAATTCGAGCACATGTGTAGGAGAAGACAGTATGAGAAAGTTCAAAGCAACACTGTTTACTATGGCAAAAAATTAAAATTATCTAATGCCCATCACCGTAAGAATAGATAAATGAGATCTTCATATTGAAGTGAAAAAGCCTGAACAAAGCTTTATTCAACAATAGGTATGAATCTTAGACATACAAAACTGAGTGAGGAAAAAAACAAATTGCAAAAGACAAGCATCGGTATGGTTTCTCCCGCCCCTGCCTTTGGATCAAAAGCAAGTAAAACTAAATGGTGTATTTTTAGGCATACACATATAGGATAAGACAAAAGAGAGAGAATGTGAATCATGTCATTTTTAGGATATAGTGATTACCTCTGGCGGGAAGCAGGAGGGTGGATAGATGGAATCAAGAGGCACAGTTTTCCTGAGATCTGGTCCTGGGGTTGGATGGTGGGTTTGTAGGTGTTTATTGTATTAAAATATATAACAGAAAAGGACCAAGCACAGACCCACAATGACACTGTGAAATGAACTAGTTCTATGATTAGTCCGATCCAGGGTCCCTGATATGTTTAAAAAGCAAAAACAAAACTTAAATGAATCCCATCAAGTCCATTTCACTCCTTAATCAATTCTCTATACTGCACAGTTAAATGATTTCCAGTGTTTATTTCTTTGTCATTATCGATTTTATCTTACAGAAATTATCTTCATAGAGATTCGTAATTTATGACAGATATTTGATTCACTGATCAGTATTTGACCATATCAAACTTTACAATTTTAGCTTTTAACACAGTTTTCTTTTCTTCTGTTAACTTTTTATCATAAAAAAATGTCAAACATCCAAAATTAGAAAGCTATAAAGGATCCCCGTGGACCCTTCTCAGCTTTGACACTGAATCAATTCATGTTTCAAATACCCCTTCACCCACTTTCTCCTCCTCCTCCAGATTATTGAAGCAAATCCCAGGCATTATATCATTTCATTTGCAAATATTTCAGTAGGTATCCCTGAAAAATCAGGATGCACTTTTAACACCATCAAGTCTTGCCATTGTTATATCAAAATAAATTATTTCTTACTATTCTAAAATACCTGGTCAGTGTTCGTGTTTCCTCTGTTACCATCCCCCACCCTCCAGTTTATTTAAATCAGGTCCAAATAAAGCCCATTCATTCTGATTGGCTTAGAAGCCTTTTTAAGTTTCCTTTAAGTTTTCCCAGGACAGGTTTTGAAATTCCAAATTTTCCTTAGATTATTGCATAAAATAATGGCTTTTCGAATATGCTCCTATTTTAAAAGCTAGAGAAAGAAAGCAGTTTCCTTCCTACTTTATTTATCAGTTTCAATGCTCACAGGTGGCCGCGGAGACCAGAGCAGTCATAGCGTGGATGGAAAAAATCCCCTTTGTGCTGGGCGGCAACCTGCAGGGGGGCGAGCTGGTGGTGGCCTACCCCTACGACATGGTGCGGTCTCCGTGGAAGACCCAGGAGCACACCCCCACGCCCGACGACCACGTGTTCCGCTGGCTGGCCTACTCCTACGCCTCCACGCACCGCCTGATGACAGACGCCCGGCGCAGAGTGTGCCACACGGAAGACTTCCAGAAGGAGGACGGCACCGTCAACGGGGCGTCCTGGCACACCGTCGCGGGAAGTAAGCCTCTGTCCGGGCCTAGGGGACATCACAGGCCCAGCGACAGCGGGCTGCCATGACCACTGTTGCCTGCGGCATTATTGCTAAAGGACGATGCCATAGTCAGGCACTTGCCAGGTGCGGGCCTTTGACTAAGCAGTCACAGGAGCCCGCCTGTGATCCTTGCCGCGGGCTTTGGAGGGGTGTGCCTTCCTCCCGGGTCATAAATACACGACTGGGGCTCGGCTCCAGAGGGATCTGCTCACGTGAGGAAGGAGCAGAGCTGGTGTCTGTTTGACCGTGGCCTACTCTTAGCCGCTGCGCTGTTCGGATTTTACAGGGCTAGAGATGGGTGCAGTTGGACTTAGTGGCAATATTGGAGCGAACCAAACAATCAGAAAAGCCAGGGAGGAGCAGAGGGCGTGCTCGTGCTGGCGCAGAAGCAGGGCTTCTCGCCCGGAGCCCTTCTTATTCTGGGCGATGTCCCGTGCTGTCAACCCGCAGCAGGGGCTGGGCATTGATCCCAAGCTCAGGGGTGAAGTGACTCCGAGCTTCAGGGGTGTTCTGAGACCCGACATGTGGTGAAGACCGTTTCGTACATATCCGCCACCCACTGGCAGTCAGCATGCCGGGCCCCCATCCCAGCCACAGCGCGTGGTCAGCGCCAGCGGTGTGGGCGGTGGGAGGTGTTGCTCCTGGCATCCACATTGGGACTTCTACTAGAGACTTCAGGAACCCCCTTGAAGCAGCCAGAGGACCCCGTGGTCCGCATGTCAGGACTGTTTTCAGCCCAGGTTCCTAAACCAGGGGGGATGAGGAGGTCCTATTCCCTAAGGTCCCTCTGTATTGGATCGCAAGACCCCAGGCATAATGCGCATTGCTTATTTCTTCACTTTGTGAGGGTCCATCAAGCCCATGATGAATTTGAAAAATATTCTGTGTCAGATAGACGGGGGCTTAAAGCCTACTCTATCATTTGATTACTGTGTGACTCTGGGAAAGTTACTTTACCTCTCTGAACCCTCATACTTTCCATTTGTAAAATGGGCATGCTGCTGCTGCTGATGACGATGGTAACATCTCCTTCTGGGATGCTGTGAGGATCACATCAGGGCAGGGCGTGGCTGTGCCCAGCTTCTGACTTACCAGAAAGGCTCAGTTATGACAAGTTCCCCCCTCCCACAACTCCTTCCTTTCAGTAGCATGCTCGCCACGAAATCCGTGTTATGAGCATATCCTTACTCTCTGTTTCACCACACTAATTAATTAGCTTTAATATTATTTTATTTTGCTACTTTTCAAGTATGTTTCCACCCTTGGGAAAAGAAAAAAAAGTAGGAATATTCGTTTCTGTGACCATGCGAGAACATGTGCAAGCTTGCCGTGTTTTCTCGGTCACAGAGCAAGCAGAGGCATCTTATCTGTCTCCATCATGAAATAAAAAAATAAATGCAAATCTCTGTCAGGAAAATTTCCCGATGGCAAAAACACTTTTGTTTTTCAATTTTTGCCCTAAAAGCCTCCCTACAAAACTCTTTCAGCGCGACGTCTGTTTATGTTTCGTGGCTGCGGTGACTGAGTCGGGTCTGGACACAGCTGGATCCCAGTGTCGGGTCAGCAGTAGGTTCTGAGAAGGGGCTGCTGCATAATCGCATTGACAGCGTTTGATTCTTTTCCTATCAATTACATTTTCCGTTATTTCAGGGACTTTGTGGCAGAGCCACGTGGTGGCTCGAGCCTTTTTAGTCATTCTTCTTCCTGGCGGTGTGACGAAGTCTGCAGATTCACGTCTTTGTAGTTTAATGAAATATGATTTCTCATTTCCTCCCCTCCCCCCGCATCTCCACCTTTCCGCTCAGCTCTTTCCCACGCGTGGACAGTGCACTGCCACGCGCCACGTGTTGGGGAGTGGGCCGGCGGCGAGCAGGGTCGCACATTTCAAATGCTCACCATTCACAATGCGCACACTCGTTCCAGAGGGCCATGGTCCTCCCTGTTCCTCGCTGCAGTGCCCACCCTCTCCTGCGCAGAGAAGCGGGCGTGTGATAGCGTCAGGGACACGTCTCTGCGTTCCACGTTGAAGTGGTGATAAGAGAAGGAGTCCAGTCAGAGAGAGAACACAAGGGAACATCTTGCCATCCCCGCCCAGGACTGAAGGCTTGTAAAGAACTGGGGAGGTCACAGCCCCTCGTCTACGTGCCTCAGACAGGAAGTGGCATTTGGCTTTCAAAGCCATTCCCTGGTCAAGGCGACACTCTCTGGACACAAGGCCCATGCCTCCCCACAGCTCTGCTGGTTCCTCGTCATGCTGCCAATTTTTCTAGAACTTCTAGTGCTTTGAACACATATTGCTAAGTGGCAGGTCACTCTGGGATTTTTAAATATCACATTTATTTCAGGACTAGCAAGGCCTAAAAGGGTGGGAATAATGATAATTTTATGTGCAGAGAGGAGTCCAGCCCTCCCAGGAAGTCAAACCTGTGCTCACCAGTGACTTTGTTGTCCCCTGGCCTCCTCCTGCCCTCTGCAATGCCTCACTGCGGAGGTGACTGGATGACCTTTGACCAACCTCCCTTAACCCGGCCAGGCCGGTGCGGAGGATTCCCCACTGACTGCCGCCTCCTGGCCTCTCACGCCACTGTGCTTACTGTTCCTGGTTTTCTCACGAGTGTGCTCTGAGGTCTGTTGTGATGACACGTGCGTGGTTCCCAGCTGGAATCCGGCAGGGACTGGCCCTATCTTGGGTACCATCTTGCCTCTGACTTTAGCAGATTGATACAGAGTTGCTCTTGACATCCAAAGCCATGGATTTGAAACAGACGTTTAGACGGAGCATCGCAGGAGTGGGTCCCACGGTGAGCTCAGTGAGAAGGGAGGAAGAAAGGATGTCCGAGAGCGTGGTTGGTGGGCGCTCAGCAGCCCCTCTCCTTCTCTGGGTCCGTGCGGAGCCCGGCCCACCCAACTTCCACTTTCTGTGACGCTGACCCTCAGAACCCAGGGAGGGCTGGGTTTAGAGGAGCCTCCAGACACTTACGTGGAACATAGCCTGCTAATCATCCTGTTCAAAAACAGAAGTGTCGGGAAGAAAGCCACCAGTGCTTCTTGCCGTCTAACACTCCTCTATGCATTTCACAAACACTGGGCAGTGCAGCGGGTGGAGTGGTGGCCCCCAAAGCACGTCTGCTTTCTAAAACCCAGAACCTGCGGATGTTACCTTATTTGGAAAATGCGTCTTTTCAGGTGTGATTATGTTAAGGGTCTCCAGATGGGATTATCCTGGGAAACCTGGATGGGCCCTAAAATCAGTGGGCAGTGTCCTTATAAGGGACAGAAGAAGAGAAGACACGGAAGCAGAGGAGAAAACCGTGAGAAGATGGCAGAGATCTGAGCGATGCAGCCTCAAGGCAAGGAACGCCCGGGGCCACCAACAGCTGGAAGGAGCAAGGAAGGATTCTCCCCTGGAGACTGTGGAGGGAGCACAGACACCTTGATTTCAGACTTCTGGTCTCCAGAACTGTGAGAGAATAAGTTTCTGCTGTTTTAAGCCACCCAGTTTGTGGTCGTTTGTAACGGCAGCCCTGGGAGATGAAAACAGAGGCCAACCACGTGCCAGGCTGGGTGCTACCTGTCCTACGTGGGCCCATCGGGCTGCAGACTGGGCTTCCTGGGTGAGTGAGTGTGCCCTGCTGTCCCCAGCCAGCCATGCTCTATGTGGGGACAAGAGCAAGGATTTGTTGTTACACAGACTTGGGCTCAAGCCCCAAGTCTAGCCCTTTCCAGACACGTGATCTTGGATACGATTCTCCCCATTCTCAATCTCAGTTTTCTTATTTGTGAACTTTGCTATGCCATCTACCTCTGCTGGGTTTGGGGTGAAGATTAAGTGGCCTAATGGATACAGATGCTCCGGACAGATCTGGCTTGTGTCAGGCACTCACCAGTGGTGGTAGGGATAGTTGTGTTACGAATCAGAATAAAGAACTGTCACAGTGCTATAGCGAGACAGCATAACTATAGAGATACATTTAATTAAACACTTAAAATCTATAGTGGCAATTGATGATACTGTTATTCTAAAAACGATGTGTTAAACTGAGTTTAATGAAATAGATATTTTATCTAAAAAGCACTTATTTGAGTCCTTCTTTTGTCAAAGACGCCCTTGCATGTTTGTGTCCTCGCCATAAACCGTTCTAGCCTCATGCTCTCCCCCCGGTCTCTCCAACCCACACACATTTGCTCAAAAGCAAATTTTTATCTATAGTAGATACTTGTCACTGCCCTGTTCATTGAAGTCTTCTGAATGTTCTTAAATGTTCTTTCTGCCCCCCCGACCCCTGCTGCCCTGTGCCGCGTTGAGCACTGCTCCATTACAATGCTGTCCCATTGGCTTGGCAGGTCTGAACGATTTCAGCTACCTTCACACAAACTGCTTCGAGCTGTCCATCTACGTGGGCTGTGACAAATACCCGCACGAGAGCCAGCTGCCCGAGGAATGGGAGAACAACCGGGAATCTTTGATCGTGTTCATGGAGCAGGTACGGCGTTGGCACATGGCCGTGCTGGGGGAGACTAGCTAAGAATGAGGCCCAGGAGGTGGCTGAAAGCATGGGATGGAGTCAGCTCTGTAGACTGTGGCCACCTGGGGCCACAGCGTTGCAAGGAGCCAGTGTCTGTGTACACTCGCTCGGACCCCAAGGAAGTGAGCTCTAAACTCACGGCGATCGCTGCCACTGGCTCAGGGTGGGTGGCACCAGTCCAGGGGCTCTCGTGCTGCTCTGTGGGGAGCAGGCCATACATGTTTGAGTCAACACGAATAGGCCCCTTGTCTTAGTCCGCCTGGGTTGCCATCACAAAATACCGCAGAACAGGCGGCTTAAATAGCAGACATTTATTCTCCCACCGTTCTGGAAGCTGGGAGCCCAAGATCAAGGTGCTGGCAGGTATGGTGTCCTCTGAGGCTTCTCTCCTGGCTTGCAGGTGGCTGCCTTCATGCTGTCTCTTTACCTGGTCCTCCCTTAGGCATCCCTCCTCTGGGCCTTCTTATAAGGACACCTGCCATACTGGATTAGGACCTACCCTAACAACCTCATTCTAACTTGATTATCTCTCCAAATACAGTCATATTCTGAGACACTGGGATTAAGACTTCAATATATGAATTTGGGGGGGACACAATTCAGCCCAAACACCTCCCCGAGGCCTCCAGAGTCACTGTTGCAGGTGGCAGAAGTGAGTTACCTGGGAGCAGGTATAACAAGTACCAACTGAAGTTCTGCTGGCCAGCTGGGGAGGGCCCTTGCTGTCTTCATTAGGGACTTCAGACACCTTCCCTGCCCCATGCTCTCAAGGACACGCCCATCTTGTAGCATTAATGAGTTAACCAGTGCTAGTTTAGTGTTATAACTAACTTAGCCCCACTAAGAAACAGACTAACTGGAAACCAAAGGAATAAACAAAAACAAATGCTGAGCGTCAGGGCTCCTGCCATTTGTAAGTATCAGACATATGGCTCCATCTTCTCCGCCATCCATCAGGAAGTGAGATCTGAGGCTACACGGAGGTTGCCCTTCTCCCCAGAGTGGTCGGAGACGAGTCAGAAGATGCACTCAGCTGAGGGCTTGGACTGCCAACTTCCTGGTCCCTGTGGCTGCACCTCTGCACAGCTGGCAGAGTTTGGAACCAGGATGGAGCATCTGAGTCTGCCCCTTGGGGGTCCTGGCAGGCTCGGTGCAGCCCCCAGTGAGCTTCCCTGGCACAGAAGGGTGTGGGCCTCTTCTTCTCTTTTAGGGAAATGTCTCACTCAAGGAGCTTCTGCCCCCACCCTGGAGTTTCTTGAGGGAAGGCTCTTTTCCTTTTGCATACATGTAAAGAGAGAAGGCCTTGACTGTAGCAAGCTGATCATTCTTAAGTAATGATGCAATTTAGCCAAAGTGCCTCCTATGGGTAAAATGCCTGGGCACAGTAATATGTGTAAAGAAAGCCACTGGAAATGATGGTAGGTCACCTTGGATTGTCACATCATTCTACCGATAGGGAAACTGAGGCACGAGGTTCAGAGTTGGTGTCTGTGCTGTAACACGGCTAATCACTGGGAGAGGCCCACACAGAGCTGTCACTTGTAAGAAGGTCTCTTTGATTCTTTTCTTTCCTCTCCGACTGTTAAGTCATTAAGTCCGTATAGTCCAGGAAAGTCAAAATAAATGTGCTTATAAAAATTAAATTCCAATTTTTAGTGGGTATATTTTTATGAACTATCTCAGATCCTAATATTTTTTAAGCCTTTGGAATATTTTAATTCTAATGGAAGATTTTCTGGTGCACGGGCCCAAAGGGAGTGCAGAAGAGTTTACGCAGCAAATGCACACACGGCCCGGCGAGCCTTTTGAGCGAGATGTGGTGCTGGGAGTTCCTGGTGGGGACGGGGCCGACCTTAGGCTTACAGCCCGGTCCGCTGCGCTGGCTGTGTCCAGGGCTGGTTGGGACCTCACCCTGTGTCTCATCCTGTTTGCTGAGCAGATTCATCGCGGCATCAAAGGCGTGGTGAGAGATTTGCACGGAAAAGGAATTCCAAATGCTGTTATCTCCGTAGAAGGCGTTAACCACGACATCCGAACAGGTAACTGCAAATGCATACAAACTATTTCTTGGCAAGAAATACCCGTTGTCCTGAAGTGTTTTACTTGAATTACAATCATCAGCTGAGTGCCAGGAACTTCCTACTCAGAGCCGAATGAGAGGCTCCTTCCTCTGACTCTCCACTGTTCAAGAGGCCTCGAAAGCGAGCTTTGTACCCTGTGCTCTCTGGCTCATCCCTGTCCCTCCTGCAGGACGGGCGTGGAGCAGCCAGCCACCTTCTAGGTTCCATGGAAGTTTCTGAGAAGTTGAGGAAGGAGCTCTTTCTCTGCGGGATTGTGACATACGTAGGCAGCTTGGCTCCCAGACCGGGCAGGATGTGGCCCGTGCAGTGAGCGCTGCTGGGACAGGGGCGGGCAGGCAGGCTGCTCCGAGAGGCAGAAGCTGCAGGCTCGGGTGGACGCAGCAGGGCTGGCTTGGAGAGTCCCACAAGGGCGGCAGCAGCGGACCGCTGGGAGATTAGGGTCGGCCTTCGGTGCCCATCCACAGAGGATGGGGAAGATGCAGTTTTTCCATTAAGCCACAGGAAACCACTGAACATGATGTTTTAGGAAGACTTAGGTATTGGAAAGATTAAATAATAATATCATTAACAATAAGCTCACTGTCTTAATAGCTTTACATGTATTAACTCAGCTGCTCCTCACAGCAATCCTATTTTCTCGATGCTGTCGTTAGCTGTGGAAATGAGGCCCATGAAGAACTGCAGCAGGGAGACCCAGCTCCCACCTGCTATAAGTCACGAGTGGTGTTAACGAGTCAGAGTTGGCGCATGTGATTTGCATTCCAGTGGAAAGGAGAAAATTCTAGAATCTTAGATAATCTGAAAGTCAGAGGATGATCTCTAAAAATCAATGCTAAAATCTTGTTCCAACTCCATAGAAGAAAAGGGATTGTAAGACCTGGGGTCTTATAAACCAAACACGGTTTTCAGTTCCTAAAATTCCAAAATAATCTCACATTTTTAAATGCACTTACAAAGCGGCCGCACCACCCCAGGACAGCAAAAGACAGTCCTGCAGCCCAGGGGTCACTGAGCAACAGCAGGAACGCGGTGCTGTTTCTCACGTGATCTGTTCTCAAAGAACCTGCGTGCGTGTTTTCTCTCACTTCTTTCCCTCGAGCCCTTTGAGGGACACGGGCCTTTCTTTCCCACTTGTCTGGGTTAAAAGAAGCTCCAAGAGGTTAGTTGACCCGCTGAAGGTTTGAGAGGTGAGTGGGCTTGAGTCCGGGTCTCTGACTCCTGGGCGGGCTGGAAAATACCCTGCGGAGGCTCTGCGGGAGCCGCACCGAGAGGCTGCCCTGTGCTTTGCTCATTACAAAGTGGTAAGAAAACAAAGGTCCTCGACAGGTCCAGCTTTTCCCTCTGAGCCCCAGGCTGTCATCACCTGGGATGGCCCAGTTTAAACGGAAAATGCCGTGTCCCAGGAAGCCCCCCAGCCCCAGGCAGGCAGGGATGGTTGCTGCCCACCACCCAATCCTCACTCTTCCTTGTGGACCAAGCCACGTGTGGGCTCATCTCTGTCGCTCCTCCTTCCACCTGAGCCTTCTTCCCCAGGGAGTCCCCTGGTTCCATCCTCGTCCCCTTCAGGTCTTTGCTCAGATGTCACCATCTCGGTGTGGCCAACCCCGACCACCCTGCTGAGCACTGCACGCCTGCCCTGCTGCCCTGTTGGTCCCTCTTGCCTGTCCCAACTTTGTCCTTTTCCCGTGGCACTTCTAACATATTGTAAAATAAGCTAATATTTTTTGTGCTTACTAATTGTTTCTGCCTCCCCCCACCCCCCACGAGGGCAGAGATCCAAGCACACTGCATACGCTGGTGGGTGTTCTCAGTGACTACTTCTTGAGCGAATGGCTGAACGGACGTTACGTGTGTCTCCAGGATTGCACAGCAAGCGGCAGAGCTGATTAGAGCCAAGCGCTGGAGACTCCAAGTCCAGTGCTCCTTTCTGTAGCCCCAGACTGTCTCACGTGAGTGGTAGGAGAGGCCCTTTCCTGCGGACTTGTTCAGATGTGAACAGAGCCTTTCCTACCAGCAAATGATCCCATTCGACCCTCCAGGAAGCAGAGACTTTGGGGCATTAGGACGAGTGAGGCTGGGATTCGGACCTGGCTGTGTATTCTTCCATGCCAGGCTGCCTGCTGATGTCCCTGGCATAGAAGGCCAATTATTCAAAATAGATGAAATGTGTCTGAAATGCCACAAAATAGTAAACAGCTGTGTAATGCCATACGTCACCTTCTTTCTATCTAGTTATCAATTTCTTCACTCAATAATATTTTCTGAACATTCCTACCACTTGACCTTGATCTTATAGCCATGGACCATGAGATCTCTCACTGCATAGCATGGAATTTTGTACACCGTATCCCCTGATAGGCATCCATGTACATTTCCTCACTCACTTATTCATTTATACATTTATTAGTTCAACAAGCGTGGATTCGAAACATTGCCTATAAGCTCCTTTAAAAGAGTAACTCATAAAAGAGCCTGGAACATTCCTTGGACTATTTGGCGCCTCGTATGCAATGTGCGAAAACATGAGGGTTTTAAACTGAGTGGGAGATAAAAAGGCCCTGGGGCCCCCTAAGCTGGGATGAGAATACTTTGCCTAATGGGCTCTGAATTTCAAGCCCCGGCAATCAAGGAGACTATTTTGATGAGCTAATGGGAAATGCGTCTCTCCTCCTTAATTCCCCCCATAAATCATTTCCCAGTGTGATTCTCACGGCAGATGCTCCGCACTTCACACACGGCGCTTTATTTTGTTTCAGCATCTTTCAGTGCTCCAGAAAAGCTCTGAATTTGCCTTGATTTCCGTCTGAGGCTTATGTGATCTGACAAGTTTTATTTCTAGAGGGATTTTGCATAAAATAAACAGAAGCATTAAATGGAGTTCCACAGGGAGGGAGGCTTTAGATGCATGTAAGCATGCTGGCCACACGCCGGGCTCAGACCCCACTTGACTGTCCTCTGCTTGGTGGGCACTGACCAGACCTGCCAATGCATGGACGTTCTTTGGGCCTGGGTTGCCCCTCTGTACACCCATGCCGAGCAAGGCCTGCTGTCTGGCAGCCTCCACTGTGGCGCCCCGGAATGCTCACCACTGAGCACAGACCTGACCACTCCGTGGGACGCTAACACAGCCTTTTGTGCGTTTTGTAAAATGGATGATCCTGGGACTTCCCGGTGGTCAGCAGTGGAAGCAGAGAGAATGAGAACCGCTCAGTATCGAATTGAGGATGTATCGTACGACACACTGTTAAATGCTGAGGAGTAAACTACAGCTTAACACAGGGACCAAGACGGGAAAAGGAGGCAGGTTCCACTCGAGGACACAGGGTCTGGTAGGAGGGAGGGAGGGGGACAAGGAGGACCCGTGGAGGAGGCGGCTCGTGCGGGCTTGTCCTCCTATGCAGGGAGCCCACAGGGATGTTGCAAAAGGCCAATTGCATTGTGGGGCTCAGACCATCTGGTTTCGTGACCAAGACTGCCTGATGCACCGCTTGCCTTCTGAAATGGCATGGAGTGGCGTTTCATTTAGTTGAAAACCTTGCGTTTTCACTGAAGGAAGACACAGGACACAGTGCTGAGAAAGACCAGGGAGCCACCTCCCTCGTGTGTGTGCACCTGGGCCTCTCCGGTGGAGTCCTGTCTGCCGTTAGCCGACTGTGCACGGGTGGCAAATAGCTGCCTCCTTGTTTCCTTTTCAGTGACTTCTTGTGCTCCCCGGAGCTCACCGTGTTGCCCAGGGTGTCTCAGATGAATCAGGGCTATAATGTGAATTTAAACGTGATGCTTCAAAGTGTTGTGTCTGTATACATGGGTGATGTGTGTTTGCGCACGCGCGCGCGCACGCACACACACAGTTTTCATCCATCCCTTGGAAGATCCCAGGACTTACTTAGACAAGGAAACCTCAGCCAGGGCCTACTTAGCACTTGGTCAAATCAGCCTTTCTCTTCTTTGCCTGGCACCAAATCTCTAGACCGGGCAGGACATTGAGAGACTGGCCAATGACTAGCTGTGACCTCGTGCAGGATATTATACTTCTCTGGGCATCAAATTACTCACATAGAAAGGGAGCAGCCGGCATCATGGAGTCACTCAGAGGGTCCCGTGAATCAAGGCTAGCCTCGTCCTTCCATGTGCTGCGTTCCCCAAGGGTCTCTGGTGTCTTCTTTGCTATTTCATAGCTTCGAATGTGTCATGGATCCAAGTGTTCTCACCAGGCTGTAGGCCCCTGGGAGGAGTGACCTCGGCCTAGAACCCATCTTTATGCAACAGGGATCTATCCTAGAACTAAGGATGGACCCGAGTCCCATTAGGTGCTTGGTGGGTAACTGGCCGGTGGGGTACCTGGGAGCCAGGGGGTTCTGCCTCAGCCCTGGCAGGGGTCTCGAAGGTCTCAAGGCCCTCTCTGCCTTCAGCTTCCCTGTGCAGATGCTCCTGCATCTGCAGGGCTAACTAGGCCCCGGCCATGGCATGAGGTGCAGATGCAAGGCCTTCCCTGGGTCATTCGGCTCAGCCCGTATAGTCCTTTCCTTCTCTTGTCAAAGTGAGGAGCCGCACCCCTTGTGGAAATTGTTATTCTACGTTGTAGCCATGCTAGGGGAAGCAGGAAGCCATGCACTGATGGCTTTTCAAGATGACATTTTGTGGTGAGGGCACACCATTTGGAAGTTCAAGTTCATAATGAATGGCCCCTGTTGTCACCAAGCAAGGAGTATGAATGATCGTGATCATTTCTGCCCCTCTGCTCATGTGTATTAACGCTGTAGGGAGCCCACATCTCAGCGCCCTTCCTGTTAAAACCATTAAGGCAGTTTCCAGGGAGGACAGCATCTTGGATTCCAAGATGCATTAAGAATTTGTATCTGCGGGAGCTCCAATTCCACTCTGCCGGCCTCAGCGTCTCACTCTGGCCCTGGGGGCTGGTCATGGAACGGGGCTGGTGATATCTACATTAGGAAAAAACTTCCCTGAGTTCTCCCCGTTTGCTTTTCACAGCCAGCGATGGAGATTACTGGCGCCTGCTGAACCCTGGAGAGTACGTGGTCACAGCAAAGGCAGACGGCTTCACCGCGTCCACCAAGAACTGTATGGTTGGCTACGACATGGGGGCCACTCGGTGTGACTTCACGCTCAGCAAAACCAACCTGGCCAGGATCAGAGAGATCATGGAGAAGTTTGGGAAGCAGCCTGTTAACCTGCCCGCCAGGCGGCTCAAGCTGCGGGGGAGGAAGAGACGACAGCGCGGGTGACCCTCTAGGACCCTTGAGACACATCCCGGACTTGGGCAAATTAAACCAACCCAGTAGTAGCTGCATAGTGGCCTCACTCACTGTTGTTTTCTCTGTAATTCAAGAGGCACCTGGGAGAGTGTGTGCATTGCAAGGCTGGTCCCAGAGTGGGGGGCGGAGGCTTAGGATGTTTTCCTTTTTTTGTTCCCATTTATCCAAATAACTTGGACAGAGCAGCAGAGAAAGGCTGGTGCGAGTGAGAGAAGTCGGCAGGTCAGCCTGGGAATCTGAGAGGGAGGAGCTGCCCGCTCACCGCCTCCGGGATGCACAGGGAGGGACACCTTTGCTTCCCTCTGCGGGACAACAAGAGTTCCATGTGCATTTGCGATTTGCGCAACTAACATTGCAGCATTCCCGGAGCCCAGCTGTCTCAAAGGTTGCCATTGAGATGCTCACAGGCATCCTAAGAGAATCCGCCCTCTCTGGCCCTGGGACATTCCACGCTGCTACAGATAAATTCTGCATTCTGTTGACAATAGGGACATTACCAAGTGAGCATCAGTAAGCCTCTTGAATCAGTTCGGTTTTCCTTTTCAACAAAACATTGTGTTCATAAAAGGAGAGAAGCCGAGATGACTCAAGAGCGATTGTTGGGCAGTGAGCATGGGGCTTGCTGTACCCTCAGTGGGTCCACAAAGAACCCCCCAAACGCCCTGCAGAACCGGTATCCCTGGTGTGGCGGCGCCCTAGGCAGGGAGGGCCAGAGGTGCCAGCCGTCCTGAGGCACCAGATAATTTAGCCTGGATCTCCTCGTTGTCCTGCTAGACCTTGGAATGAATCAGAAGAGGGCTGGCCTGCAGCCCTCTCTGCGCTTGAGGGATTGCGGCTTTGTGGAATGAGCACTCCTGAGTGGGCCTGACATCAGTACGGGAGTTATTTTTTGTAAGTGGAATGCCAGATTTTCCAAATTAGGTTAAATTTGATGAAAAACTCTAAGGATTCTCTGTGGAGCATCAGTTTGAGAGGGGTTATTGAATTCTCATGCAAGAAAAGTTGTGTCTCATGTTTTATTAATGTTGCTGCCTCATTGACCTGGGAAGAATGAAAAAAAAAATAAAGAAAGCAAACAGTAAAATCCTTCTAGCGTGTGGGTTTTTTGGGTAGACTTGCGGCCGCCCAAATGTCATACCCCCACTGCCTGTCTCTGAGGTTGGTCGCCCTAGAGGAGGTGCCTGCGTGGGGGTGGGCATGCTGGGTCCCCGGGAGCTCAGCACTGATGCTGGCAGCTCTGTGTCCCCTGCCTCCTGTCCAGAAGAGACATGTGCTTGGGACCCACTAGTGGCTCTTGGAGATGCCAATGAGCATCTTTACAGAAAAGATCCTCATGCAACTTTTTGGCAGTCTACACCCAGGGTCAGCAAACTTTTCTTATAAAGGGTCAGTAAATGTCTTAGGCGTTGCAAGCTGTACCATTGCTGTGGCAACTACTCAGCTCTGCTACTGCAGCGCAAAAGCAGACACACACAATACGTGCATGAATGGGCATGGCTCCATTCCAGTAAAACTATTTACAAGAACAGGTGGTGGCTGGACTTGTCCTGCAGGCTAGGACAGAGTTGACTCAGCTATAAACCAGTGTTGTCTGATAGAACTTTCTATAATGATGGAAATTATCTATTCTGTGCCTTCTCACATGTGGTTGTTGAGTGCCTGAACGGTGGCTAGTGTAACTTAGGAACTGGATTTCTAGTATTGTATCATTTTAATCAATTTACACTTAACTTTCAATAGCCATTTGTGGCTGGGGTCTTACTACTGGACCCTGAAGTTCTCAACTAAGCCCATCATAGGAAAATCTCACCCTCCCAGCATTGTATATGGGAGATGATGCTATAAACCATTTAAAACTATAAACCACTTCTATAGTTCAGAAGGGTTCCACGTATGCTTGGGGGATTGTAGATTTGTAAGGTTCCTGCCATGCCTGGCCCAGAAGCCAGGTCCTGGCCACTGTTGCCAAGATGCCCAGTCTTACTGCCAGTGTTTAGCTCCGGAGCTTGCTGGGCTATCATACGGTCTACCGCACGCACGCGCGATCCTTGGCCCACTCCGCAGAGCCGGCCACAGTCTGAGCCCATTAACAGGCGCCTTGGGCTCGCAGGCAGGAGCTCTGCACCCCAGGGCTGGCCAAGGCCCTTTGGTGTCTGGCCTCAGGTCAGGCAGCCTCTCTGATCTCTCACCTGCTCCTGCAAAGTGAAGCCCTTGGGCTCGGTAGACTCTGAAGTTAAGACCGGCTGTGGTGGCCGCTGATTCTGGCAGAGAACAGTAGTCCTGCGTTCCTAAAGCTCTGTTCTGTTGGAGTCGCTTCTCTACTCGGCCCCTCCGTAACACAGCAGCTCCGCGTGGGACCTTCCAGCCCGTGCTCGCCACCCTCCTGGCCGCAGCTCCCGGAACCTCTCTCCTGCTTTGCGGCCACAGTTTCCCTCCTGGAGCTCTCTGGAGGCTCAGCTCGGGCCTCTGCATAGACTATCCCTCCCCACAGCTGAAAACCTTCCTGCTTCTCTCTCCAGGTGTCTCAAACACCACCTCCTCCAGGAAGCCGTCCTGCATCTCAGAGCCATGGTGATTTCTCGTGCCTTTGAACCAACCTACAGAGCCCCAGGGCCTCTCGAGGGGCTGTCTTACCTCAGGTTCTCCCTGCGGTTGGTGTGGATGCCCACGAGGACAGGGTCAGCGCCTGCCTTAGTTTCCCTCCTGCAGGGCTGCTGCTCCTTACTCGTAGCAGGCACTCGATCAATCAATTCGAATTGAACCAGCCTCTTGCCATGGGTGCCTTGTCTTTAAGATTCCTTTACCAGTTAAGAAAGGTGACTTCAGAAAATGAAAATCTGTAATGTGAATTTATTTAATATCTCTTTACCTCCTCAAGTGTCCTCACTTTTTTAAGTGAATTCTTGTACTCGATTGAGTGGAAACATGTCTAAAAGATTGATAGACTGTTTGTTTTGGATGTTTTTCTATAGGACAAAATCAACTAACGCCATACCTCTCCTTCCGGCAGAGTCCGCCCCGTATTTGTGATTTTGACTGTCCCATGCGAGTCACAGGCGGGCGGCGGAATGGCCCTTTCTCACGCTGCCTGCGTTTACGTTGAAGGGCATTTGGGGAGCCACACGGAGCAGAAGCTGGAATCAGGACCTGTCAGTGATCACAGGCAGGAAAGGTGACACTTCACCTGGATACGAAAGATAACCAGAGTGCACCTGGCAGACTGGGCCGGGGTGGGGGAGGGGACAGAGCTGGCCGGCCTCTTCAGGGAGAGGGGACAGTCCATGTAGTGGCTGAGAGGGGAAAGGCAGAAGATGCCAAAGAGGAAGGCCGGGCGAGCTTGTGCAGGAGTAGGTTTCGAGCTCACCCTGTGGGTGCCCCAGGCCCATGGAGCACTCAGCAAAGGCCACACGTGCAGTTCCAGGAAGTACAAAGGGAGCAGGGAGCAGCAGCTTCTTTCTGGAAAGGAATGGGCCATTTCAGAGAGCAGTTACTTCAGTCTAAAAATATGCATGTTAAAGAGCTTTCTTTTAATAAATGGAGTGGAAAAATTGTTCAGTTCTTAAGAAAGGAGGAGAAATGGCTATTTAAAAAAAATCAAGCAACCACAGGACAAGCCTCAGGATTTAATTGCAAACCTAAATTTGGCAAATCTAGTAGCTTTGTAATCATTTCGCACACATTAGCCTGCCCAGCGAGCCAAGCACTGAGACCTGGGGAGACGTGTCATTATTTCCACCTTACTGATGGGGAAATGAGGCCTGGGATGGCCAGGAACTTGTCTAAGCTCTATTCTGATTATCAAGAAGCAGAAATTTTGAGAGAGAGACTAGCATTTGTAAAAGGATAGAGATCGAAAAGTTTGCAAGATGGGAATTTGGAGCGGAAAAATGTCCACATTCGAACATCTTGTCCAACTGTGTGCGTTGGTTTGGGGTTCCCCAAAAGTCAAGTCTGAGACAAGAACTTGGGTGCAAGGAGTTAATTTGGGGGATGGCCCCAGAAAGCAGGAGCGAGGGAACAGGGAATGTGACCAAGATAAGGCCGTTGCTGCGGGCAGTGAGGAGCACACAGAAGGCCTCCTACTACAGCCCATGTGCAGAGCAGGAGCCTGTTGCCTTGTCCCCTGCTCCCTGCCCAGTGGTCGAGGCTTGTCCCCAGCTTGTTCAGCCCCTGCACTTTAGGGCTACACTTGCGTGAGGCCTCGTGGGCTCCTGGTTGCCCGAGAAGGGCCTGCTATGGAAACTCAGGGCGCTCGGGGCAGATGCTGCCGGCAGGAGGTGAGTGTGAAGCTGAGACCCGAGGTGGACACTGCGCCGGTCCCCACAGGCATCTGCAGCACAAGCAAGGCATATGTGGAAGGTGAGTCCTGGAAAATGACCCGTGCATGGGACAACTCAGTAGATGTTCTGAATTCACCACTTCAACCCCGGGATCCGGGCAGACCCCAGGAATTTCTCCCCCCACCCCTCCCCAGGGCACTGTTGGTTATAAGGGATCTTGGACCACTGGTAATGGGAGGGCAGGAAGTGGACTAAAGGTTGGGGTGAGCACTTTGATTCATTCGTTTAACAAATATTTATGGAACACCTACTGTATACCTGGTGTTGTGTTAGGCTCAGGAGATACAACAGAGAAGGAAACAAGAAATATCTCTGGCCTCACCAAAATGACATTTTCGAGTTCTTAGTGTTTTCCTGGTTGTTCCATCTCAGTGAGCTTGCTGTGGATGTATAGGAGAAGGGACAGTGGGATCGCAGGTGGAAAGAATCAGGTGAGGCATTTCCTTGTCAAAGGTAGCGATGTGCTCTGCGACTTTGCAGGTGGAAGTCATACAGGAAGGATACATGGAGAAAAATATGCAGGGCCTAAACATATCCATCCAAGAAAGCGGTTTCCTGGAGGGAGGTATGGGTCCAGGATGGGTCCAGGATGGTGGATCAGGAGATGCGGGTGCTCTCACTATGAGGGAGTGAGGTGTCCTAGGGGAAAAGTACACCTGCCCCATGAGGTCTGGCTAGGCTGGGGTCTGTTGTTCATGTGTTCACACCTAACACCTGGTTAAATTCACCTCTACAAGCATGCATATGTGGTTTAGCAATGCCAAGGGATGCTACAGAGCCAAGGGTCAGTGGTCTTCCCCCAATTCATTTGTTCTGTGTTTTAGGAAGGAGGCTTTAGCAGCAGCAGGAAGGCTGGAGTTGGCAGGGAAAGACTGGGGAGGGAGGAGCCCTTTGGAAGCTCCTACACCAGGTGAGAGATGAGAAAGTTCTAGAACAGAACAACAGCCCCAGGGGATGGCAACATACCATTCTAGGGCTTGATCAAGGGATTCTATGCTGCGGATTCCAGTGGCGATCTCAGGTCTCAAGTCTAACACGTCTAACTCACCCAGTTGGTGCTGATAAAATGTTGAAGCTACATGTGGCCTCAGTGTGTCCCCACTGGTCCGTTCCCCTCGTGAGATGGGACTGAGGTCCAGACCATGCCTCTGCAAAGCCATGGAATCAGCCAAGCTGCCACGGGTCTTCTCTGTGCATCCCGCCCATATTTGGGGCCCTATTTCTTTGAGCTGAGCTGATGAAATCCATTGGCTTTAGCCAAACAAACCAGGGTACTATTATGACATTCTAAAAGCTCATCTTTAGGCAGGATTCTCTTCTACTCTACCTCCTTGTACTGATGGGAAGGGAACATAAGTCATCGTTCGCTCAGAAGAGGAACATGTGCTCCCATTTTACTGATTGGTTGTAAAGGTGAGCATGGCATTTTTCTGTACCTTGGGAATGGATGCGGAGGTGTGCCAGTTTTCTCAGGCGATGCCTCTCGGGATCGGAAGTACGGTGGGTTTGGCCTGTGTGGTATAACCACGCAGAGAATAGGTGAGTTTCATAGTTCTTGCCTGTTCGAGTATCTACATCCCGTGCATCATGTAATGATTCCTATGCAAAGGGACTAATACCCTTCTGGAACAGAAATGTACCTTCTGTGGGAAAGAAGACAGTTGCTGACAGTAGCCGTGTCCTGTGTTCTCCCGGGGAAGCACCAATGTGCTGAAGAATTAACAGGATACGATTACACATGTAAGTGATTATCAATCATCCCACAGCGTGAATGCCAGACACTGGTTTATTCTCTGGTTCCTGACACTAGTTTTGTATTTAACATCTATCAGGCGATAGGAAAATAATCGAGAGCAATGTGAGGTTCTTTCTAGGGGCATCCTACTATGGGTGTCACTGGCCCAGCTCCCAGCCGCCACACCTTAGAGGACTAGGCGTTAGTGGGAGGCTGGGTCAGGGATTGTCATCTGCAATTCCCTATGCATGGCTGGAGGGTGAGTCACCTGCCTGCCCTCCTGGTCCCCAGGCCAGGCTGGGGTTTGTGAGAGGAGGCGCCATCTTGCTTTTCTTTGAGCAGAGCCTGCAGGGCAGAGGTGCGGGGGGGTGAGGGGGAGGGAGGTGGGGTTGCCATACAGGGAAGGGGCGGACTACTTAGCAACAGGCAGAAATGCTGCCTTCAGATCTTCCTTCGTAGGTTGTTTCCCAGGGTCATGGAACTTCCTTTCCTTAAAATTTGTAGGAATGATTTGAATAAGGACTTCCCAATCCCCATATTCTAATGGAAATCCTTCTTCAGGAAAAGTGGTAGCTGAGACAGCCCAGGACCCTCTTCCCGGGGTGGGGTGGGGGGGGCTGTGGTCAACGCTGGTGGCCTGAGTGTGCGGCAGCTACGGCCCCGTGCAGGGAAGGGAGGAGGTAAAGGAAATGGTGGCCCCAGAGGCCCAGGGTGAAGTCCTCGTCAGCTGTGCATCTGTGGGGAGGCCAGGGGGTCCCTCGAGGGAGCCTGGCCCTGCTGAGAGAGCTCCCTTTCCGCCCTGCCACGCTTCTCCTACCCAGGCTGTGGTCAATCCTCACAGGACCTGTCGGTGCTGACTGATTGGTTTCCCAGGCCATGCGGTGACTTCGTCAGGGGAGGTGACACCTGCTTTCATTCAAAGAGGGACCGAGGAAAGGGCACAGCTGTGAAACCATTTCTAATGTATAGAAACACGCCATGCTCATCTCCAAGAAGTACAACCAATGAATAAAACGGGAGCAGACAAGTGTGCCTGGTGGAAACAGGAGCAAATTTCCAGAACTGCCGGAGTCGCTGAGCGTTATGCAAAATGCAGTCCAGGGTTACCAGGTCTTCGGGCTCCTCAAGAAAAGCCAGAAATCAGGATTTTGGGGGGGATTTATAGGTTGGCCGCTTATTCAAATAAATATAATTTCTGAGGCCAGATTTAGTTTGTGGCCTTGGGCTGATGACCTCTGATTAGAAGCAACTCTTAATTTTTTCTTTTCTTTTCTTTTCTCCTTCCCACCCTCAGAAGACTAACACATGTAACCTCAGCCTCTAAAATCATGCCCATAGGTCTGGAAAACAAGGGGCATCTTTATTTGAACTTTTGGAGTCTGATACAATCTTTTCAAAGCATTGTAACCCAATTATAGCTTAAGCCTGGCCCAAAAATGTCGCCAGGAAATATGAGCTTTCTGAGATTAGCTTACGAAGATCACATTTATGGTGATTTTTTAAAATTAATCTTTGAGGGAACAAGTCATATTTGTCTCAAAGAAATTCAAATAGAAGATCTTTTGTGTTCAATTTTTTTATAACCCCTACTGTTTCCCAATTCTCAATAGGAAAAGCTGTATTCTGCATTTCTTGGGATTTGGGGTTTTTTTTTGTTTTGTTTTGATTTGTTTTGTTTTACATTTCTGTCCTAGAAAAGCTCCGAAGAGGCTGCGTGTAGCTTCTGCCTGACTCTCCTCTCTTGCCAGGGAGGCTGGGCGGACGGGGGCCTGGGTCCCGCGGGGAAGTAGGAGAGGGGCCCTTCCCAGAGTTGTGGTATCTGCGCCAAAATGATTCTGATGGAAAGGGGCAGGGGTGGAGACAGCTACCCCCAGTGAGGGACGCACAGCAGAGGGACCTGGGACATTGGGAGCTGATGGGAGGTGCTCATGGGGGAGGGGAATAGTGTTGGGCATGGGGTGCAGAAGACGTGGGAGCTGACAGCTGGGACGGTCTAAGTGTCAGTGGAAGATGGGCACAGTGGATGGAAGGGATGGAATTTGTGCCTTGACTTTGCTTGTCAAGGGTGGCTCCACCGGAAGGAGGATACACAAGGGTCACCCTCATGACAGAAGTTAGGGCTCTTTGAATTGCAAGTGACAGAAAAGCAGCTGAAACAGGCTCACCCCACAAGGGCATTTATTGGCTAATGTGACTGAAACTTCAAGGGGATGTGGACATCAGGCATGGCTGGATCTGGGCACAGATGACATCATTGGGAATCTCTCTCCATACCTGGTCTTGGGTTTCCTCTGAAGTTGCCTCACAGTGGAAGGATCTCAAACATCGTGTTAGAGGTAAGTCATAGCAGCACCAGACTTTTATCCCACCGTCTTAACAAGACCAGAAAAGGACAGCACCTTTTTCCCAATAATCCTAAGGAAGACTTTGAGCTGACCAGGATTCTTTAAACCCATTCTCATGCCCATCTCCTGTGACCCAGTGTCTTTGGCACAGGGATCACAGCATTCCAAGGAGCCAGGCCAGGGTCCACTTCTGGGGTTGGGAGAAGGAGTTTATGCCCATCTAAGAACACGGATGGAGGAGAATGGGAAAGAGGGTGGTTCTACAAATGGAAACTGATGATTGCTGGACTGCACAGATAGCAGATGAGCTCGGTGAAGGCAGGGATCCTTGCTGTCTAGCTGACTGCTGTATCACTGGCAACACGTGGCCGAATGAGTATGCTCTGCTGACGGTGCACTTGACCGGGAGCAGGAACACTATGATCTGGTCCTCACTGCATCAGGTTCTCATAACAGATCCAGACAAAACCACCTTATATAACCAGGCCTCTGAGTTCCCTTTAAGCACTAAGCCTTTGAGTCTGATTAATGCAATTTTACAGCCCCACAGAGCAATTTGCCTCCCTCCTGGGTGGGTGTAGCCGCCATGCCTTTACCCCATGTGTTGGGGGGCATAGCTGTACTGGTCCCCCAAGTTAGCCACGCTCTCTAGAATAGCCCCATGCTGGGTTTACAGGAGCAGCACCTGTGGGCAGACGCCCCCTACTCTTCTCTCTGCCGGCCCCTTGTGACCAGGGAAAGGTCCTTTCCCCTTAGACGTTTAAAGGCCCTAAAGGAAATGCTGTTTTGGGGAGAAGGGGCAGCGGGAACTTGGGGACTGCCGATGTGGGGGACCGAGCGCAGATGACAGATTTCTCTGGCTTTGCTCATGACTGCAGCTCACAGATGCACCTAATTTGCTTGTATTTTCCAAATCCCGTCAATCTATTCGTGAGTCTTTTCATCGCTGGTTGAGTGTCCTTTCTGAGTCGGTGTGTGAGAAGATGAGAGGACGAGAAGAAACCCTTGAACGTGTAATGGTGCATTTAGGCTGCGGGCTTTCTTTTTTAATCAAGAATTTTTGTGTAAAACTGTGCTTTGCAATGTCAAGATGACTCTAGCTCTGGGTTGGGGTACTTGAGCGTCTAAATGGGGCCTTCGCTTGAGGATCTAGTGAGGGATAAAACCAAAGTCCTGAATTGGGGGTGGGTCATTCTGTCCTCTTCTGCCCACCTGCTGATGTCTCTTCTTATCGCCTGACCCCGAACACGACCAAAGGTGGACTCTGGTCAGGCACTAGGAACACGGGTTACCATGATCCCCACGGGAATGTCTTGGCCATGTTCGGAAATGCCTGGAGTCAGAGATCCTGGGGCTGTTCTGTGGTTACCTTTGCTTTGGAACCAGCTGTCCCAAGTGAGCCTGGGGCTCTGGCAGCTTTTGGTGACAGAAGACAGTCTGGGCACCAAACTGGGTGTTTGTTTTCAACAAAGAGCCCAGGCCGGGCAGGCCGGGGAGAGGGTGCCCGAGATGTCAGCTTGCTGGGCCAGTCTTCCAGGAGCCAGCGGCCCTGAGCAGGAGAGTCTGCTCTTGCCGAGCACCTAGAGGACACCGCCGTGCCCCAGCCTGGCGTGCTGTGCCTACAGGAGCGGGTCTGCCCACAGACCTAGGTACCCTCTGACGTACCCCCAAATTTCTGCTTCCCTCTTCCTGACCCTCCCCCACTCTCAGCCGCCCTCACTTTCGTCCTCTCCTCTGCCTGCCCACCGTGTGCGGCCTCCCACATGGAGCTACCTCTCCTTCAGCGTCACCTGGGGCTGTGTCTGTGTGACCCCCAGGGGACCTATCCCACTTTATGGCAGAAACCTCCCTGAGTACCATGGAGTGGTTGAATCCGAATCCGGATTTAATATTAGTAAGTCCAGGATCCTAATCTCCCTCTGTGGGCCTAAGCATTTTAATCTCTTAAATGGAAATAATAACAGCATTTCGGGGCTGAAAAAATATTACGAATAATAATGCTTATAAAGTGCTTGACACATAAAAACTTATTAACTGTGTGAATTCTTTTCTGAGAAAAGTATCTCTACAGAAAGTCCGTCCGCCCTGGCGCAACGCTGATGAGAATGCCGTGTCCGCAAAGGCAGGGGCGCGTACACGTGAGGGCTCCATCGCCCACTGCACCCCTGTTGGAAGTCGTGTTTGTCCACCGGTCTGTCTCGAGGCTTCCCGCTAAGAAACTGTTACGTTCCTTCCCTTCCACCAGCTCTTCTGGGGCGCCCCCACCTGCGCCCTCTTTCCTGGGCAGAACTGCCCTTGGTGCTTATTTCGACCTCATTTCTCCCAGGCAGGAGCGGAGTGGAGGGGCTGCAGGAGGCACCAGGTGTGTTCTTTATCCTGGCCTGATCCCCGTGGGATAGGCTGACTTAGAAGGTGACCCTGCAGGAGTCCCCTTCAGTGTGGACTTTGCAACACGTCCAGGGACCTTGCTACGGTACCCTCAGGGAGACCCAAACTTCATCCAGCCAAGTCTTGCCCAACAGTTACCCGCTGGCCAGGCTGGGAGCTGTGGCATCTCCTCCAGCAAACACAGTGGGGGCCTGGGCGTCTGTGGGAGACGCACCCCGCTTTGGAGGGCTTGGCCGGAAGCCATTTTTCCAAAGAAGACCTCACCATCTCCTCCTGCGAGGCTGAAGAGGTTATCATTTCATAGACTTTGGATGGTAGAATTTTGAGTATATTGATGGAATTTTTCTGAGTGTTTAAGTTGTAGGGGGGAGGAGCTCCCCTCCCCCTCAAAATGTGTCTCCTCTCTTCTTTTCTCTTTTCCAATTGTGTGAATATTTCAGAGCATTTCACTGTCTCTGAGTTACTGGCCATCTTCTAAAGGGGAAATGGAGGCCCTAGCACACTCTCAGGACACCGCAGGACAGCTGTGCAGGAGTGGGCATTTGGAATGACCCAGCCCCGCCCAAGGCCTGAATTCTCGTTTCCTAGACAAGTTAGGCAAATCACTCATCTCTGTGAGACTCAACATACTCTATAAAATGACGTAAAAACAGTTTCAAATTTTTTATTCTCTTAAAACTATCCTCTGAAGAGCAGTTTTTAATTTCGATGAGGTCCAATATATCAACTTGTTGTTTAATGGATCATGCCTTTGGTTTCGTATCTAAGAAATATTTTCTTAACCTGAGGTCACAGATATTTTCTCCTCTGTCATCTTCTACAAGTCTTATGGTTTTAGATTTTTATATTTAGGCCTGTGATCCATTCCTGGGAGAAAGTCTTTGCAAAGGATATATGTGATAAAGAACTTGTATCCAGACTGTGTAAAGACCTGTCAAACTCAATAAGAAGAAAACAAACAGCCCAATTAAAGAATCGGCAAGCAATTTGAACAAGCTTGACCAAAGAAGACATACGGAGGCAAATAAGCCTGTGAAAATATAACCAACATCACTAGTCATTAGGGAAATGCAAACTAAAACCACAGTGAGATGCTACAACACACCTATGAGAATGACTAATTTTTTTTTAAATTTACATACCCAGTATTGAGGAGAATGTGGAGAATTCTCACATACTGCCAGTGGGAGTGTAAAATGGTATAATCACTTTGGAAGACAGTTTGGAGTTTGGTAACTTTCTCAAAAGTTAAACATAGACCTACTAAATAACCCAGCGATTCCACTTGTAGGTATTTATCCGAGAAAAAGAAAAGCAGGTGTTCATACAAAGATGTTTACATGAATGAATGGTCATAAGAAACTCTGTTTGTAATAACCCAAAACTGGGAAAAAAACAAAAGTTCCTCAACAAGTGGATGGATAAACAAAACTGTGGCACATCCATACATGGAATACTGCTCAGTAATGAAAGAGAATGAACTGTTGATACACGCAACAATCTGGATGGATCTCAAGGTCATTATGTGAGTTGAAAAAGCCAAACTCAAAAAGTCATGTCCTGTACGATTTCATTAATATACCCTTCATGAACTGGCAGGCAGAGGTTTGGTAAGTGCTTACGCACTGGGGCTTGTCCTTTTGGTCTTGGAGCTCACTGGCCACATGGTGAAGCCCAACCCACATGGAGAGGACACACAGAGGACAGAGACCCTCTGGTCAGCAG
Organism: Propithecus coquereli; assembly: GCF_000956105.1. Classification (NCBI taxonomy): domain Eukaryota; kingdom Metazoa; phylum Chordata; class Mammalia; order Primates; family Indriidae; genus Propithecus; species Propithecus coquereli. The sequence continues at coordinate 966,560 of NW_012142634.1, forward strand.
CCCCACCTGAGCTCCCAGCCGACAGCCAGCATCACCTGCCACCTGGACAGTCCAGCCCAGTGAGCACCCACGTGCTGCAGCTTGACCTGCATCACATGGAGCAGATGAAGCCTCCGACTGATCCCAGCCAAGCCACAGAATCATGACAGAGAATAGTATGGTTGTTGTTTGAAGCCACTAAGTTTCAGGATTTCTTATTATAGACCAAAATAGTTGGCCAAATAAGTTCCTAGCAGCTCCAAACCGACATCCTACTAGCTTAGTGACTCTGCTGTAAAACAAAGCCTGTTTACAAGTGTTTCCTGCCAATATCTGGGGTTGCTCTTTGCAGGATTGACTTGGGCCAGTGTCCCTCTGGGAACTAGTCTGACCATGCTCGAGGAAGGTGCCTGTCAGCCAGGCCTTGGTCATACATCCGACCCTGGAGCTGAGAAGGAGTCAGCTCCCAAATAGCACCGCCCCGACAGTGAGTGGGGAAGAGCCGTTTCCAGAGGAAAATCAAAAGTGCAGTTGCTGGAAGGGCAAATGTGTGCAGAGCAGAGAAGAAACCGGAGCAACAGCCCCCGCTCACATGGACCACAGGGGACTCTCAGCACAGGGAAAAAGTGAGCGCTCGTGGGAATCCGAGAATGTTTACACAACTGCAGAAAGGTTAATAGTGGGTGCGGATTACAGGGCAGGATTTGGGGTAAAGCCTTTCACCCAGTGCCTGGCACATAGTAAGTGTTCACTTATCAATAGCTATTATTATTTTATTTCTTATTGTTATTACCAAAGTGTGGCTATGTAGTATTAATAGATATTCCTGCTTCAGCAGACATCAGCCCATATTTGGTCCAGCACTGGCTGTATTCACATATGAGTACATTTGATTCTATGGGATGAGACTGTCCCCAGTCTATGTGGTGGCCCCAGCATTTAAAGGCGGAGAAGTGCTGTGCGTGTCTATTTGAAAGTTGTTGTCTTATTAACTCGTAGCCCCAGGGACTGGACTCCGTTGTAGCTCCTCATTTAGGAGACAGATAACTCAGCTTGGCCTAGTCCTGTCTGGTTTAAATGTTTCCATGGAGACTAGGAAGGAGACAGACGGAGCTTCCAAGGCCTGATGCCTTCCCTTTTGCAGTCGGGGGACAGGCAGGGCCTCTTCCGTGAGATCACGGAGAGGTGGTTCACAGTGACGGAGAGGGTGCGTGTGTGTACGGGCATGTATGTTAGAGGCTTGACAGTATAGACACACATATGCACAGTTGGTCCTCTCTTATGAGAGACAGTGTATTCCAGGAGTCACAGTGAAAATCCCCCACATGTGCCTGGGATGACACAGGAGAAACCTCCAGGCCTGCTGGACACAAATCCTGCTATGAATGGGCCTCGCTGCTGAGGGCTGGCGGGGGCGACTTGGTGGCTGCCCTTTGCTAACCTGTAAGCCCAGAGGCTAGACTATATCACTGCTCCAGTTATGGGACTCTGAAGGGCCTGGGTGCGAGTACTTGGTCTGTTGCAGAGGCAAAGATGGGAGCTGGGACCTCGGTCTCCCGGAGCCTGGGCTTAGTGCTGTCACAGGGAGAGGCATTCCTCTCGACGCTGGAATTCCCCCTACTTGTGGTTCGGGAGGGGAGGCCCAAATGAGGAGGTATCTGTGTGTTCCAGCGTGAACGTCTCCAGCATACATTTGCTATCTGTCTAGGAATCTATTTCTGATGTTTCACTGGAAACCTCTATGCTGAGCACCTCTTCCTTGCTGGGCACTAGTCCACACAGTGCTGAATAAGATGCAGTCCTTTTTATAAGAAGTTCACACTTTACGTAAGGAGGCGGACAAGTCGACCAGGAATTGGAGCACATGGCACCGAGTGCCACAGAGCGCTGTAGAGTGCAGAGAATAGAGCCACTGCCATGCCCCGGGGGCTCAGTAAAGCCTTGTACTGTTTGGAGGGACCTGCTTAGCTTCCTTTCTGCCACAGCCAGCTCCTTCTAACCATGCAGTGCATGGGACATCCATTTCCCACAGAGCCCACCCCCAGGTCAGAATTGGTGGCTGCATGGACTGTCACCTGGCCTGGCACCTCTCCTCCCCACCTGTGGTTTGGTTACTTAAGACGACAATAACTCCTCCTTGTCCTAGCCTAGGTTGAGTTTGTTTCCTGATACTTGTAGCCCCTATAATTCAACTAATCCAGGAGGTACCTTACGACCTGGTTCCTCAAAAAGGTGGCACTTGCCAACTGGTGACAGAGAGAAGAGCTCTTCCAAGAGACGAAGGAGAGCGTGCTGAGAGAAGGGGGGACGTGTGGACACGGCCTGAGCAAATTGGCCAGAAGTCGGCTTGGCTAGGCTGGGCCCAGTGAGTTAGAACTGGATTGTGGAGCTTTTTATAATCAGCCACATGGAAAGTATCCATCTCTGTCTGCCAAGATAGTAGATGTGATGAAAGATCTTTGAATTATTTTAAAAGAGTATACCGATGTCCAGGTACCATCACTGCACTGGGCACGGCAAGCTCTTACCGCTGCAAGTGGGAGGGGAGGGGTCCGGTCAGGACTCAGATCTGAGACCCCATCTCCTCTCTAACCGTACTCCATCCCACCACAGTGACGATGCCAAAATTTATGCCTGTGCCCTGACCCCAGACCTGTCCATCCAGCTGCCCACGGGGCACGCCCCCTTGGACATCCTTCAGGAACCTCACACTGCACGAGCTGAGCCCGGATCTCCCCTCGCCCACTCTGTTCTTCCTACAGTTTCCCCACATCGGTGGAAATTCCACCTTCCTGGCTGTTTTGGCTAAAACCCTAGAGCTGTTCTCCTTGCACCCCCTCTTTCCTTCATACCCCAACCAGTTCTTCAGCTCCCCCCAAGGTGCTACCCTCCAAATAGACGCAGAGTCTGACTAATAAATGCCACCTTGCTCTGAGCTTCTATCATCACCAGTCAGGACTGTGGCTGCCATTTGACCTCTCTCCCTGCGTCCAGCCTACTTCAATCTATTCCCAGCCCAGTCAGAGGAATCCTGTTAAATATAAATGGCACCTTGTCATTCTTTTGCCCCAAACCCTTTAGTGAATCCTATCTCATGCAGGGGAAAAGCTGGGGCTCTTGCCATGGTCCTTAGGTCTGGCCTCCTCTGACCTCACCAGCTTCCTGCCCTCGCATCGTGATCTCTCCCTCCTCTGCTCCACCTGGAGGATGGCAAACCCACTCCCACCCCAGGGCCTTTGCACCTGCAGCTCCTGCTTCCCAGGTATCAGCACGGCCCAGTCCCTCACCATGTTTTGTCATAAATGACATCTTTTTAGTGAGGTCTTCCCTAGACACCTATTGAAACCTATGTCCTACCCTCAGCAATCTCAAATCCCTTCCCTGATTCAGTTTTTTTCTAAGAATTTCTAGCCTTATAACCTCCTATGTAATTTCTCCATTTATTTTATCTTTCTCCTCCTTCTGGAAAGGGAGCTCTATAAGACCAGGGATTTTTTTCAGGTTTGTTCACTGACAGATTCATTTGTGTCTAGAACACATGACTGTATATCTCAGGTGCTTAATAGATTTTAATGAACTGAATAAATTGTGTGCAAAGATGCAGAAACAGCTGATATGTTGCTTTTATTTGTGTCCCCGACTGAATTTCAAAGCTCTTGAACGTTTCCTGGCAGCAAGTAGTGGAAGCAGGGGAGGTGCTGCCGAGGGAGTGGGTTTCCTGCAGGCCAGGTGTGCTCTCCTCACCTCCAGATACGCATCAACGCCAGGCTCTGGCAGCGTGTGATGGGCTCGGGGCCCTGAGGTCCTCCAGCTACAACACTGCTAAGTGTGCTACACGTAGGAAATCCTTTCCAAATGACTAGACAGTTCCCAAGGAAATAAAAGGAAGTTTCTGAGGCCAGGGATGAGGTGGGAGCCAGAGACCAGGCAGATGAAAGAGCACAGCATCGCTTCTGCCACTTACCCGGGGCTACCCGCTGCCCCAGGTGGCCAAGAGCTTCCTGGCTCCGTGCATGAAGACTGGGCTCAGGATGGCCACACTCCGAGACGAAGTGTGAACTGCAAGAAAACCTGCCCAACAGTACCGACACTACGGATATCTGTTTACCTCATACATGGCTCCAAGAGGGAGTATTTGTTTTTAATCCTCCCCTAAAATATTGTTACCATAAGCTGACTCTTGGAACTAGACATTATATCACTGGTGTAATTCAGGAGACCTAAGGAAGAATATTTCCTTTAAAGTGGACCTTTAAAGGGGTCCTTCGTGCCCCTGGGAACCTAGCAGAAGCAAACACAAATCCTCCCTGGAGGGACACACCATGCACTTGCTCAGAATTACAAGATACATAAGGTAACAAGCGGTCTGAGCTAGAGCCAGACCAAACGGCAAATGAGAGAACAGTCCTATAACGACTTTGAACAATGGAATGATCAATGCCAGAATACGCAGCAGGCATGTACAGAGGGAACTGTCAACACAAGTAAGGTGCAAGAGACTATCCGAACTGACCAGAGCAAGAATAAGTTTTGAAAACTGAAAATATCGTAACAGAAATTAAGATCATAATGGAAGGGTTTAAGATGAGGATTGACACAGCAGAAGAGATCATGGGGGAAATGGAAGATAGGGCTGAAGAATGTACCCAGGAACCATCACGGAGACAAAAAGAGATGAAGGTAGGAAGGGGGATTGAGGTGTATAGAGGTAGAGTAAGGTCGATTCCCGGAGAGATAGTGGACAGATCGGGGAACAGATGATGCTTGATGAGATGACTGCTAAGAAGTTTTCTCAAATGATGGGAGGAAAAACTCATGAGACTCAGTAAGCAGTTTATCACTAAGCTGGTCCTGGCTGGGTGTGGTGCACATCTGTAGTCCTGGATATTCGAGAGGCTGAGGCAGGAGGATCACTTGAGCCCAGGGGTTGGAGGCTGCAGTGAGCAGATTGCACTACTGCCCTCCAGCCTGGGCGACAGAGTGAGACCCCATCTCTGGGGCAGGTTGGGGGACTGAGCTGGTCAACTAAAAATAATCCACATCTGGACACATGCAGTTAAATAGCAACACCAAAGACAAATGGAATGGCTGAAGGCAGCCTGAGAGGAGAGACAAGTTACTCACAAAAGAAGAAAAAGTCATGCCAGGAGCAGATTTCTCAATAGTAACAATGGAAACCAAAGACAGTGCAATAATAGCTTTGGATAAATAAAAGAAAATAATTGTTAACCTTGTATGGCCAGTGAAGCTACCTTTTAATAGTAAGAATGAAATAAACACATTTAGATAAATAAAAACAGAAAGTTTACCACCCAGGGCTGGGGCTAGGTAAGGCAAGTGAGGTGCCTGACACATAAAATGCAAGGGGGCATCACTCTTGGGGACATGAGGTTTAGGGTTAGGACATTCCCTTACATTTTACCTCCTGGCTGCCTCACTCTAGTCCCGGTCCTGTTACCACCAAAAGATCTCCACTTCAAATAGACATCTTTCAAGAAGAAGGAAGGTACCCCGAGAAGGAAGATATGAGATATAAACAGAAATGATGAGTTAATGAAATGTATAAAAATTAAGAAATGTTTGATATGTGGGCAAAGCTGCAGCTATACAGCCAGAGGACGACAGCACGGAGCTCGGCAGGGCTTGACTGCTGCTAAAGCGTTCGGCCATTCTTGTGTTGTTCGAGAACGTTATGATCCGTGTAAGGCACGTGCCTGTTGGAATTTCTCCAGTGACCACTGAATGCCACTTCCGGTGGGACTTCCCTCGTGGCTCCTGGCACACGCTGCCCCACGTCCTGGCCTTGTGGGGACTTGTTTGCCCTCCCACCAGGGCCTGCCAAGGTCTCCATGGAGGCCACATGAGCTGCATCTTCAAGCCTTCCTCAGTGTCTTTTGTCAACAGCACATACCCAGAAAATAACATCTTAGGCTCACACTTTTTTTTTTTTGGCCAAAACAATAAAGTTGTTCATTCTGCTAGACTAAAAGCTTCAAGAGGATAAATTGTGACTGTTCACTGTTAAATTCCACCGCCGGGTGCATCCAGCAGCCCATGGGCAGTACTCAATCAATGTTTTTGAACAGCTTTGTAACCATTTCTGATGGGGATGCGACTCACGCGGTTCTTACCTTTTGGCTTTGCATGTCTCCATTCTATAGATATTTGTAGAGAACCTAGTATCATAATGGTTCATTTCAATTGGATTAGGGAATGCCTAAGAACTGGCAAGGCATTGTTTCTAGGGTGTCTGTGAGGGTGTTTCTGGGGGAGATTGGCATGTGAGTCAGTGGACGGAGTGGAGAAGATCCACCCTCAATGTGCCTGGACCCCACCCAATCACTGGAAACCCCCAGGTAGAGCAAAGAGATGTAGGAAAGGTGAAATCATTCTCTGTCTCCTGGCGCTAGGACGCCCTTCTTCTCTTGCTCTGGGACATCAGAACTCTAGGCTCTTGGGCCTTTGGGCTCTGGGACTTGCACCAACAGCTCCCTGGGTTCTCGGGCCTGTGGCCTCACACTGGGAGTTACACCGTCAGCTTCCCTGGTTCTGAAGCCTTTGGACCTGGATGGAGCCACGCTGCTGGCATCCCTAGGTCTCCAGCTTGCAGATGGCCTGTTGTGGGACTTCTCTGCCTCCATAATGACATGAGCCAATTCCCCTAATAAATCTTCTCTCATATACCTCTCTCTCTATATATATATCTTCTATTGGTTCTTTCTGTAGAAGCCTGACTAATCCACATATTAACTTCAAGCATTGTTCTAAGTACTAGAGAGATGAGCAATGGTGGGTGAAATATAGACACAACTCCTGTCCTCACCAGCCTTGCTGTCCAGGCCTGTGACTTTCAAACATTTCAACCAGTACACACATGGCACACAATAATAAAATTCTGCTGTGTATTTAGTACAGATAGTATACTCTGATATTTTCTTTTACTCATTTTTTATTAAGGAAAATTGGCAGTCACAACCCACTAAATTGATTTTATGACCCATGACTACTTGGATCACTCCTGCAGTTCGAAAACATCGATTCAGTGCAGAGGTTCAGAATCTCTCCCCCAGCGTGGGTTCCTCAGAGTCATATTTTTCAACGCACAAAACAATGTCAATCACAATCACAAAGGAAGCCTATCACATCAAAATACAATTGTAAACATATTTTAATAAACAGATGAGTGATATAGTAATATTTATGCTTGTTTATTCATGCATTAAATGCAAGATCTGGCAGCCAACTCCTATTGGCTACAGTGTGGAAGTAGGGATAAGCAGAAATGCTATTTTTAGAATTCTGCAACTGTAATGTGATATGATAATGTCTGTGATTATTATTGGTGACAAAGTCGCAGGTGCTGCTGATGCTATTGTGGCATGTCACCTACATTTGTCATTGAGGGAATGCTAAGTTTCAGAAGTTAATGAAAATGAAGAAGCATTTTCTTCCCCATCCAAATTTATAAAACCTAAACGTCTGTGGATCCCAGACAGGAATCCCTGGTCTGGTGGATCCACACCTTATCTCAATAATCTCGAACTTTCTATTGCAGCAGGATCAAAGCCACTATTCTTTTATCTTAACATTGAGATGAGAGATGTGCTAATATTCTACCAAAACGGAAGAAGTGGGTAAATTATGTTTGCTTAGCAACTGTCAGAATCAGCCCGTGGCGGGGGGGTTGCCCTCAGCTGTACGAGGTTGATAATTTTCCTGCAATCCGCTAAGTCTTACGGATCAGAGTGAGAAATGTTGATCACATCCCGGGTAGACCTACAACCACCTTTTGTGGGTGCCGGTGGAGCTACTGATTTGAAAAGCTGGGAAAGGAACAGCAGCTGCAGAGAGGAAAAGGCAGCAAGCCCACTGGGGTGGGGGCGAGCGGGAACCCCAAGGCGGCCCCTCCAGCCCCCAGCCTGATCCGGTAGTCCGGTTCCTTTCCGGCCGCCGGGCTGTATTCCTTTGCGGGGAAGAGTAGCTGTTAGAGGTGGCTGTGTGGGCGTCTTGGGCATCTCACTCCCTTTGTGATAAGAGGTGTGTGGCCCTCAAGGAACATCCATTCAAGCCGCTAACAGGTTGACATTAAAAGAAGGGGGGAAATACCGACGGTCTCGCCGGGCCAATTTAGTCTTGTTAAATACGCCATAAGAACCGCACGTGGGAGGGAGCGTTTTGTCAGCTCCCGACTGTTTGTCATTGAAAAGGTGCCGCTTGCTAACACGTTGTGGAGAAAGTCACTTTGAGACTACAGCTGTTGGATAAATAAGAGGTTCCTCGTGTCTTACAGGCCAGGCGAGATGAAATTCCAAAGGAGCTGAAAATTGTCTGAGAAAGTGGGGTTGTTGCAGCCTCGTCTGCTTTCTCATGACTTACTGGGGGGTCCTAGGAGGACCCCAAGTCCTTCTTCCATTTTCCACTTGCTTACCCAATGGGAGTGTCACTGTCCGTGGTCTGGCTTGGGCAGGAAACCCGCAGCTTGCGCGACTTAGGATGCGTGCCGGGCAGATTCATGCACTGGCTTGGCCAGACCGCGTAGCCGGCTCTTCAACCAAACGCTAATCCCAGTGTTGCTGGGAAGGGATTTCGTAGATGTGGTTAACATCTACTATCAGTTGACTGTAAGTCAGGGCCATTATTATCCTCGGTAATGGGGCGGGGGTTCGTCCGATCAGTCGAAGACCTTAAGAGCAAAAACCGAGGTTTCCTGGAGAAGAAGAAATTCTGCCTCGAGATTGCCGCGTGAGCTCTGCCTGGGTTTCCAGCCTAAATTCCACACTTGCCACCCCCGCAATGACATGAGCCAATTTCCTAAAATAGATTTCTTAATTTATATCGGTTCTGTGTCTCCGGAAAACCCTGAGTGATACAGGATGCATTCTTTTGTTTGTTTTAAATACTTTTAAGGCAAGTGTCTGGAAGCAAGGCGACATAAACACAACACCACACACACACAGGCACACGCGTACAGTCTGCGGAGTTGGAAGAAGAGGGCTCCGGGCCAGTGAGGGGCTGGGGAACATAGGACATTTGTCTTTCTTTTTATTTTTCACTTTATTTAGGTGCAGAGAGGAGCAGGCTGTTCTCATCAGTCTGGCGAGGCCCTTCCTCACCTCCCATTCTCACCTCCACCTCCACCTTCTGTGCACTATCCCTGCCACCCTGCCACCTGAACCACACCTACAGTCCGTGCCGACTTCATTCCTCTAGTCGACACCATCCAGGTGGCCTTATCTTATGGCCCTTCCTGCCACATTTTCTCTTTCTTGGAACTTCTCCACCCTTGGGTTTCTGTGGTGCCACTCCGAGTTCTCCCTGTGCGTCTCTCCCCTTCTCTCCCTCCACCTTCTCTCTCTCCCCTTCTCTCTCTCCCCCTTCTCTCTCCCTCTTCTTTCTCTCCCATTCTCTCTCTGCACCTTCTCTCTCTCCACCTGCCGCATTGGCGTTGGGGTTCTCTGGGTCTCTCTCACTGAACATATCGTTGCTGGGTGATCTCTTCCCTCACATGGTTTCAGCCGCCTCCTACATCCTGATCAGGCCCAAATCCTCGTCTCTATCCTACAGCTCTCCCTCTGTCTTCAAAATCATCAACCGAGTGTCCACTGGACTTCGCTCCCGAAGTCCCCTGTGGCATCTCAGACTGGACATATCCCCAGACGGACCCACCATTCCTGTTCCTGATCTTAGCTGGTGGAACTTCCATCGCCCAACTTCAGCCCCCCAAGCTAGGATCAGTCTTTTTTTCTTTTCATGCCTGATAATAAGAACAGTAAAAATACTTCACTTTACTCGGGTGAATGAAATTGGATTACTCTGAAGCATAATCATTATTCCAAGTGCACGATTTCTGCCACGGGATAATTGGCTGCCGCTGGTCGTAGATAACACCTGAAACAAGTAATATGTGTTTCTAATCAAAGTAAAAAATAATAACCAGGGACAGTGAGAAGCACAGGGAATGTGTTAGTGGAGCTTCTGAAAAGTTTGTGTCACACAGCAGTTGTCTTAGTCCATTTGAGCTGCTGTAATGAAATATCAAAAACTGTGTGGCTTATAAACAGCAGAAATTTACTTTTCACAGTCCTGGAGGCTGGGAAGTCCAAGATCAAGGCACTGGCAGGTTTGGTGTCGGTGAAGACCTGTTTCCCGGTTCATAAATGACAGTCTTGCTGTGTCCTCGCGTGGCAAAAGGGGTCAGGGAGCTCTCTGGAGTCTCTTACAAGGGCACAAATCCCATTCATGAATGTGCTGCCCTCATGATCTAATCACCCGCCAAAGACCCCACCTCCTAATACCATCACACTAGGGATAAGATTTCAATAAATTTTGGGGTGACATGAACATCCAGCCCATAGCAGGATGCATCCTCATGAGCGAGAGGAACAAGATGTGCTGAGGAGGCTGGCGGAGAAGACCTTGGGGGACTTGAGGCCTTGGTGAGGACATAATCTTTGTCCTAAGTACAATGGGAAACCACTGGAAGGTTCTAGAGGGGGTTGTGAGATGATCAGACTGAGGCTTTAGAAGATCACTCTGAGCTCCATCGGGGGCAGCTCTAGTGGGGCCAGAGGAGAGCTCATATTCCTTCCTCCAATTCACTGGGTCTGGGGTGGGGCTTTACGAGTTCCCCAAGTGATTCTAACATGTCGTCAGGGCGAGACTTCCTGCACTATACTAAACCCTCCAGAACGTGAGGCCCTGTGGTGGCCCTGTGAGAAAGATCCGTCCAGCCTCTTCCTCAACAGCCCAACCCAGGAGAACTCACTCCCTACTGGGACGGGCTGGCTCTTCCGCAGGCAGCTCTGACCGTCATAAAAGTCTCGCCTGTTCACGTCCAAATCTTCTCCACGGTTCAGCCCTGCCCTTTGCCCAGGGTAAATATTCTGGTTCTTTTAATAGCCCACACGTAAGCTGCATCCAGGGACCTTCATTTCCTTCCTTTTTATCTTTCTTTTCTTTAATATATAATGAAGGCACGTGGAAGGAGAAAGTGCAGAAGGTTGTAAGGAGAAGGGCAAATGACATCTTATCTGCCAAACCCCCGGCCCCCAATCCTCCTTCCAGAACAAACCATGTTTCCACTTTCTTGTATATCTTTTTAAAGGAATTCTATGCATTTACGAAGTCTATACTTTTTTAGACAAAAGTACTACGTATAGTATTCTGCACCTTGCTTTTTAAAAAACCTAATAATAAGTTTTGAAGATTATTCCACAGCAGTGTATAATGCCCCACCTGATTCTTTGAGAAGCTTCCAGTGTCTGGGTGTACCGTTGTGTATTAAATTAGTCCCCTACGATGGGCAGGAGGTAGTTTCCAATCTTTTACTGCTACAAACAAGGCAGTCATCAATTTCTTGCATTGCATTTATTAATACTTCTTTGCACAGGTTATCTGTGCGATAAACTTAGAGCGGTGCGTGCTCTCCACCAACAAGACATGAGAGTTACTGCTCTCCCATCACTCTTAGAAGTGCCGGTTTGTAATGTCCTGCTGAAATTTTTTGCCCTGAACTGAACCCACTATTCCTGTGACCCAGTGACTTCAGAGAATGTGGGCCACTTTCACTCTTATTCCGGAAGCTATGCTTCTCGTATAAATCTCAACACTGAATCTGCCATTGTGACCACATCCCAGACATCGAGTCATTAAGCTCTGTCCTGAAGTGCAGCTGCTAGACCACTTTTCTCCCATTTGGTACCTGGGTTATTGGATTTCTGTACCCAAGTTGCAGAAATTTCCATTTATCTGTGTATGAATTTCCTTTTCCTGCCGTAACAAGTCACCACAAATATGGGGCCTTAAGATAACACAAATGTTTTTATCTTACAGTTCTGTTGTTCAGAAGTCCAAAAAGAATCTCACTGGGCTAAAATCAAGGCGCTGCAGGGCTGTGTTCCTTCTGGGGGATCCGGGGGAGCATCCGTTCCCTGCCGTTTCCAGCTTCTAGAGGCCGCCTGCACTCCTCGGCTCATGGCCGCTTCTTCCACCTCAAAGCCAACAGCACGGCATCTTCAAATCTCTCTGACTCTGAGCCCGGCTTCCACCATCACGTCTCCCCCTCTGACTCTCCTGTCTCCCCTCATCATCCTTTAAGGACTCCGTGATTACGTTATCCACCTAGCTAATACATGATAATAGCCCTATCTTAAGCTTTTTATATTATTCGTGTCTGCAAAGTCCCTTTTGCATGTAAGGTAACATAGTCACAGGCTCTGTAAGTAGGACATGGACATCTTTAGGGAGCCATAATTCTGCCAGCTACAATCTTCATTAATCATCATCCCGTTAAGGCTAATTGCTTCAAATAATGCTTGAACATAAATAAGCTTTCAGTGAGGGTCTGGGTATCTTCTCTTCTACTGAAGTTTTAAACTGAGTACCAACTAGCTGAGCTGAACATCCCTGGGGCCAGATTGAAGAGTTATAAGAATGAGTGACATGGGCTTTACTGTTTATAAAGAACACTTACATCCATTATCATGATACAATCCCTGCTATCAGGTGACTGAGGCTCATGGGGTTTGGGGTATGGCCGAAGTCCCACGGTGGGTCAGTGCCAACGAGGTTCTTCCAGCTCTGAAGCTCTCACTCTTCCTGCTGCACCAGCTGCGTGAAAGTCATGCTACCAGCCTGCAGAGAGTCCCCAGGAAAACTCCTGAGAACTCTTTTCTTTTGTGGATTTCTTGAAGCTACCAATCCAGGTTGGAGTAAGGGCTCACCTTTCACAGCTGATAGAACTTGTTTTTATGCCTTAAACACCCAGAACTCGTCACAGCCTCATTGGCCTCGCTGGGCAGCCCCGGGGGGATGTTGACCCAGGGAGATTGGGGCCACGACCAAGGTTGCAGAATTAGTAACCAGAGACTCAATTCCATGGGGCTTCTCTCACTGAGCCACACTGTCTCTTCCAGAAATGCCACCCTAGAAGGGCTAAAAACTCTGGAAATTCTAAGCAGTGCCCTCGCTCCAGAGAAACTGGAGAGCTTGGGGAGGAAGTGGGGAGCTTGCATGGATGCGGTGTCGACTATGTGCCAGCACTTTCCGGGGAAGCTCATGTCATCCTTCTACATATGAGTTTAGCTACCATCATGACCATTTTGCTGATGGCGGTTCTGACAGGTTAAGGTCACAAAGCTGGTAAGCCATGGACTCCATTCTAGGTCATTCCAATTCCAAAGCCCATGACTTTTCCACTCACCCATGCTAGAGTTGCTACTAAGCATGAGTCCAGGTAAAAAACAAAATGAAACAAAACTAGCACCTGCTATGTGACAGTACAGAGCTAGGAGCCCATGATCACTCTAGGTTTGCAGCAGGTTGGATTAAAGTGCACGCAGCTGGCGAGAGAGGCAAGGAGGTAAACCATCCTCTGGCTGATGTCCAGTGACCTGTGGCCCGGCAAGTAGCTACCAACACTCTTCTCCCAGCAAGAGGACAGAGGGGAGGTGCAGCAGAAAGTCACCAGGAGTGGGGGAGAAATGATAGTGCCAATTACCAGGTAAAGTCACCAAACAAATAACTAGCTAGAGGCTTGTCCAGAAATGTTCTCGGGGCTTGCTTTGATCATCATTTGTCTGAGTTGTGCTTCATTTCAGTCTTTCCTTCAATTTAGATCCCATCTGCTGCCCTGTTTGCCTGAGCCCACAGCTAGACGCAGGCATGCAATTACCCAGCTCCCACGCATTTTCTTGTTCTCTTTCTCTTTGGGTTTAATTTCCCTGAGAGGCTCTGCCTTGAGCTTGCTTTAAAACCTGCAATTATGAGGAGACACCTAATGAAACTAGGAGCAAACTTCTGCACCACACAGCTATTTTTTTTAATGGGATAAACAGAGGAAAATGTCAGAGGGATCTCCACGTTGCTCCAGTGCGTGAAAGGGTACCCAGTGTTCCAAATGAACAGGCCGCACTCAGCACACGTCTAATGGGTTGTTATTCCTGGGGTCCTTGGGCTGTCTGACCTTGTCTGAGATGTGTGGCTGGATCTCATCTGGCGGGGGACCCACCGGCCACTACTCCTAAGCCTGGAATGCCTCTGGGCATGGTCAACAGTGGCCCTGGAAAGGTCACCAAATGTGGAGGCAGAGCTCTGACCTCAGCCACTACATGGTGGCATTTCCAAGAGAGGTTTGTTTTCCTCCCCAAGCACATTATGGGGTAATGACTTGGATTGTGGAAATTGTAAACAGCATGTGTCACAATGAATGCTTTGACTTGGAACACAGCATTCTCAGGGACTCCTAATGTCTGCAGAAACTCACAGGTTGACAGAAAAAATCGATCATGAAAGTTCCATTCACACAGTGTAGCTATTCATGGGAATTCAATTAAAGAAGCATTTATTTAGTGCCTGCTGAGTACCTAGCACTGTGCTGGGTGCTTAGGATACAGGGACGATGCAGTGAAGAATCAGTGTGTAAGTGTGTGAGTAAATGCGGGTGCCTCTGTGCAGGTCCGTGCAGTAGCAGCAGACCAGGACGCAGGAACCAACCTTTCCAAGATGAATTGGCAAATCCCAGTCCAGCGGTTTGTTGCTGATCAGTCTCCCTGAATTAATTACTGATCCCTAGGGCTTACTCTCTTCCTAGGCTGAAGCAAATCCCCAAGAGTGTAATGCTCTAACCCAGTAACTGAGCTCCCTTACTTCTGGGAAGCCAAACCCTAAACGTTGATGACGTGAGGGGAGGAGGGAGGGGGCAGGAGAGGAAAAAGAATGAATCAATATAGCTTTTCCCCTTGGGGCCGCCTTGGGACCTGCCATCTCCCACAGCCACGGAAGGGGAGGATGAGGGGCGAGAGTCCCACCCACGTGGTCCTGCCATAGGCACGTGGCACGTAAGAGGTTAAAGACTACTGCTCTAAAGGAAGACTAGTGAGCATAGCCGAATTTCATTTTATTGGGAGAATGTCAGGCAGTGTGGAAAGGTGAAGAATTTTAATAATGTGGAGAAGGTAATTCTACATATTTGTCAAGATTTTCAGGAGCTGGAAGGGATTTTAGAAGCAAATAGCTTTACTTGTTAAATCAGCTGTATTCAGCCATAATTTATATATAATAAAACGCACCCATTTTAAGTGTGAAATTCTATGAGCTCTGACAAATGTATGTATTTGTGTAGCCACCAGCACAATTAAAGTATACAATACTTTGTCACCCTCGGAAGGTGGCTGGCACGTGTGCTCTCTTTACAATCTCCGCCATCCCACTGATCCACTTTTTGTTACTACAGGTTAGTTTTGTTTTTTAAAAACCATTTCATATAAATAGAATAAAACAGAATATCCCAAATCGTTTATTCCTATTGGTTCATGTTTGGGTTGTTTCCCGTTTGGGGTTATTACAAATAAAGCTGCTGTGAACATTCATGTACAGTTCCCTCTGCAGACACGTTTTTATTTCTACTGGGAAAAACCTAGCAGTGGAATTGCTGGGACATACAGTTGGTGTATGTTTACCTTTATAAGGAACTGCCAAAGCGTTCTCCAAAATGATTGTACCATTTTGCGTTCCCAACGCCGTGCGGGAGTGTCAGTTGCTCTACACCCTTCCCAACACATGGTGTTGCCGATCTTTAATTTTAGCCATTCCAATGGGTATGTAGCAGCATCTCACTGTGGCTTTAATTTGCACTTTCCTGATGGCTAAGAATGTTGAGAACTCCTCACGTGATTCTTGGCCATTGCATGTCTTCCTTTGGAAGTTTCTGTCTAAATCTTTTGCCCATTTTTATTGGGTTATTTGTCTTATATATTCTGGATACAATTCTTTGGCCAGATCCATGTATTGCAAATATTTTCCCCATTCTGTAGCTTGTCTTTTCATTTTTTCAATGTTTTAAGAACAGAAGTTTTTAATTTTGATGAGGTCTGTTTCATCATTTTTTTAAATTTCATGGTCATGCTTTTTGCATTCTGTCAAAGACATCTTTGTGTGCCCCAAAGTTGCAAAGATTTTCTCCTATGATTTCCCCTGGAAGTTTTCTATTTTCGGTGTCTACATTTGGGTTAAGAGACATTTCAAGTTAAGCTTAGGGCATGGGGTGAGGTACGTGCCAAGGTCTATTTATTTATTTTTGTACGTGGACATCCAGATGTTCCAGCTCCACTTGACGAAAGACTACCCTCCCCCCACTGAATTGTCTCAGCACCTTTGTGGAATCGATTGACCATGTATGTGTCAGTCTGTTGCTGGACTCTATTCTATTGATTTCTGTGTCTCCTCTTACACCATAGTTTCATTTTTAAAGCTGAGAAAACTGTGGCTGGGAGAGTGAAGAGCCCATACCAGGCCAAACCCAGTACGTTAGAAGCCAGGATGGAATGTGACTGTGTAAATATCCATCCTAAACCCTTGTTGGAAGTCAGCAAAGAGGGACATACCAACCAGTCATGTGGATATTGGTGCTGGGGGCGACGCTTTGCCCTTGGGGCCGTGCCAAAGGGAGAGGCCAGTGGGAGTGGGTGGCAGGGAGGGAGGGAGCCAGCTCTTCATGCAGCAGCCTGATGCCCTTAAACGAGTTGCTCCACCCCTAGAGGTTCCTCAACTGAAAAATGGGGACAAGAATAATGCCCACCTCATGGGAGTATCGAGAGATCAAGTGAGATGATGCTTCTCAAGTATTTAGTGCAGCATCTGGGACACAGTGGCTGCTCAAGCCCTTAGTCGGCATAAGGGTCTTCCCTTACGGGGACTCCTTCCCCCATCCCCTCCTACTCTGTTTCTGAGCCCTGAGCAGCTAATGGGTCATCTAGCCAGGCCCAAGGAACCGGGCCCAAAGTGGTGAAAGTTGCAGGGTGTTTGGGAGGGTGGGGGACCTGCCTCCTACTGAGCAGGTGTGTTTGGAAGGAGCTGGGTTTGGGCAAGTTAAGAGATGGTCCCAGAGATACCTACCACTCAGGAGGCTGTGTGAGGCCAGAAGCCTCTGGGGCAGTGGACGTGGGAGAGAAAAGGGGGTACAATATTGAAAGGAAGGAAAAGAAATAGAAACTTTGGTGCCACTGTGACATTACGGAAAACCGACATTTCTGACAATTAACTTGTGCGTGACAACGTGTTCACACCAGGTCATCAAAAGCAGGCACGAGGTTTTATGACAGGAGGCTTTATTGGACAGAATCACAATATATACTTTTTCCCCTGTATTAACCACCAATGCTATCATAAAAATATATTACAACATTTGATATGTACTCACGAAACACAAGCCATTGTAAACAGAGCAGGCAGCATCGGCCTTGGATTCAAAATTCGTGACTCCCATTTCAACAGAAAGCAGCTTCTGGCAAGTGTATTACACGGAAGGTAGTATTGCCACATGGGAGGCTGCAGGTAATAGTTTTCGAAAATAAAGGGAGCCATACTTCTGTTTAATAAATTAAGAGAAAGGAAAGTTAAAGAAATAAAGTTAAAGCTACAGTGTCAACAAACATGAGAGGACGCTAAACTTTTGCTTCGTTTGTTTTATACTCAGTGTGCAGCTGTTTGTGTTCATGAACATTCACCCATATTCATACTCTCACGGGCGCACAGAGTCATGGGCACACACGTCTATGGGCACATTCGCTCCAACACAAACACACAGATGTCCCACCCGTTTTCCTGTGAGGCTGACATTAAGGGCTTGCAACATTGTACAGAAGCCAATCCTTTGCAGATCACTTTGTCCCCAGAAATGAAATACCTTTTATGTTTTTAAATCCTGCTTTCCAATGGTATACTTGAAGTGTGCAAATATGAAGTGCATTTCCATATGGACTACTAAACCAACTGGCCTGTACCTTGGGTTTCCTTAATGTGGACTACCTTCTGTCACCCACTGGCCCCTCTCTGGATGACTCAAGCCAGGATGGCGTGAGTTCCCCCACCTCACACCATCATTTTAAAATTTAAAAAAATTTTTAAAAACTATGAAAATTCAAGAAATGCAAAGAATTGGACTTTGGCATTTTCATTACTTGGAGCCTCCTGGAGCTCCGAGGGTAACATTTAGCCACTAATGGGAAGTGACAGTTCTCCTGTTGGAACCTGGGCAGGGTGAAGCCTCTGTGTGGGGGGACGGACGTGCTCCGTGACAGAGGGTGGATGGGTGTGGCTGGACGTGTCTACTGGCATCCGCTGTGCATGACACCCCGACAGAGGGTAGATGTATGTCCTCCTAGGAGCTTCCTCACCCAAATGAACACTGCACATCCCCACGGCAAGGATGGGAATTCCTTCTCCCAGAGGAGCCTAAGAAAATGCAGACTGGCCTATGCCAGTGTCTAGAAAAAACACCCCAGGTGGCAATGAGGGAGGCAAGGCACCTTTTTGATTTTCCACTGGACTTCCAAGGCTGTCTGTGATCCAGAGTCAGCCAAGTTTCCCCGGGTAAATCCTGCTGAGGTTGGCAGGACACCAGACTCCATAGCTGTCCCTACCCTCCCAAAGAGGCTGTGTTCACATGTTTGTTGTAAAACAGGATTGTTGAGGTTTGGAACAATTTCAGTTTGCAAGGGAACTTGGCATTCAAGGTCCTCAGAGCAGGGGGTTTGGTTACTGTTAATAATTCAAGCAAAGATTTGGTACTAAATGAGTTGAATGCAAGGCAGTGGCAGGCTGAGCCTTTGGGTGCCGGGTGTTCCGTACTTTAGCCAAGGCAGAAGCAGTCACCACAATCTTGTCCTTAGGAAACTGACCATCTCGGGTCACCCAATGAATTGAGTGTCATTCTGATGGCATCCGATGCTCCCCATTGCCTGAGGATGGTCTGGGGTACGGCTGAGACCTGGGCCTTGACAGTGATATCTGACTTTTGCAATTCAAAGTGGACTTTCTGTCTCCAAATACAGGTTTCAGGCTCTTTGAAACCATCGCATCGTGGACTTTTGGTTATATTGAACACGTGCAACAGTTCTTCCGAGCCAGGGAGTAAGTACAACGCTGACTACAACAGAGTCACGGGCATGCGTGAGAGGACGCAGGAAATGCCGCGCGCTGGTGTTCCTAAGAGCACACGCACACCCTAGCAGGCACACGTAGTCTCTGAGTCCAAAATCTAAATTACTTTAAAATTCCTTAAATATGGGTATACATGATAAGCTATAGCACTGCTAAGATTGATTAGATTCTGAAGAGCCGACCTTTAAATGCTAGATACATATTTACATGACACATTGTACCGGCGAACCGCGGGAAGGAGGGGAGGGGGGTTGAATTGCCAAGGAGCGCAAGGACAGCTTCTGCCAACTCGGTCTTTCTGCTGTGTGGATTCTTCCACTCATCCCCGGGGGGATGTGGCAGCACCCACCAGGCTCCTGCATCGATATTAAACGTGCAACACTCCCCCGCTGAAGGCACACATTTGTTCCCTTCAGGATATTGTCAGAGGATGTGCCCTGGCTGAATGTGATTGGTTTTTCCAGAATGAATTAAGCTCCCTCCCCACCCCACTGTATAATGCAGATGATCCACAAAATGGATGCGATTTATTTCCTTCCTCCCTCCCTCCCTGCTTTCCCTCCCTCATTTCTTCCTTCCTTCCTTCCCTCTCTCCTTCCCTCCTTTTTTCCTTCTCTTTTTTCTTTATTTTCTCCTTCTTTCTTTTCTTTCTTCCCACTCTTTTTTTGGCAGCTAAACACGTACAGACTTTCCCCACTTCTTTTCTTTCCAAAACAGATCTAATTTTGATACTCCCAACTTCAAGACTTCTGTCATCTCCCTGTGGCCGCAGATCACCTTCGACCTGTCTCAGGAGACACGGGACCTCCCTCTCAGCGCCCGCCTGACACCGTCCCTGGGCCCAGCTGAGTTCCGCCCACCCAGACCCCTCAGCGCGCAGGCTCCACCTCCTCTGCGTCATGCCACACACTCTGCCCTACTCCAAGTTCTGACACAAATGTCAGCGCCTCTATGGAGCCTTCCAGAACTCTCCTCCTCACCAGCCAAGCTCTCCAGCCCTCCCCCTTCACCCCCACGGCACTGAGCACGCACCTCCGAGGCACCCTGCCCCCCACCCCATAGAGCAATGACGTGTCTCCCCGGAGCCTGACACAGCACAGGGCCAGCACCGAGCGGGCGCTCAGTAAATGTTTGCGGAGTGACAGGGAGGTCCTTTCACAGCTCTGGCTCAGGGCCCACAGCTGCCAAGTGTGCACTTCTGGGTGCCCTGGTGGGTCGCTGCTCTGCGCAGAGATGTCTGGGGCAGGCTGGGTGAAGCCTTGCCACCTCCCCCCACCCCCATGCAGACTTCCTGGGAGGCTGGACAGCTGCGTTTCTCGGAACCCCTGACTCCTCCCTGCTAGGTTGTCGAACCCCAAGGAGGCAAGAGGAGGCCGTGACTTCCTGGCTGCGTCTGAATTGAGGCAGGAGCAAGCCTGAGGCTCCTGCCACCTTCCTTTGACCAGTCCAGGACTTTGGCCACCAGCAGAGCAAAGGCAGCCTAGGGTCAGATTAACCTTTGGGGGCTAATGGGCTGCTTGGTTTTGAGAGAAAGTGGGAGCCAGCTGGGAAGGTGGGGACCTTACAGACCACACTGCTCTCAGCCGCGCTCTCCCCTGACCCTGTGGGAGCCAAGCTCCACTCAGCCTCTCCCCTCGTCCGCTCCGCCCAGGGGCCCAGACACAAAACCAGGGTCCTCCGTATAAGTCCTCCCAGCTGCCGGGTGCTAAGAGGTTCGTCTCGGTGCAGAGAGATGCCTTGTCCTCCAGATGCTCATGGAGCCTGATGGCCCAGAGTCTCGGGAAAACCCAGGTAGACAATGGGCCCCCACACACCTAATGCCTTTGCTCAGAGGGCCTCCTGGAAGGGACTGTGAGCGGTGCCTCCTGGGCACATAGGCTGCTGCTAAGCTTCTTCCCCTGGAAACATACACAGAGAAAGAGAAGTCCAGGGATCTCCTTTCCAACCACGTGATGGGGGCCCCCAAGGCCCAGCTGGTGGACTGGGTGTTAGCCCGGCACTGAGAAGGTGCGGTCGTTGCTGATGGCAGAAGAACATCTGCTGAGCCCAGAACTGCCCAGAGTCGGTAAAGTGGGGACTTTTCCCCTTGTTACCAGCCTGCCCTTCTTGAGACCACTGTCCTGTTTGCATCTACTCAGGACCTACAAATCTTCCCACATGCATAAAATGGAGATGATAATAGTGCCTACATCAAAAGATTATTATAAAGATTAATGGAAACACGACCCCAGCAGACTTCAGACACTAGCTTGGGGTCTAGTCCTTACTCTGTACACACTGGCTGTTCGGACCATTGTCATTAACACCAGCTGTTCCCGGGGTACCAGCAGGCTTAGCCACACTGGATGGGACCAACAAGACACCCCCAGCCAGGGGCTGGCATCTCAAACTGTCTCTCCCCAGCCCTGTCTCAGCCTGGCTCAGCTCCCTGTGTATGAGGCTGGGTGGGAAGAGGGTGGGACAAGCTCTGGGCAGTGGCAGAGGTGTCAGATGTCATCCCCTCCCACCGCCAGGCTGCCCCAGCAGAGTCTGATCCAAGACCCAAGCAAGCATCCCTCAGGGCCCCTCTGAACACCTTGGCCCTTTTCCTCTCACAAGGCTTCCTGGCCATCCTCTGCCGACACCCGCAAATACATCTCGTGCTGACAACTCAGGAGCCCTACAGAGAGGAATGAGGCTGCTTTGCAAATGCCTTGGGAGGTGAGGGTGGGCAGCTTCTGCTGTCCAGCCAGAGCCTTGTGAAGATGGGCTTTTAGAATTTCAGGGAGAGATCAGTTTTTTCCCTCTGAGAACAAAATGCTGTAGCCCTTGAATAAAGCTGCAGATTGAACTATTTGGAGAATTAGGGAAAGATACAAGACAATTGAAACTTACATATTTAGAAACACTCAGCTTTCTATAGAGTTTATCCAAGCATCTAAGGTCATTTTTCCTTAGGCAGTAGTTACCTGAGGACTTGGTGAAAATTCAGAAACCCGGGTGCTGCCTGGACCTGCTCGAATGGATCTCTGAGGAGAGGGTACCAGAATCTGTGTTTTAAACAACCTACCTTCACGACTCTTGTGGATAGCAAAGTTTAAGAGCTGATGGCTCCATTCCAGGACCTCTCCTTCCCCACAGCGCTCATGGTTTAAAGAGTATGAGCTGATCCAAGGGATTTCTGGCACCTGATAAAATATCCCCAATAAAATCAGGCAAATCAGTTCATCCTGCGTTCGGGTTAAATCCTAACAATGCAGCCTTCGGTTCCTCCATGCGGAGGTCTAATCTGCCTGCGCCCAAGCATGTAGAAGGTGACAACCAGCACATGAACCTGGCCCATGCTTTCCATCTTCTCTCAGAAAGAAAGGCACCATGAAAAAGAAAATTAATTTCACAAACACGAGGAGAGAGGTTTATTGCTCCTGGGGACAGGACACTGAGCAGGGTCCTAGAAGAACGTACAGTTGGTCTGTGATGACTCAAGACAGCGTCCCCTCCTCCCCCAGACTGATTTCTAAGTCAACACCGGCTGGCTGTTGGTGAAGCATCTTTGAGAGGTGAGCTGGCCGTGAGACACACAAACCCCCCTGGCACAGCACGCATGCATGTGGACTGTCCCTTTTGGGGGTCCCAGGGCTCTATAATCCCCTCCTTCAGGAAGGGGCTTGAGGGAAAGCTAGAGTAGTTTTGCAGGATGATTAAAAAGGCAAATGCTGAGTGTGTAGGACTAGGAACCGAGCCCCACCTGTGGATTTAGGAATATGAGAGCCTTCTCTTTATGAGTTTTATTTTCAAGCTTCTTAAATTTTTTCACCAAGTCCAACCATTCAGAGTTTGGGCCAGGCCCTCGGACTTCGATGCCAAAAATCTTAGTGTTCCTATGTGCTATACCTGAGAAAACAATGTTACATTTGATAAATTAAATTACCAAAATGAGGTAGATAATTCAATTGGGAATAATAAAGCCGGGGGCAAATTTTATAGCCTGAATATAGATGAGTATAAACATTTATCTAAAGGTAATTATAGCGGAGTGAGAGCTGTTCAATGCTGACTGCTAATGCCGTCATTTTCTTTTCACTTCCCCTTGGGTTTTAATGTCTGTGTCCAAATAATAATGAAAAACTTAATCAATGAACGTATCTGGAGTTTCTGCCTGCATGACACCAATACGACTGGTTTTATTGGTTGGTTTTTAAACAGTTTTAGAGGTATAGTGAAAACAATGAAATGCATCTTTTCAAGATATGTGCTGCTGTGGGTGACAGATCTTGCTTCTTAGCTAAAGAAGACAGAATAGAGATCTAGTTGCTACAGGGAACATGACATGTTGCCTATACAGCACAGAGCAAACACGGACGGGATCTACTGGAGTTATTCCTCCAAACTGAAATTGGTGAAAATATATATTGCTGCTTGAATTCGACTATCCACTGACCTCATCCCCTGGGGTCACTGCTCCTCTGTGCCCAACTTTAAAAGTGTTTGTGTAGAAAGGGAGGTATCTTGTCGGATTCGACTGTGCATACCGTCTTGGCTCCCTGCTTGTTTCAATCCCAGTGGGACACTGTGAACAGCTGCCCGTCACTGGGAAGGTTATGTCAAAGCTCATGTTTGTCATGGTTCAAACGTAAGTGGCCAAACGGGCTCTGAGCCAGAGCAATTTTGTTTCAGTAACGCACAAAGTCATGTCTGGCAGTGCTGTGCTGATAGGTGTTTAACAACCAGCTCTCAGTGGGGAAAAGGCCTGATTTGTAGCAGCTGCTGATCTTCATGGTATGAAAGCTCCCGCCACGGCTGATTTCAGGCTACCAGCGTTGCGTCCCTGATTATGGAATTGGGGAGGGGAGTACCCCATTGGCTTCCCCGAGCAGGTGTGAGCACACACCTCTGACAGCAACTCGAAGATGTCAAAGCCTCTTTGGAAGCTACATCGGTCTCCATTCTAGCTTTCATGGAAACTTTGAAACTAGGCGAGGGCAGCCCAGGCTGAGTGGTTTTCTAAATGAGGAGCTAAGAGTTAGTAAGATGATATCTTATCTTTTCAAATACACATGCACACACTTCTCTGGCTTTAAATACAGGGCTTCCTGGCAGAGAAAACCAATAGTCTCTCTCTGGTCACTCCCCGTTGGACCGGGTCCTCCCCATCACACTCCAGACGTGAGGAGCTGGAAGGAGAGCGCGAGCCACCTGCCTCCGCTGCTCCCCGCCTTTCCACCCTGCAGGACCACTTCCAGCAGAGGATCAAGAAACAACCGCTCTTAGCCCTCAGGAGTTAATCTGAGATGGTAAACAAAGACAGTGTGGGCAGAAAGCGAGGTCCACTCACCCTGGTTTTTATTAAATCAAGAGAGGGCTGCTAATGGATTGGCATGTGTGTTATAGCCGCAGTATTCTATGAAAATGTCACTCTCTCGTCATTAGCACAGGGCACTCTCTTGAAAACCTTGGACAGCCTCTACTTTCTGTTGACAGACTACAGAAACTAGGATAGGAAGCCATCAAGATAAAGGAACCCAGTGCCTTGACATAGAGGCTAAGTCCCTGCTCAGGCCGGTTCTTGCCGGTCCATCTCACGGGACGTGCTGGACAAGTTGCATGAGACAAAGCGAGAGGCTTCCTGCAGAGCCAGGTCACAGATGGGGGAGGGGAGACCAGCCAGCCACCTTCCTCCTGCTCTTACTGAATTCCAACAGTCAGGACATGTGATTTAGACGGTGACTTCCCGGTCAGACTTCAAAGAACCGAGTATGTATATTCCCTGCCTAATTCAACCATTTTCATGCCAAGATTGTCTACACACAAACATTAGCTTTTCTGGGGGACAGGAGGGACAAAAGTTGAATCTAAGTTACCATTTCTAAGACAACTGGTCAGCAGCAATTGGGTAGCCACGAGCTGTTAAACATTGTCCCCTTGGGCACAGAGCCCAAGAGTCCCAGCTGAGCACAGTTTAGTTAGTACCAGCTGAATAATATTTGGGTTAAAGCAGCCACCACTACCCTGTGGAGAAGAGGTGCCACATCAGATCTGGGGCCAAAAGGCCACTGCCAGTCTCACTTTCAGCACGATTGCAATGTCCCCTGGAGGCCACCACTTTCCTTCAGCATGGAGCCCAATGTCCAGTGATCAGCAAACAGGTGAACACCCTGCTTCCCCACCTGCCACCAGCCCTGTGCGTCCTTGATAGTGGCAGGATGCAGGGCCATCCCCTGGGGTGCCTCAGGCAAGTCAGCTCAAAGGAGCTTCTAGAAAGGCCAGAGCAGGGCCACAGTCATCCTTTGGTGACAAATAGGGACAGTCCAACATCTGCCCTTGAGGAACCAGGAAGCAGAAGCTCCAGAGCCCGAAAGTCAGGGAACCAGAGCCACCGGGCTTGCCTCGAAGCTGGTGGCTGTTGGCGTCCGCCCGGGGGCCCCACGCCCGCCCTCCCCTCTTCTCACCGCCGCCTCACTGAGCCGTGCAGCAGGAGTGCGGGCCTCACTCCGAGACGGGCAGCATGTTCTGGCTTTGAGGGTCGCCCGTGAGTCCTGAGGAGTGGATGGCGCGTCTGTTGAGGACCCTGTTCAGAATCTCCTTGCAGCTTTTGCGGTACTGGTGTCGCAGGAGGGAGTACACGAAGGGGTCGGACGCCGCCTTGCTGTAGGCCAAGCACTTGGACAGCACGCCCCAGTGGGAGCCGATGGGCGCCGTGGAGAAGAGCTCCACCAGCCTGCGGAGAGACGGGGACGCCGTTACTGCGGGCACAGCCGGCACCGCCTGGGGCGCACCAGGACTCCAGTGTGCGCCCTGGGGGCTACTGTTTCCTGTCTCCTCCAGTAACAATGACAGCGGTAACTATTTATGCCAATATCGATCACAACGGTGAACATTCGTCAGGCGCTTATCTTACTCTCAGCACTGTGCTAACTAAACCCTTTCTACGTGTGATCTCACTGAGCGCTGGGAGATGTGATCATCTCCGTTTTATTAATCCGTGTGAAGAGACAGATGTCCCAGGAGGTTAAATAATTTGCCCAAGGTCATACGGCCAGTAAATTGTAAAGGCAGGATTTGAACCCTGGTCTGTCTGACCCTGAAACCCAAGCTTAACTGCGCTGGCAGCTAATGGCTATTCTGGCTTCAGGCTCCAGCTCTGCTACTGACCTGCCGTGTGACGTTGGGCAAGTCTTTTTGCACCTTGGACCCGTGTGTCTTATATGAAAAGCAAGAAGGTGGGATAAGATAATCTCGAAGATCTTGTCCACTGGAAGAGTCTGGTCCCATTCTTTCTTTCAAATCCTGGCTCTGCCTTCCTAGGGAGGCTGCATGGGAGAAAGGGCTGAGTGATTTTGAAAACATTCTGCAAAGCTCCAAGTGTGTGTTGTGTCAGGAAAGAATCTGCGGGCAAGGAAGGCCTCTCCCTGGGTTTGGGATCCTGGTGGTCTTTGACAACAGCCGCAGTCAGGGTACCCTAAGGGACCACCATTCCTGCAGGGAGGGGCAAGGGAAGACACACCCCTGGGTCTAAGGGGCACGGTTGTTGGAGTCCTGGTACCCTGGAACAACACCATTTGAGGGTGCTAATGCCAGGCTGTGAGGTCGGGAAAAGCCTTCCACTGTGTCAGTGGAATCCTCCCCTCCCTCCACCAAATCAAGCCATTTATGCTCCTCTCTCAAGTGTGTCCAGCAGCCTTGGCCATATTTGGACATTAGCCAGCATGAACATAAGGTAGAAAAGACCCACAGAGCAGGGAGGGAGCTCGGAGATCATAAACCACCCCCTCCCCACCCACTGTCATATGAGGAAATTGAGGCCCAGAGAGGGGAAGGGGCTGCCCAACATCACACAGCAAGTCAGAGGCCGTGCCAGGTGCAGCATCTGTACCCTACTCCGACTGGGGGGTCTGGGACCTGTCTTCTACCCAGGGTATCTGCAGAGGGAAGGCAGCGGTGGCTCTCAGCTTGGTGGGCTGCCCAGGTGAGGACCTCGGTATAGAGAGAACTGAGAACTGGAACTCTGTACTGCCAACATCTGCTTGTTTTCTGGAGCCTTCTTTGGGGCGAGGTTGTGAGGACAGGCTGCAGAGCCAGCGAAGGAGAAAGCTGGGGTGTGGTCCTCTACTGACATGCCCCTGTCTGGAACAGACCCTCGCGAGTCCACTCGAGGCTCCTCCATTCGGCTTCCCACGTTAGCCACCACTGCCGGCCCCTGCCCTCTGACCCCGCGGGGGACTGTGGCTGTGTTTCCCCTCATGTCCTTGGGAGCCCCACTAGGGACAGAGCTGTTAGCATTTAGGAAATCTGTACTTTTAAGAAAACTATTTTGAGACGTGATGAATACATATAAAAGGACAAAACCCCTGAATTTAGAATTCACACCTAATAATAAGAATGAAATCGCTGAATGCCAACACATTGTTCCTATGCAGTGCCAACTTGCTTTTCCAAAAGCTTTGCTTTTGTACATTGCTAAATTCAGTCAGCGTTTTGGCTCTCCCAAAAGGATTTATTGAAAGAGCCAAATAGCATCAAACCATCCAGCAAGATCAAAATTATTATTTGCAGGTTATGTAGATTTCATGGAATGAAATTACTCAGAGCAACTTAAAATTTCACCATTTAGATAATGAAGAGGTAAAATCTATTGCGTTTGCATCTCAGAGATTTTATGTAAAGTCTGAACTCTACCTGCTCAGTAATAATGATTCGCAGTTAGTGTTTCCTTTAGGCCAAGCACTTGTGTGCACGCTCTCTAATCTCACAATCATCCTACAGAATGGGTACCGCTATTCCCATTTTACAGATGAGGAGATTGAGGCTTGGAGAGGTTCAGCAGCAAGCCAAGGCCTCTGACATGGAAACCCAGCTCCATCTAACTGCAGTCCAAGTCCTGGCTAGTGGCCGTGCTGGGATTAGATATCTCAGATAGGATGAGATGAGCTCTGGGGTCTCTTCCGGCTCCAAGAACCCCTGTTCCATGAGGTCATTATATGCAACTTAGAACTTTTGTCACTTGCCCCTCCCCACAGTGCACATGACAACTTTTGCTTGAAAAGCCAGTGTCTGGCCTTTGTCAGGGTCTCCAAGCAAAGAGATGTTTTGGGCGAGTCCAGGCCTGGACACTGCTCCCCCGGCCACCAACCAGGAGGAGGCTGGGTGCCCCTTCCGTGCTCAGATGCGCCTGGCTGAGCCACCTGCTGCTTCCCTGCGCACAGGGATACCCCTGTGCCAGCTGGGGCTGGCTTTGCTCCATCCTAGCTGTGACCGAGCCAACTCCCCATTTGTCTGAGTGCCCGAGAAGAGGCGAGAAGAAGAGTGACAAGAAGACATTGTCACAACTGCTCCTTTCAAACCCCAGATCTGGGCAGGCGTTTGGATGACCACGAGGACCCTCCCAGATGGCCTTTGAGACAGGAAGTGCCTCAGCCCATCCTCTCATGCCAGGCCTAGCTCTGCTCATGCTTTCTAAAGCCGTCCCTGCCAAGAAAGGGGCATTACGGTTCCGACCAGCCACATGTCACCTGTGGGCAGAGTCGCTGTGTGCTACAAGGTGCCCGCCTGCCTGTCCTGCTCTCTTCTCCTCCACGTGGCTGGTTTACTTGAGTCCCCACCCCCCGCCCCTCCCCCTGTAGTCATAGCTGATGGTCCCAAGATGTGGACAGAGGAGGCCCCTTGCAGAGCTGAAGCCTCCAGTGTGAGCCCCCCGTTGAGGGCGTTTTGGGCCCAGGTGTCACTAGAGCAGGACTTGGTTTCCTTTTGCCATGGCCCCTGCTATGGGTTGAATCGTGTCTCCCCCCAAATTCACATGTTGAAGCCCTCACCCCCAGTACCTCGGAATGTGATCTGATTTAGAAATAAGGTTGTTGCAAATATAATTAATATAAGGTCATCATGGTGTGGGGTGGGCCCCAATCCCACATGATTGGTGTCCCCATAAAAGGGGGACGTTTGGACGCGGACATACACAGGGTCAAGTGTGAGATGGAGGCAGAGGGCAGTGTGACGCACACCGGGGGACGCCAAAGAGTGCCACCGAGACCAGGAGCTCGGGAAAAGGCACCGCACGATCCCCTTCCAGCCCTCAGAAGGAAGCAACACCCTGATCGTGGACTTGTGGCCCCCAGACCTGCGAGAGACGACCTTTCTATAGCCTAAGCCACTGAGTCGCTCGGTGTGTGGTACTTTGTCCCAGCAGCCAGAGCCAATTATAACGTCCCCTGAAGGGCCCTGCAGGGATGCAGGAGTGGCTGTCAGGTTGTTCGGTTGCTTGGGATGCCTGATCCCACCAGCATCAAAATGCACCAAGCCCCCCACCCATTCCTGGGGCCTGTGTCGACCGAGGACCACCTGGAGGTTCGCCAAAGCATTAGCCACCCCAGGAGCAGGGCACTGCCCCCTCCCCATCCTCCAGGAAGCAGGGCCTGTGCCCACCTGTCCCCACAAGCATCGATCCCTGCAGCCTGCCCCCACCTTCCATTAAGCCCCGAGGTGACTTTCCACGTCTCCCTGGGATGTGAGCAGGAGCAACCTCCGCCTGCCCCCAGGCTCCATTCAGGGGAGATGTCTACACTGCTGTGCTCAAAGCGCGCACGCGCCTGCCCTGACACAGCTCCCCCCGAAGCCCAACCAACCCGCCAACAAGGCAAGGGGCGGGGCCGAAGGGGCCCGGGCCAACCCCCAAGCAATTCAAGGGATTCCGATGCAGGCAGCTCGGCCCTTATGGAAGTCTGGGGGCGCCTGGGGCGTGTGGGGATGCATGAAGAGCAGCAGGGCGGAGCTTGCCGAGGCATCAGACGCAGAGCACAGAGAGGTTGTTTTTCTGACTCAGGGTGAGACACAGAGCAGATACCAACAGACTGTGTCCCCCAGATCCTATGTGCCTGCCCCACCTCTGCACCCCTTTGCTCTCGTATTTGTCGGGGGGCTCTGTCCCTGGCAGCAAGCCCCTCTGGTGTGGGTCGTTGGCGGGTTTCTGAGCAGCTGTCACAGCCGAGGGCTGACGAGGTCAGAAGCTGCCTGCCCTTGTCCCTCACCCATAGGGACCTCACATTCCCACCCAGCAGCCGGGGAAGTCCTGGGCCTGCAGGGAGGACAGGCGCACGTTCGCCAGAATCCTGAGGCATGCTCTGAGCCCCAGGGGAGACCAGTGTCCTCGCTCTGCTCCGCAGTGGGCAGCCCTGAGGAAAGCGTGTTCCTCATGAGAACAGGACCAGCAGTACCAGCACCTCCTGCAGTCCCCCAGGGGCTCTGTGTCTCACTAACTGCCTCACGAGCATCATCTTGGGGCCCCAATATCACTCTGCCTACCGTGCAGATGACAGAGCCAAGGCAGCGATGTGTCAAAGCCACGTGGCCTGGACGTGGGGGAACCAGCATTTCAACCTTCCAGTGGATGCCGGCAACCACACGCCTTCCCGGGGCCAGGCTGCCCCGCCGGTTCTGGACATGGGCCCCCGTGCCGCAGTGCATTCAGGCACCTGTCCTTTCAAGTCCCGAAGTCAAAGCGGTAGATCAGCACCCTGTCATCACATGTTCTGTGCCACCATCACCTCCTCTCCTGCCCTTCTCTCCTTCTCCCTCTCTCCTTCTCCCTCTCTCCCTCACACACACACGCACACACACACACACACACACACACACACACACACACACACTGTGCACCAAATGCAACACAGGCCACGGAACATTCCTTGGGAACCCAGCCCAGTGTCTTTCCAAGACTTCTGAAGAACCTGGTCTGCATATTGAACATCTGTATGTCATAAGCTGAAGCTTTACATTTTCATGAAACGTTAGAATGGAGAAGTCATCTTATTAACAGAATATTAACACTGGGGAGTCGCCTGCACATTAAACCCCTTTCCTACCTACATGATTCCATCACTTTGAGAAGCCACAATAACGGTGCTGTCAGATACCCCAAAG
Source organism: Propithecus coquereli (assembly GCF_000956105.1). Taxonomy (NCBI): domain Eukaryota; kingdom Metazoa; phylum Chordata; class Mammalia; order Primates; family Indriidae; genus Propithecus; species Propithecus coquereli. The sequence goes on from NW_012142634.1 coordinate 997,370, forward strand.
CCTGATTCCAGAGGTTTAGGACAACCATGATTATTTGTAAGCATATATCGCTGCAGAGATGACAGCCTTACAAATGCTTCTAGACATATGAATTTTCATTCAGAAAATATTTACTTAGAGCTTCTGGATGAGAATCTGTCACGGACTTGCAGATCCTGCTCACAAAATCCAGGAAGAGTCTATGTGACCCAGGGCTTTGAGGACACAGCCGGCGAGGCTGTGAATTGGAGGTGTCAGACTCCTATCAAGAGTAAAGGTGGCGCTTTGCAAATATGTTTCCTGCTGTTGTCTTATGTGCCCAGCGCACAGGTGCACGTGGCTCTTTGGTTGGTGCAGTTGGAGGAACTGCCTTTCCAAGAGGCATTTGCAGGCAGTCAGCACTGTGCCAACCACATCTGCCAGTGGCTCTGGCTGCCAGCGCGCACGGCCTCTTGGACCCTACTCCAGAGACACAAACTGCTGTGAGGCAGCGGATGATTCCATGCAAACCCACCATATTGCTAGAGAAACTCACATGCCTGCTTTACCCATGGGAGCCTGGGTGCCATCTGGGTTCCCACCAAGGTACTTGTGCTCAGGCAAAGGCAGCCGGACCAAAAACCTGTATGTGGAGCATCTCTGTGTTTCCACTGCCTGGCCCCCAGTCTTCAGAGATATCATGTGGCCCAAAGGCTAAATTATAGCCAAGGGGCCTGACTCGACCTTTAACTCCTGGCCACTCAGTACCCTTACGTCTTTGAGCAATGCATCTACCTCTCTAGGACTCCAGCACTTACCCTGCAGGAGAGATGCACTAGATGCGATAAGGTACGCCCTGATAGCCCCAGGTGTCCGACAGGTGTTCGCTAAGTGATCGGTGAGGTTGTAACGGCTGGTATAAAAGGTTATGAAGACTTCACATTCTCCAATAGGAAGCTTGAGAACTTTGGTAAAGACCTGAATGGTTCTTTTAAACACTTGACCCAAGAATGGTGCTTCCCTATGTGAGAAAGGTATCAGGCCGATGTGAATAGATGGGGGAGCCTCTCCCCACTAGCAGGATCTTCTCGATCAACGCAAATGACTGGCAGACGAAGCCCCTTCTCCTCTTCAATATTCCAGTCCTGCCAGCTCCCAACGTTCCCAGCCACTGTCCAATGTCCACCCACGCTCTCGACACTTGTAAGGCATAAGACATGGAAGCAGCAAGGCCGGCTGCCTGGAGACAGACAGTTGGTGCGGAGTCGTGGGGAATATTAGTTTCTGCAATGACAGCTTAAGGAGGGGTGTCAGTGACACACGAATAACTTGGCCTCAGTCATCTCAGACACTGGAGCTTTCTGTTTCTGAGTGGGTCGCACCTCCAGGTGCCTGCACACAGCCCTCTGGGAGGAAAGTGGGAACCCCGATGCTCTCTACTCAGAGGAGAGGCAGAGCGGTGGGTGTCCAGGGCTGGACAAGGGCTCTGGATCTGGGCCATCCAAGGCTGGAGCTGAGGCTGAGTCACTCACTGGTACTGGGCAAGGCTAGAACCTGACTGAGCCTCAGTTTCCTCATCTTTAAAATGGGGATGTTGGCTAGACACAGAGGGTAACTGGACAGCTTTGGTACAGCTTCAGGCACAGAGTAGGGACTCACAGGATTAAAAAATAAAGAGCATTTCTGAGTTAGTTTAAGAGACAGAGCTTGTTCTTGCTTTTCCTTTCTGAATTCCCCAGGACCAGCCCGTTACTGCCTCGATGGGTTTTGATTTTAATTTCTATGGACAGCGAGGAGGCAGGGAACGGTGAGCAGGCACTGCCCCCAGGAGAGCTAGCCTTCCAGCAGGGAGTCCCTGGGGCTTCCCCGGGGCGGCCAAGGCTGGGCTCAGGCTCCCGGTCCCCTGGGTATTCCTAGCTGACCCGTGCAACCCCTTCCCTCTCTGAGCCTCGGTTCCCCAACCTGCAGAACTGGGCTTTCATAGCTCGCCCAGGCCACCGCTGAGGGGCGCTGTAGGGCCCCGAGTGATAACATCTGAGCAAACCATGTCAGGTAGACCCGCTGCCATAATATATTTCTTAGCTCCCATAAGCTCCACCCACGGGCCGCCTCCTGGTAGTCATTAACCGTACCCAGGCCAGGAGCCCCACACCTCAGGGACCTGACCCAGGACAGGTCCACACATGTCTGCTCAATCCACCTGGCCCACCATCTCTGAGCACCTGGCAGGTTGGGGAGGCACTGCAGGGCCTGCTGTTCTCAAGATAGCCTATGCTGGCCACCAAGGAAGTGACCTTGATCCTGAGCCCCAGAACTCTCCAAGGCCCACTCCTGCCCTGTTCCCGAGGCTTCTGCCTGCCCCAGGGCCACTCTCTGCAAGGGCAGCCGTGGCACAGCAGGCGGACGTGTGTCCAGGTGCAGATGCTCGCTCGGCAAGGCGCTCTGCCTCGGTGGGTACAAGGGCCCGGGGAGGGGGTCACTCCCTGTGTGCCACGGCCACAGACCTGCGAAGGAGAGCAGGGGAGTGCTGGATTCTGCAAAGAACCCCCAGCCCGTTTGGAGAGCTCATGGGGCTGGTGGAGAGCCCCCGATGCTGGAAGTCCAGCGGCACCATCGACTTGCTGCGTGGCTCTGGGCAAGTATTTTACTACCCCTCACCCAGGCCTGTGCTCCTCCATCAGCAGAATAGGGGGGGGTGCACCAGAGCCGTTAACACCATTGGGCATTAGAATCACCTGAGGGGCTTAAAGACCACTAATGCCCCAGCCCACACTGAGAAGGTCTAACTTAAATCCAGTGTGAGGTCGGCATATGGGTGGGAGTCACAGCTCTGCAGGTGGTTCTATTGTGAAGCCAAGTTGGCGACCACCGCGCCAGGTTAGGAAGAACACAGCGCGGCACGCGTGCCTCTCCTCCGTGATGGGGCAGGCATTCTCCATCATTCCCTGCACCCTTCCACGAACCCCAGCCGGGCCTCAGAATTGCTGTCCCTGGGTGCTCTGCGGGCCACTAGCAGTGAGTTCCAGGCGGCCTGCAGGGTACAGCCAGCTCACCCTCCCTGCGTGAGACAATAGCTAAGGGACCCTCTGCCTCCAAAACCTGTGGCTCTAGGTTTCCATAAGGAATTGTCTTCTGCAATAATTAAATCCTCAACGACATTTCAGAGCAGAGTCTGTCTTCAGCTTCTTCTGAGATTGGCTGTGTCTACACGCGGAAAGCAGCTGGGAAGGACAGCAGAGGCGTCAGTCCCTGCAGGGAGAGTTAGTGTCCCGATTCCAGGGCGCATCATGGGAGGCCCGCACTGTGCTGAATGCCGTTGTGAGTGTGTGATTTATTCTTTACGTGGGTTCATTTCTCCTCACAATCAATGTGCGTTTCTCCACCCGACTCAGAGGAAGATGGGAGAGTTTGCATCGGGGTCCCCGGAGGTGGGTGTCAGGATAAATCCTGCCCTGCCCTGCCCCCCCCGGCAGTCCTGTGCCCTGGCTGTGGCAGTGGAGATCTGATCTGATCCCAGAGGGCCCGGATGTGGGATGAGCAACCTCATAGGTGCCATCTACCTCCCCGGAGTGTGCCTGGGGCCTCCGCTGCCCTAAAGCCTGAGCATCCGGTGGGCTCTTCTTCCCACAGTCACAGGAGGGGTGCGGGAGTGGGGGCATCGGCAAGGGCAGGTGGTTCTAACAGGGCTGTGACATCAGGAGGACCCATCAGGAGGATTGCGTGCCCTACATTCCCTTCCCTGCTGCCCCATCCTGGGGCCCGACATCTCCTCCCTCAGCCCTCCTGGCCGGGAGGAGGAAGACACCACCTTGGCTGCTTGGACTACGTTCCCAGAGAAACTGTACATGGAGCAGGGCGTGGACAAGGAGGAGAGGTGGAGGAGGAAGCTCCTCTGCTTAGAGTAGCCGAGATGGGGACCCCACTGGGCCCTGGTCACTGGAGGATGACATGAGTGGCCAGAAGTGCAGAGAAAGCCAGGGCCAGGAGCAGGGCGTGGGCACACCACACCCCAGACTTCCCTGACTGCAGGCCAGCGCCGGCCGACAGAGAGAAGGCCAGGCCTGGATGCACGCTGAGATTTCCTACTAGTGAAAAGAAACAGGTGAAATTAATATGAGTTATATACTTTATCATTTCACTATGGAATCGATGTAAAAATCATTAATTATGTATACTTTGTCACGCTAAGTCTCAGAAACGCAGTGTGGTTTTAAACCTACAGCACATCTCAGTTTGGACGGGACATATTTCAAGTGCTACCTAGCCCCGTGTGGCTGGTGGCCCCAGAGGTGGACAGCACCGCTCTAGACCTGGCTCATGTGTCCCTTCTGCTTGGACAGTCCCGTCTGCACAGGCTTGTCCATGAAGCCCCAGCCAGGGGAGCTCACTCCTGCCCCAGAGCCCCTGGATGCTGAGCCTGTCCCACGACATGGTCCTCTGCCTGGGCTGGAGGACTGTTAGGTCAATGTCCCCATTAGGGGGGACCCCTGGGGTTTCCCCAACCCATGCTTCCTCTGCAGGGGCTCTTGAATGCTCTGCAGAGAAGGTGCTGGAGAAATGTGTGCTGAAATGAAATGAGGGTATGTTTGCATATTTTAGGAGATTTTCTTAGGACGGCTTCTTCAAACATTCAAGAAAGCCATGGCGGGAGCCAGCGGTGGGGTGGTACCAGCATGGACCGGGGGGGGGGGGGGCGGGTTTCACACCCCTGTACTTGGTGCCCACGAGGTTTCCTGGGTGTCGATTTCTCTCCCTGTTAAGTTGCTGCTCATCCCCATAAGGGACGAACAGTTTCATGAATGTTCTTAAAAACTCTAAATGCATCAGATCCATTTGGAGGAAGCATATTGACTTGCAAATCTCCCATCCATTTTACTGAAACATTATTTCCTGGGCCCTATTAGAGGGAATCAAGTTGTAATCAAAAAAAGAAAAAAAGGAAAATTTTGTTGGGAAATGAAATTAAGCCAGAGAAAAGTCCAATGGTTTAAAGTCGGCACCGTGTGACCTATCCTGTGAGGGTTCACGTTCAACTCATCGGCCTGCAGCTCCTGGTCCTCTGGGATCTGGGACGAGGCGCCTCTGTGCCTCCCCTTCCTGAGGCACCTTCCCTGCTGGATCCAGTGCCCTGCAGCCAGAGCCACAGCCAGTCCCGGGCAGGCGCCGTGGGTGGCGCTGTCAGTGCTGGAGGGAGGGAGGGAGGGTGAAGACCACAGACATCATCTGCCAGGGCTGTGCCACGTGTTCTCATGGTCCATGTGCTTTAACCCTCACAACACTGCACTCCCTTCTGGAGGCCCAGAGAGGCCAGGTCACTGGTCTAAGGTCACACAGCAGGAGGGGTGGAGCTAGCGCTGGGCCCAGGGAGGCACACTCTAGAGCTATGCTGCTAACCACTCGGCTACTCCACCAACGGAGGAAGTAGCGTGCCACGGAGGACAGGGCAAGGCACCCTAGAGTTGGGCTGTCTGGGGGAGAGAAGTGGGGGCTGGTTGGGGGAAGCAGGGCGCGGTGTCTGCAAGGCCACAGGGCTCCTGGGAGTAGAGGACACTCTCCGGGGCTGCAGAAAGCAGGAGCTGCGGTGGAAGCTGCAACCAACAGGCTTCAGCCCCACACAGGGACAGACAGGAGGAGCAGGCAGCACTGTCCACAGCGCTGCTCCTCCCTGAGACCGGCATGATGCTGGTGACAGCCAGGCGGGGGCTGCCCTTCCAGGCTGGACAGCCGAGGATGTGGGGGGAAGCTGGGGAGCTGGGCTGTGTTTTCGGTCTCTTACTCTCTCTCTCTCTCACACACACACACACACATACACACACACACAACCCTACACAGATCCACCTTTTCAGATTCAGTGACAACTTCCACATCCGCCTCCTAACAGAACATCAAAGTTCTTTTTTTATTGCCAACTTCGCAAATAGTGAAGCCACTTTGAATACAAAGTTGTGGGGATTTTCTTTTCCCTTCAGTTTGCAAAACTGATTGAGCGATGTATTTTTTCTTTTTTTCTGGCTAATATGTGGGGACATGTTGCAGCTTGAGCAGGTTGGCTTGGGAAATGCACGGCCCCGGGGCTGGGGGACTGCACCCAGCTGGCTTGGGGGCTGGGGAGCTGGAGGAGAACGTGACAAGCCTCACAGCCCCTGGCCTGAGAGTGGGAGACCCCCGAGTGGTAGGACAGGTGGCCACCCTGGCTGGGCACAGAGCATGCTCCCTGCACCCTGTGTAGGTGGCAGGTGACTGCTATTGACCATGTCTGGGCTGGGGACGCCTGGGGGCTGGGCTGTCCTGTCCTGCGCTCAGAGGGCAGCAGGTGCCCAACCACTGCCCAACGCTTCCCTCTGTCTCTCTCCCCTCCTCCTTTCCTCTGGGGCCTCCTGGGGTTGGGAGCCCAGGATAAGGGTCACCCTGATGCGATTTGGAAATGGAGTGGGAGAGTCTTTCACATCCTTTGGATCCTGAGTTTAATCCAAATAATCCAGGCTGAAGAGGAAAAGCATGACTCTTCCTTTTCACTAAACCTGCCAGGTTCACCCTCACTCTCCTGACACAGCCCGCGGAAGAACGCGTGGCCGAGGCAGGCCTGACTGAGCAAGGCCCTGGCCCTGCTGTGCTCGTCCAGGCCCCGCCGCACACGCCCCGCTAGTCGCGCTCACCTGGTGATCACGTAGGGCGCAAAGCACACGAGGAAGGTCCCTATGAAGGTGCTGATCTTCTTGGTGGCTCGCTGCCGCCTCCGCTTCTGTTCCTCCAGACACCGTTCCCGCACGCTGCGTGGGAGAGAGGGAGAAGGTGACTGACGGGGCGGCCTGGCGAGGCAGACCCGAGCGCTATGGCCAGACACGGGCAGTGGCCTCTAGCGTGGGAATCGGCTATCGAGCCGGAAAGACCTCAGGTCTGTAGCTGTTGACCTCGGGCAAGCTGAGTGACATTGCTGAGTCTCAAGGTCAGCATCTGTAATATAATAATATACGTTATGTATTTCATGTATGTACCTTAATATTGTATTATATGTAATCTAACGAAACACTGCAAAGGGCTGTTTTGAGAATTAAATGCATAAAGCGCATACATGTGTGAACGCATTCGATGCACAAAACACATACAGCCACTGGCACGGTGCCCAAGTCAGTGCAAATGAACGTTAATGCACTGTTGCGTGCCATTCTGCAGCCTGGGAGCCCCCTCAGTCCCAGGCAAACCAGGGCAATGGTGACCCTAGAGTGCAGTGTGTTTGGCATTATTCTCTACAACAGAGGCCTGTTGGTTTTAATATTAATATATTTCCCTTAAAACTTTCAGTGCAATGATGTGAGATGTGCTGGAGATTCGGTACATGAGCCAGGTGTCCTGAGCCAGCAGAGGACACGCCTCTTGAGATGAGCAGAGCATTCTGGGCATCCCCTAAATACGAGAACTAAATTCATGTACATGACTCATCAACGGGCACCCAGAGTGACAGGGCCTGGGCCCTCCTCCAATTTATGACCCAACAACGTTGTCCGGTTCTCAAGATGCTTTAGAATAACCCTGGTGAGTGAAAGAACTCTGGCTTAGGCATCCTAGTCCCAATTCTGCCCTCATGGCTGTGTGGCCTCAGGGAAGTCACTTAACCTCTCTGAATTTGGTTCTTATTTATCCAAGGGGGATTTCATAATATTTATAACTAGAGCTACCATTCATTGCAGGGACAGACACTTTTCAGGGACAGACATGAATCATCAGCTGTCAGTCCCTTGGGGAAGGACGAGCTTCCTTGAGTCCCCCCTAGTAGGGACTGGAGTCCCTGCTGAGGGGCTGAGGACACAGCTCTCTCCCCAGAAGCAGCAGCCTCCTCACCTGCCACACCAGCTAATCCCTCCCTGAAAACAGGGCCCTGGGGAGTATCTAAAAACAGAGGTTGGTGAGAGCTTTCCAGGTCTTCGGGAAAAATGAACAGGAACATTTCCGTGGCTCTGAAGGAGTGAGGTGGACGGGGTGCAGGCTGGGACGGCCAGTGCCACCCTCTGCGTTGTGAACGTCTACGGGGCAGTCACCGCACTTGCCCCTGTGAGGCTTTGCGTAGCAGGAAAGTTTAAATGGCGAGCACTCTGCAGACCCATTGTTTCTTCGGATCACCCCAGTTCTAAGCTCAACGTCTTACACCCAGAAAACACCTAATAAGTATGTGTTGTAGGAGTTAATAAACACCCCTTAAAAAACATCTCAGGAAAAATAAGACTTAATCATTTTCTTCAAGTGCTTTTCTAAAGAGGTGATAGTAAGCTGGAAATCTGCTCCGAGATGTGTATATTTTTAAAAATGAGCCTTGAAAACCCCGAGCCTATCACACAAAGCACGGACAGTCCGTGGAGGTAAAGCCGTGAGAATGTCTGCTGGCCTGGCCTCGTTTCTTGGCCGATAGCCTATGGGTAGGCATGACGCGCCAGAGCCAGACTTCTAGGTCCAAATCTAGGCACCGGCACTTAATCGCTGTGCAGCCTTTGCAAAGCAAAAAACCCCCCCGGGCCGCAAGGTCAACCGAAGGGCCCAACGAAAAGCAAAAGGCTTAATATACGAAAAGCACCGAGGACAGTGTCTGACTCAGAGCAAGCACTCAATAAATGCTAACCATTATTATTATCCATTCAGCATGCATTTATTGAACGAGCACTATGTTCCAGTATTGCCTTGAACTCCAAAACCACAGAGCGCTCGCCCACTGCAAAACCTCTTCCTGCCGCCTGCACTCTGAGAGAGACAGCTCTAACCAGACTGCATCAGAGGGGCAGGGAGAGTAAACCCGGAGTCAGGAGGGCGGAGATGAGGTCCTGACTCTTGTACTGGCTCTGTGACCCTCGGGGCCTTCAGACACCTGGTGGACACCGGACCTTAACAGCAGCTGGCATGCCGTGGACACGGGGTGTCTGCAGGGTGGATGCCGCATCTGGGGTTTGCACCCGCGTGGCCCGGTCACGTCTCTGCTCCGGGACAGACCAGCTAGACGCCACAGCCACGTACAGTAGGAAAGGTCTACACGTCCACTCACCCCAGCTCACAGGTGAGGAAACTGAGGCTGAAAGAAGAGAGGGACTTGCCCACCCAGAGAGTGGGGTACAGGGGGCTAGCAACCAGTCATTGACTCCCAGCCCAGTGCTTCTGGTGGGGAACCACATCGCTCCTTCCCTGATCTCCCCTGCGAGGGCTCTCCTGCTTTCCAGGTGAGAAGAGGGAGGCGGCAGGAGGTGTGTGAGGCGTGGCCATCCCAGGCTCTGAGGGAAGCAGCTCAGCCCTCTCGCTTACCATGACTATTGTTTCAGCGCAGTATGCGAGCAGCTCGCCTGCTCCCCGAACACCACACTGGAAAACTGCTTTGCACTTGCTGTCATTTCCCCCCAGCCCCGCCACGGCTCTGCAAAACTGAGCTCCTTGAAATCTTGCAGCCCTGCAAGCTGCTGTTTTACTTATTTGCAGATGAGAACACTGAGGGGCCAGAAAGATATACGACATGCCCAAGGGTACTCGGTGAGTTTGGGACACAACCAGGCCTTCTCCTGGGTCTCCTGACTCTGAGTTCTCTGGTGGTTCCCCTAGGCCCCCCCAACCCTGCCTCCCACAGAATCACTGGGTGATGAGCGTTCTCAAACATCCCTGGGCCCGGGGGTGGCGCCCGGAGTCCTTGGACTCTCAGGCAGACTCTGCGGTACAGAGGGTGAGAGGCCCAAAGCTGCCCCAAGAAAACCTTGCCAGGTGCGTTCAGCCAGAGTGTGCTCGTGTGTGCTGGCGGGGTGGGGGGCGGCTCCCAAGGCTGTGACAGTCAGGACAGTTTCCTTGAGACAAAAGAAGACAGGCTCTCCAGTACCGTGCATGTGGGTGGAAGAGATGACCCCAGTGGGCTTCAGGTACACAGGGCAAAGGGGATGGTGAATTCTGGGAACATCTGAAAAGTCAATGAGCGAGGTGATCTCAGCTAAAACCTCCCAGGCATAGACAGCTCCCTGCCCTCTGTGAGGGGTCAGGGTCCAGAATGATGTCCAGGTGACTGCAGTCCATGCAGAGCCCATGCTCTGAGCACTCAGGGGACCCGGATTTGTTTTCTGGCTTTTAAGGCAAGACAACAAACTGACGATGGTGGGTCAGGACAGTGGTGTGAGCAGTCCTGTCCTCGAATTCAGTGAGAGGGGTCCCTGGGCCCTATGCATAAAGGGGTCCACACCTCCCCCCACAAAATGAAGAGTTCATAGGGCTAAGGGGTTGTGCCCACCCAGAGCCCCCACCTTCCATTCTAGATCACATTTTAAGTGCCTGAAACACAGGATTCTTTGCTCAAATGCCCTCATCCTGCTACCAAAACATGTACAGGCGTCTCCCCGGGTCCCATTCTCTGAGGGTGGAATATGCCACTTGTGCTCGTGGCTCCAGGCCTGCGGGGTGGTGTCTGTGAGCAATGTGTGCGTGGAGAGCAAATGCACAACTGCAACGTGCACCTCGTGCGAGGGAGGCTTGCAGTGCTGTGTAGTCAGGGCTTGGGCGGCGAGGCGGGTGGGCCAGCGCTGCAATCCCCGCATGCACAGGGCTGACTCCCAAAGAGCCCGAGAATTCTGAATTTGAACCCAGCCTTGCAGGTCATTTTAAAGGTATACTTGCCAAGGCAGGAGCGTGGAACATATTTAACAGTTTGTGAGCTTAATCTAGACCTAGATATCTAGGGATGGTTTGTGAGCCTCCAATTGCACTGTTGCCCCATCCATAAACCTGAGGGGCAGACCCGGGCGTGGGAATTGGCTTGAGCCACTTTCTAGATCTGTTGGATTAGGCAAGGGCCGCTCTTCCCTGGTCTCCCAATTCCCTCACGTGTAAAGTCAAGGGCACAGTGAAGTCCTCATCTGCTACGTCACAATTCTGACACCCTCCAGAGTCGGCAGTCAGCCAACACCTACGGACATTGTTCCCGGGATGTCAAGGAGACGCCGGGAGGTCTGGCAGAGCCTCAGGGGTCCCTGGAGGAAGCTCCAGTGAGGCTGGGCATGACTTTCGTGTTGAGTCCCTTTCATCAACACTCTGCTCTGTTAAATCACTAACCAAGCTGGTGAGCGGGGACCTCAGCCAGACGGGGGAGCACAGGGCCCTGCCTCCCTTCCCCGGCGCCCACCTGCTCCGCCCCGCCTGGCAGCCCCAGCGAGGGCCTGGCTATGACTGGTCCCAAGTGTGATTTGGGAGGACCGAACGTGTGCATGGAGCAGGTGGAGGACCAGGTGTGTAACAGCTGTGAGAACCTCTAAACCGCTTCCGAAACGTAGTAACCCAAGAAAGCACCACAGAAAGGCGGGCGTGAGGAACGCCTCTCAGGGCTTAATTAAGAAGAGGGGGTCCCTGAGGTTTGGGAGGTGGTCGAAGCAAAGGGGTGAAGCCTGCTACACACCGTGTTGTACATCCTGCAGGAAGAGCAGACACCAACAGAGAGCTTCCTGACAAATGCCCCCCTGGATCTCCAAAACAGGTCCCTTTTAATTAAGTCCCAGGAGACCATCAGTGTGGTGGCTGATAAAACTGTCAGTGAGCAAAGACTCCACCTGCTTCCTGGCTGTCCGGAGGGACAAGCCGGCTTTCGCTGCCCCAGGACCAGCACCGCTGAGTCCCACAGGCTCTCAGCACGAAATGGCCAGGAGGCTTAGTACCCGAGGCTGGGGCCACCGGGGCAGCCCCTGAGCGAGCTCTGCACTTGCTCATTTGTGGGGAGGAAGAGTTTGGAGCTGCCATGATAGAAGTCTGTGGACTAGCTGTCCCTCCCATGTGGCTGATCCTCCCCACTAGGTGGGGATCAGCCCCTCAGAGAAGGGCAAGTTTGTTTTCACCAAAGGGGCAGGGCTGTCACACTGGCCACTATTCTACAACCTCAGGGAGCTCTAGCCAAGGCAGCCCCTGCCCCAGAAGCCCTTCCACTATCCAAAGACTGCCTGGAGGCCCCCAAAGTGCTGAGAGCAGGGGCTTCTCAAAGCATCCTGGGGCCGAGAAGAGGTCAATGTCCTCCCAGAGGGATCGGGGAGGAGACTGGAGGTGAGCTGAGCAGCTGCCTCTGCTCCTGAGACCCTGGGACCCCGATCTGGCATCTGGCATGGAGTCAGCGAGAGGAATTTGCAAGAGTGGAGCCGGCCCTACACCCCAAAGCGGCTGAGAAGGAACACGGCCCCTCCTTTTCTGGAAGTTGGAGGAAGAGCAGGGATGAGGTTTGTACTGGCCTAAGAAAGAACTGATTCCTCTCCCAGCTCAACACTCCTCCAATGTTAGACTCATGGTAAGAGACTCCACTGTAGGAATCACTGACGACCTAGGAGTTAACGACACTGCCCTGCACCTTCTAAGAGCAGTCCCAGCCCAAGTCCTAGCGATGCACCCTCCAAAGGGTGCCACCCCTAGGTGATGGGAAGGGGAATAGCTCTGTAACTGCAGCTGCAAGTATTTCCTTTGATGACAATGAACCACGCACGGATACGTGCAGTGAGAGCCGATGCATGTCTTTGTGTCAGAGTGTAAGCACGCCACTCTGACATGCCTGTGTACCCGTGTACATGTGGCCAGCTGTCTGGTACACATACAGGTCATACATGAACACAGGACATTGTGTGTGGAGCTCCCACACTTACATGCCCTGGTGTCTATGTGCTCAGTCATTCGCATGTACATTTTGTATGTGATTCTGTGAGGAAGATTCTGTGGCTAGAAGATTGGTCCAGTGTGTCATCAGGAATGGCTGTTCAGAGGGGGGCAATGAACACATGCCTGCATATCCTTCTACATGCAGGATAGTGAAGTTCAAGCACTGCTTGTTATTGATTACATGCAGGAAAAACTCAGAAGTGAAGGAGCCCTAGCTCAGACTGACACCTCCAGTCTGTCCCCTTCAGCCCTGGAGGGGGACATACACACCCTAGCAATGCACCAAGCTCTCTCCTCCACCCCAGGCTCCCTGGGTTCCCAGGGTTTTCTGCTCACATGGAAGGCCCTAGCCTCCCCTCCTGGTGCTCTGGGCTTGCCTTGCCTTCCATACCGTCTGGACCAGGGCCCCTTATCTAGGGCCCCAGGGTGACAGAGGGGAACCTGCCCTTCCCTGGGACAACAGGATATAAAATAGCAGAGTCCACACAGACACCACCAGCCATTTTCCTCCTCACTTTCCTGTTCTCCTGAGGAAAGCCGAGGTGAGCTCAGGACAGCTCAGCTAAGAGTCCCCTCCTTCTCTTCCTGAGAGACTCCTGTGGCAGGGGTTGACAGCAGGGGTTCCCAGCAGGCACTCACGCTCTGCCTCCAAATGCCTTCCTGAGACATAGCAGACAGCGCAAGGATGGAGGTTGCAGGGCAGGTTTAGTCCCAGGAGCCTCAGGGTGACGCTCCTTCTTCTGGGGCTCCTGGGCACCAAGCGTGAGAGACACCGGACAGTGCTCTCTGGGGAGGACAGAAATGCCTGAGCTATGCAAGCCGTCACCGAGTCCATCTGGATTCACACAGGGTCGAGACAGGCAGCGCCAGACACCAGAGAGCAGACCCGGGGAAGCATTAGCTGTGGTTTGAAGAGCTCTTAAGGAGCGTCCGAAGCATCAAGGCCACCCTCTCATCGAGCCCTGATCAAATCTTTCAAATGTCTTAAACAGTGAACAAGAACCACTGCTTTCCCAAAACTACAAACACATAAAATGAGTATAAGGAAGCTCAAAGTTCTGACTCTCTGTGACTTCCACCCTGAGCTTAGATGGTTTGTCCACATTTCCAGTGGCCTTGCTTTGCTGATGCTCTAAGGGCCCACTTAAGCCCCACGGCCACGGCCACTCTCCCCTTCGTCTTCCAAAGAGGAAACAGGCTGGGTGGAAAGGAACTTGCCCAAGGCTGAACACCCAGGCGGGTGCTCTCCCACCCCCATGCCCACCCCCATGCCCACTGCCACGTCACCAGGTCCCCCTCGACATTCCCAGAGCCCTCACCCAGGGCTCCCCTCACCTAGGGTGGATGTCCACGAGCAGCACGAGCGTCTGCATGGTGATCACGTCGATGCGCTTGCAGTGGAAGCGGGCCACCTTGAGCACCTTGAGGTACGTGCAGCAGAGCACGACGAAGGAGAGCAGGAAGCTGAGCGCGTGGAAGGCGCCGGTGAAGACGGCGAAGCGCAGGCGCTCGTCGGGCCTCCGGCTGCACAGCGTGCACGAGGCGTACAGCTGGTGGAAGCCGAGCCACGACAGGGCGAGCGCGGCGGCGGGGAAGGTGAGCGCGTGCAGCCACGTGTAGGCCACCATGAGCGCAGCGTCGCGGAGGCGCATCTTGGCCCGGTAGCTCAGCGGGAAGACCACGGCCACCCAGCGGTCGATGCTGAGCGCCGCCATGCTGAGCATGGAGTTGGCGGCCAGGAAGGTGTCGAGGAAGGCGGCCAGGCGGCACAGACGGTCGCCCGCTGGCTGCCGCTGCGCCACGACGCCGGCCAGCGTGAGCGGCATGTTGACCACGGTGCACAGCAGGTTGCCGCACGTGAGGTTCAGGGTGAAGAGCGCCGGCGCCTGGCGGCGGATGTCGGCGCTGTGCAGCAGGCACAGCAGCACCAGCGCGTTGGACAGCAGCGAGACGCCCATCGTGCCCACCAGCAGCCCCGCCAGGCCCGCGTCCCACGAGTTCATGGTGCGCGCCCCCCGCCGGCGCTCAGGGCCCGCAACCGGCGGCCGGCTCAGCCCCTCGGAGCCGCCGCCCGGCGCGCCCCGGTCCCCGTCGCCATGGTCCGCAGGGGCGCGCGGCAGACTGGAGCCCCGGCCACCTCCTGGGCAGGCACCTGGTCGCGCGGCCGCCCCTGAGCCCCGCAGCACCTCTCCGGCCAGCGCCGGAGTGCCCGGAGCGCCCGAGCCGGGAGCGCCCTCGGGTCCTGGACTGCGGGCACCGGCGGCCTCCGCGCTGTCTCTGCCGATGCTTCCTCCCGCCCTCACCCCATCCCTCCCAGCTCGGGCTGTCTGTGCTCCGCTCGCGCGACCGCTCTCCGGCTTCCTCTCTCCCTCTCCGGGCTCCGCTCCGCTCTGGCTCGCTCTCCCTCTCTGCTCTCCCCGCCACCTCTCCCTCTCCCCGCCCCCCGCGCCTTCTCTCCGTCTGTCTCTCCCACCCCCAATTCTCTCCTCCCCTCTTGTTCTTCCCCCTCCTCTTCTCTCTTTCTCTCTCTCTGGAATCTGGCTGCCTCTATCACAGAAATCCCCACTGATGCGCGCGCACTCACCCAGGAGCCGGCGCGCGCGCACACACACTCACACACACACACACACACACACACACACACACACACACACACACTCTCACATATTCGGAGGGAACCAGCCCTGAAGGCTCCCGTGTGCTGCAGGGTGATTGGCTCCCTGTGGCTGCTCGACCGTCCTCCCCGGTGTGTGTCAAAGACAGGTTGAGTCCAGGAAATCTCTGAGGAAAGGGACGGATGCCTGGGCACCTTCACGCCTCAGCGCCACCTGTCCCAGTCCAGCCAGATCTTGAAGTGGCAGTCTTAGGCTGCCTGTCCCACAGCTGAGCTTCCCAGGGCTGATGCACCTCCCTCTCTGGGCTGAGCTGGGGGAGCTCAGGTAGGCTCCTTTTGCTGAGGGGGAAGGAGCCCACATCTCTGTCTTGCATGTTCAAGGGTGTGGCCTCAGATGTCTCCTGAGACCTCCCCAGCCCATCCTAAGAACAGCTGCTGCCTTCCTGGGGACACTCGGTTCACAGTGCCTTCTTCCCAGCACCCTCCAGCTGGACCTTCAGCAGCATCCTCAGGTTTGCCTCAGGGACGCTGAGGTTCTCTGTGGCACCCTTTGGGTGTCCTCCTAGCCGGGAGAGGCCTTTATCTGACCGTAAGTGACCCTGGCCGGGCAGGCCTGCCTGTCCACAGCCAGCCTCGGCAGCAGTCCGAATTCCTGCTGCTGCCTTCTCACAGTCCCGAAGCCTGCACGCCCATCCGCCCTGGGGCTGGCAAGGTGACAGGTTCGAGGTTACGAGGGACCTGCACGACATAACGTGCCAGAGCTCTTCAGAAAATGGGGAGGGTGCCGGCTGGCAGGCTTGGTCCAGGCCACAGGGACCGAGCACACAGGGTCTCAGCCTCCCCTCAGGAAAGTGTGCAGAGCCCTCCTTCTGTCCCTGATCAAGACCCTGCAGGGAAGGCATGGGGATGGACAGATAGGTGGCAGCCCTCAGAGCCCTTAAGCCCCCTTCACCTCTGTGAGATGCCACCTCCGCCCTGAGCACAGACAGCCCCATCCTGGAGCCTCACGGTGTGGCCAGTGGTGACTGAACATTATCGGGTCGCAATCTACTAGATAAAAGAAGCCAAAGCAAGGACAGTGTCCCTAAGGAAACTGTTGACTCTACCCCTCGAAGGTAGAGACCTCATCACGATCCCCCCTCATATCGTACCAAGCAGTGACAGAAGCTCATGAAGTGAGGCATCAGGAGGGCAGGGGAAAATAAGCCCTGTCCCCTCTGTGTGTCCACAGGTGACACTCATTAACAGTCATCTGCGTGACTCACAGCTGCATGCAGTGAGGTGCTGGAGCTCACACCAGCTCTCAAGGTCCCACTGTGGCATCTGTCTCCAGCTCTGTTCCAATGACAGCACATTGGTGGCTTGAAATCCACCATGGTGTGTTCTTGCACCATAGAATCAGCAAACTCAAAATCAGGGCTCCCCTTCCCCAGCCTCTGGCTAAACATTTACCAGCACACCACTCACTGACTCCAGAGGACCCCAGGCAAGGTACGTAAACTCCCCGGGCCTCAGTTTCCTTATTTACCTTTCAGTGCTGTGGCGAACAGTCGGTAAGATAACATGTATGTGGAACTTTGCTTCCCAGAGAAGGAAACAGAACAGAACGCCAGCAACCTCCTCACCCCTCGACCCTTTGGGTACCTACAGATTTCAGGGCTGGCTATATGTCTCCGTTAGATACTTGGGGTATGACATTAGAGTACACTGTTCACCTGTGTGTCTGCCCTGTTCCCAAAAAGTGCTCCCCCAAATAGCCGCTGGCGTGACATAGGTGCCTGCTAGGGTTTGAGTGTGTCTCCCAAAGTTCATGCGTTGGAAACTCGATTCCCAGTGTGGCAGTGTTGGGAGCTAGTCCCACAGTGGGAGGTGTGTGAGTCCTGGGAGCGCTGCCTTGATGAATGGATTGATGCCATTATCATGGGAGTGGGTTCCTTATGAAAGGATGTTTGGCCCCTTTTTTCCTCTCTCTCTCTCTCTCTCTCTCTCTCTCTCTCTGTTCCTCTGTGCCCTTCCACCTTCCACCTTGGGATGATGCGGCAAGAAAGCCCTTAACAGATACCAGCCCCCGTCTTGAACTTCGCAGCCTCCAGAACCATGAGTCAATAAATTTCTGTTTATTATAAATTCCCAAGTCTTGGATATCCTGTTACAGCAGCACAAAACAGACTAAGACAGTGCCCATGTACTTTTGTTGAGTAAATGAACCAGTATGTTTTGGGTGCACCATTGGATCTGTGATTCTTACACTTTGGTGCTTATCACAGTAACCAGGTAAGCCTGGGGTGCTGGATAAAGATTTAGATCCTCGGGGTTTCCAAATCAATCAAAGGGTCTGGAGGTCTGCATTTTTTGTGAGCTCCTTAGGTGACTCTGATGAGGGTGGTCCATGGTCATGCTCTGAGGAGCCTGCTCTACGATAAGTGGTCAGAGTGACAGCTGGATCCCTAACCATCCCCTGGCACCTGCTCCAACAAGGGCCTGATGTTCTGGCCTGGAGGCAATCACTGAAAAATGTGCACAAACCAGTGTTTGTAAAAGCACAGAATGGAAAGCGTTAATTAATATTCTCATAGCACATTGGAGTTTACACAGCATGTCTGAACATTATCGCACTATATTTAATTCTTGCAACAGTGACAGGAAGAAGAGTGTATCACTGCCCACATTTTAGAGATGAGGACACAGGGGCTCAAAGAGGTTAGGTGACAGAGTTGGTGAGAAATGAAGCTGGTACCTCTAGCTCCATGGCTTGGCTCTTTCAGCGTATTCCACTGGTCCTCAGCCACTTTCTCTAGAGAGTGTTCTTGGTCTGGAACTTTAAAATATCTCAACTTTGCAACACCAAAATTATGCTGGTGACCTGGTAACTAAGTCCAATAGCAATAAACCAATGAACACACATTATTTCAAAAATCATTTGCTTTCTGAATTCCTTCTTCCTTCCTTTTTTTTTTTTTTTTTTTGACATGGTCTTGCTTTATTGCCTGGGCTAGAATGCAGTGGCATCATCATAGCTCACTGCAGCCTCAAACTCCTGGCCTCCAGTGATCCTCCTGCCTCAGCCTCCCAAATAGCTGAGACTACAGGTGTGTACCACCACACCCAGCTAATTTCTCTATTTTATGTGGAGATGGGGCTTCACTATGTTGCTCAGGCTGGTTTTGAACTCCTGGCCTCAAGTGGTCCTCCCGTCTTGGCCTCCCAATGTCCTTAAGATTACAGGCATGAGCCACTGCACCCAGCCTGCTTTCTGAATTCCTAAAGACAACACTGAAAGGTTAAAATGCTGGAAAGACACTCAGAGTATCATAACTCAGTCTTCTAAAGAACAGAAGCTTATTTTCTTCTGATTTTGAACAAAATGTCCTGCTCTCAGATGGGCCGATCTCCATAGTGACGTGTCTCCAGCCCCCCGGCTGCAGTAAGGCTGAGCCTCACTGAGCACAGGTTCCAGTGTGGTCCAGACTCCAGCAGTGAGATCACACTCATCAGGGAAGGGAGATGCATGTGTCTATCCACATTGACACAGGTCCCCACTGCCCCTTTGTGAAAGGACTCAAGAATCCAGCCACCTGATCAGAGGCAACAAGGCCTGGAATGTGGCTGCCAGGAGAACACGCTGTGGCCAGATCTGCATGTCGTGCTCCTTGGAGTGGGAGAAAAGTCAGCAGTGGTGGAATGTGCGTGACGGAGTTAACGTGAGTCATTAAATGCTGTAACTGGGCCCCGAGGGAGAGCTCAACAACAGGACTACGTAGAGGCAGGCGGGGGCGCCTGTCATTGCCCGTCCTGCGGCAGCCTTCTGGTGTAGATATCCTGATTCCATCTTGACAAATGAAGGAGCTGAGACCCAGAAAGGTCGAAATCTGTTCAAGGTCACTCTAAGCAGACATCAATAGATAGGATAAAATAAATTGGTTAAGATGGCAGAGTCAGGATTCGAGTCCTCATCTATTGGACATTAAAACCTTTCCCCTGAGCCACTGTGTTCATCCCATGCATGTGTTTGAATGCACACTCCACTGAGAGGTTGGAGACTACAGTGGTCCTTTCCACGCTATCTTTAGGAAGAGATGAAATATTGCTGTAAACTGAACAGAAACCAGAATGTCACCAAGGGAGGTCCTGTAAAGATGCCATGGACACACACAGCACATCCTTTGGGGGACTGTGGATTTCTGCAAGTGGAGGGGGCCAAGCATCTGGCATCCTGTGGGGGAGAAGATGCCTGAGCAAATGCCTAGAGGCTGAAGCCTGGCACGTAACTGTGGCTCAGGAGCAGAAGGTGGACCCGCAGAAAGGCAGGAAGGAAAGGCAATGGCAAATTCTGGATGCCAGCCGGACGCAAGGCTGAGGAACAGAAAGGTCAGTCCCATCCAGACAATGGCTCTCAGGACCTGGAGCATCCACCCATCCTGGGGATGCATCCCTGCCAGTCTCTCCACCTGGGCCACCAGCAGGTCTCCAGTTTTGTAGCATTTACACAACTGCAACTTCATGTGATTCTTGTAGAAGCTTAGGAGTTCTAGGAATGGCACACAGGTGCTCTCATGGTACAGATACACTGAGACCCCAGAGGACATGATCTTTGCATAAGGACAAGTGGCTGGTGATGGCAGACCAGGGCCTGGAACCCAGGACGCTGACTTGCTGTCTAGTGCTCTTGCTGCTTCCACCACCACACTGGTGGTCCCTCCCCAGAGAGGTTGTTTACACACACCCCTGCCCAGCCCTCAAACTGGGCAAGGAGAATCCACAAAACAGACTTTCCTACAGGGCTGTGGGGCCTCTGCTCTCTCACTCATCAGAGAGCAGAAGAATTGGCTTGCTAGATGGGGCTTTGCCACCCTGGAGTCTCTATGGCTGGCCCAGGCCCCACAGGCCAGGCGTGGAGGGTAGTGGGCCCAGCCAGAGGAAGAGGAAGCCCACTGCCCGGGAGGTCAGCTGGCAATCCCCTGGAAGAAGCTGAGGCCCCGCTGTCTGAAGGGACCCAGAATGCTAGGCAACATTTATCAAAGGTTCGCTATGATCCAGACACTCTGCCTGCTTTATCTCACTCAATCTTCATGACAGCCCTAGACTGGAGTTACTTTAGTTACTCCCCACACAGATGAGGAAACAGAGATTCCAAGAGGGTAAACCACATGCCCAGGGGGTCAGAGCTGCTGAGGATGGAAGTTGGACCCAGACCTGTGCATTAATCACTCTGACTGTTCTGATGCTCAGATTTGGTTTCCCCGGTCTCTCCTGAAAATGCCCAATTAGCCTTCACTCCCATCCTTCTCTCATCTACCTCTCTTCCTAAACAGGATGCTTTGGCTGAATGCAGGCTGAGCTGAGCAGCGATTCAGTGTCTGTCTGAGGGCTCACTGTGGGCCAGGCCTTCTGCTACACACTTTAAGTTCATTCCTCCGCTTGCCATTCACAGGATGGGGGTGACCACCTTGCTTATGGATTGGGTGTCAGAAGCTTGCAGCTAAGCAGCTTGTCCAAGTTCTCCCAGACACCCCACGGCAGATCTGAGACCAAAATGCAGATCCCCCCTCAGCCCAGGGCTTCGCCACCTACACTGCAGTTGCCCCAGAGTTGGGCAAACAGAAAGAATTGCAGTCCAGCTAGAGTCTACGTGACCCAGATACGGAGCCATTCCTTTCCGCTGAACTCACATGCACACACAGTCAGCCGGCGAGTCTGCGCCTTGCTTTGAAAATCCATTAAATTTGCCCGTGGCGGCAGCAGCTTCTTCATTTGCAACTCATACTGGCTCCAGGAGCAGAGAAGTGTGTGATTGATCTTTCTTAGTGTTAGACTGCGAGGCATTGAACCGGCCCATGAACAACGGCTTCTCTGGGTTTGAAATGACTTCTAAAGATGTCTGGCCCTATTCATTTCCTGTCCCTGAGCCAGAGTGAGGCAGTCGAGCTTGTCTTGTATCCCCATGACAAAAGCCTTCAGGAAAAGCCATTTCTCCCAGTTCCTTGTCCCACTCTAGTCCCCGCTCACCCACAACCACCACTCAGAAGTTTACCAGGGGTCCTGCCCAGGCTGGAGTTCCAAACAGATCAGCACCAGGACAGTGGACAGCTCCTCCTCTTCCACTCATCCCCTGGCCCTCTGTCATTTTCAAGAAACGCTGGCTGTGGAGGCCCAGAGCTGGCCTCTGGGTGCTGTGTCTGCTGAGTTCTGAAACGTGGTCCTCAGAACGAGCCATCCTCAGTAACCATTCATTTAGCAGTTGCTGGGTTGACCGTTTCTCCCCATTTACAGGCTCCGAAACTAGCTCATGGCCACATATCCGGTGAGGGGCAACATCCAGGTCTGTTGAATTCCAAAGCCCATGCTTTTAATCGGTGAACCATACTGCCCCATCACTCGGAAAGGTAGAATATTTCAAACCTACGCCTTCCCCTTCCCCTGTCCATCCCCCTGTAACCTACACATCACTGAGCACATGACAGGCTGCTCCTACTTGCGTGTGAGGCCTGACTTAACCTGACTCCTCTGGGCTTCCTGGGGACTGTTCCCAGCACCTGTACCTCTGTGGGTGTGTTCCCAGTGAACAACTGGAGGTGAGACCCCTGCCTTACTGATGATACTGAAGTTGCCCTGGCTGTGCCCTGTCCAGGACTGGGGCAGCCGTTACACGATGCCCTCAGCAGACCACTGGAGGAGGCCCTAGCCTGGGTGCCACTTTCCAGTATTTTCCACTGGGGACAAGCCCATTTCTCTGGTGGAAAAGGACCTGGAGCTGGCAGCATCATGTAGCAGACAGCACCCTGGACTAGAAGCCAGGGGTTCCGGATTCTGGTCTAGTCACCGACCCTAATTGAACATGTGCCTTTGGGCAGTTCCTTCCCCTCTCATAACTCAGATTGCCCATCTGTGAAATGAGGGGGTGGGGTGAATGAAGCCATCCCACTGGTGCATTTAGGCTGCTGAGGATGCCACACAAGGGACTTGGATAAGGGGAGAGGGGTCAGGAAAAGGGAACAGAGACAGGCCTCCCGGGGCCTGCTTCCCCATATGGCTGAGTTGAACCCCTCTGCTGCAGTGGCGGCAGAAACCCATGCACCACTTTGGCTCCGCAGGTCCGTGGGGGTGGATGTGAGGGGAGGATTCGTCTTCTCTGACTGCGCACTCGCGGGAACAATCACCGGTCTCAGCTTTCAGCCCTCATCACACTTAGCGGCCTGTGTATGCCGGTCCCACTCTGTATAGGCATTCAGGGAGAGGGCCTACCTACAGGTCTGTTGGGGACAGAGGCAGTGCACATGTGTGTGTCTGAGTGTGTGTGTAAGAAACAGAAAAAAAAGCCAGACTGGCTAGTGACAGCAAAGTGATATTTTCTTATGGAAATTGATGTGGGGCAGGCAAAGACTGTTTTACTAAATGACTCAACTCTTCAGGGCAAAATTTAGACAGCAGGAAAAATCATTTCTTTGTTTTGCGTGGATACTCAGGGGCATTTTATGGAAAACCAAACCATTTGCTCGTGGCAGAGAGGTAAGGGGGAGGGGTTGTTACAGAAAAGGGAGTGCTGAGCTCATCTGGCACCTCCCTCTGACCCCAGCCTAACCAGGCATTCTCGAATACCCCTTGTCAGCATCAGAAGCTCACTCTCCCAACCAGGTGTTGTGGCTTTGACACCTGGAGGTCCCACCAGGGGGCGTCACACATCCTGGCCGAGCCCAATGGGAGCGGAAGCCTTGGTCCTGTGCACCCCACCCCCTTTGCTCTGCTCCTGGCCGCTGTGCCTCCCCGTTGGTGGGTTGGTGAGGCGGCGCAGCAGCCAACCAGATCGCCTGAGTCATTCTGTTCTGTGTGCCATGGATCTGACAGAAGAAGCATTTTTCCTCCTGTGCAGCTTCGATTTTTTTCTTTTTATTATAATAAGTTTTTTCTTACCAAGGTTTGATTTACATAGGGAAAAGTAAAAATCAACTGTATCATTCGCTGAGTACTGATAAACACATCATCCACGCCATTCACATACCTGCTAAGATACAGAATGTTTCTATCACCCCAGAAAGTTCCCTCATGCCCCCTTCAAGGCAGTGCATGTCTCACCTCCCACAGCTAACCGCAGTGCTACTTTCTGTCATCGCACATTAATTGTGTGACTTCTAGAACTTCATCTGAGTGGAACCGAACAGTGTGTGTTCTTTTAGATCAGGTTTATTTCACTCAGCACAACAGCTTGTAGGTGTGTCCATGCTGTTGTGTATTTCAGTGGTTCATTCCTTTCTGTTGTTGGGCATATACGTATAAATGTGTCACATTTTTTAGCCATTCTTCTGTTGAAGTACATCTGTGTTATATCCAATTTGGGGATAGTCTGAAAAAAGCTGCCATGGACATCTTTCTACTAATTTTTAAATGTATATATGTTTTAGTTCTCTTCAGTAAATATCTACATACATATTTAACTTTATAAGAAAATGCCAAACGGTTTTCCAAAGTGTCCATATAGTTTTATACTGCAACTAGCATTAAAGTAGGTTATCTTTTCTTATTGAATTGTGGGAGTTTTAAAATATATTTTGGATACAAGACATTTATTATTAATAGATATGTGCTCTAAATACTCTCCCAATCTGTAGCTTATCTATTACTTTTCTTAATGGTATCTTTTGATGAGCAGAACTTATTAATATTTATGAAGTACAATCTATAATATCTTTGTGATTCTTGGTCCTGCTAAAAAAAATGTTCTTATCCCCAATTGGCAAATGTATGTTTTCTACTAGGAGTTTTATAGTTTTAGCTTTTATATTTAGGCAAAAGATTCATTCAAATTAATTTTTCTGTGTGGTGTGAAATAGGTTGAGGTTTGTTTTTTTCTGTTTGGTATCTAGTTGTTCAAGAAACTTTCACTGAACAGATTTTGCTTTCTACATTTATTTACTTCCGGGGCTTTGTAAAAATCACTGACTGTATGAGTGATTCTATTTCTGTACTCTTTGCTGTGTTCTGTCTCTTCATATATCTTGATACCAATTTATATACAGTGGTTTTTTTCTTATAGTAAGTCTTAAAATAAACACCTTAAAATAAATATCAATATTATACCCCTCGGTGGGATCTCCAAGTGCCAAAATAAAGTTACATGAGTTCTTCAATTTTATTTTTCATTTTCAAAATTGTTTTTATTATTTTAGGACTTCTAGTTTTTCTTATAAATTTTACAATTAACTTGCAAATTTATGTATATTTTTAAAAGCATGCTGGAATTTTGACTAGATGACATTGAATCCATAGATGCATTTGGGGAAACCTGTCATCTTAACAATACTGAGTCTTGCAATCCATGAACATGGTACATCTTTCCATTTGTTTTGATCTCCTTTAATTCTTCTCAGCAATATTTGTCATTTTCAGTCTTGCATCTCTTTCCTTTATCCCTAAATATGTTATGCTTTTTGATGGTATTTTATATACCATTGTTTTTAAAATTTTATTCTCTATTTGTTCTTTGATGGTGTATGGAAATACAGTTGATTTTTGTATATTGACTTTGATCCTATGACCTTACTAAATTCATATGTGAGGTTAGAAATGTTTTCATAGATGTCTTGGATTTTGTGTATGCATAATAACATCATCTTTGAATATGAACAATTTTACTTCTATTTTTCTAATTTATATGATTTTATTTCTTTTCTTACCTTATTGCACTGGCTAGGACTTCTTGTATCATATCAAATGAAGGTAGAGAGAACTTCTCCTTGCTCCCATTTTTAGAGGAAAGTCATCTGTCATTCTCCATTAGATATAGTGTTAGTCGTAGATTTTTCACAGATGTCCTTTATCACATTAAGGAAAAGTAATTCTATTTTAGTTCACTTTAATTTTTATCATCAATAAGTGCCAGATTTTGTCAAATGCATTTTCTGCCATTACTGAGATGATCCTTTGTATTTTCTTTTTTTAAATATTAATCTAACAAAATACATTAACTAAGTTTCTAATGTCAAACCAACTTTGCATTCCTGGTTAGCCATTCTTTACTCTAAGATTTTATGAAGGTTTTCTTCATCTATATTTTCAGAAATAACACCAGTAGTTTTGTTTTCCCCTACTGGTTTTGTATGGTTTTGGTATTAGGGTAAATCTCCACAGATTAGAAGAGTATTTAGAACACATATATCTAATAAATATCTTGTATCCAAAATATATTTTAAAACTCCCACAAATTCAATAAGAAAAAGATAACCTACTTTAATGCTAGTTGTAGTGTAAAACTGTACAGATACTTTGGAAAACCGATATTTTCTTATAAAGTGAAATATATATGTAGTTATTTACTGAAGAGAACTAGAACATATGTATATTTAAAAGCTACTAGAAGAGTGTCCAAGACAGCTTTATGCAGAATATCTCCAAACTGGATATAACACAGATGTACTTCAATAGAAGAATGGCTTAAAAAAATAAACCTATGATATATTTATACAATAGATTTCTGTAGACTCATGGAAAGACTTCTGAAATGTTCCTCTTACTTATGAACAAATAAGTGTAATGCTGTCATTATTTCTTAAATGTTTGGTGGAATTCGCCAGTGAAGCTACGTGGCCTTGCGATTTCTTCAGGTGAAGGGGTTTTGAGGGGGGTAGCGGGGGAAGGAAGAGGTGGTGAGGGACAGGAAAATTAACTTTTCACTAAAAGAACACCAGAAGTGTAGTCTAAGTTTAAAAATGTTAGAAATGTATAAAAAATATACATAGTACTTCTAATGTCAAACTTTATAAATTTATCTTTTGACTTAAAAACAGCAAACCTCACATTTTTTCTAGTTCTATGAGTTTTGACAAATGCATAGAGTTGCATAATTGTCTTTGTAATCAACATAGTGAAGAATTCCACAACGCTCCCTCAAATTGTTTCAACCACCTTTAAACCCTGGAAATCACTGATCTAGTCTCCATAGGTTTGCCTTTTCCAGCATGTCCTATAAATGGAATCATACAGCATGGAGCCTTTTGAGTCTGGCTTCTTTCACATATAATACTGCATTTGAGATTCATCCAATTCATCCATTTTATTGTATATATCAATAGTTCGTTCTTTTTATTGCTTAGTAGCGTACCCTTGTATAGATGCATCACAGCTTGCTCATCCATTCCCCAGATGAAGGATATTCATTTGTTCCAAATTTTTTGTTGATTATGGTGAATTATTAACCAATCTGCCATAAACAGTTGTATAGAAGTTTCTGTATGAATGCAGGCTTTTATTTCACTTAGGGAAATATCTAGGAGTGGGATTGTTGGGTCATATTATAAGTGTATGTTTTACTTAATAAAAAAAAATGGTCATACTGTTTTTCAAAGTGATTGTGACAATTCAACATTACTATCAGAAATATGTGAGAGTTCAAGTTTCTCTGCATGCTCACCAGCACTTGGTATTGTCAGGTTTTTTGTTTTTTTTTTAAAAAAAATAGCC